>NC_052335.1:6603046-7203046 GCF_016432855.1 Salvelinus namaycush
AAACCAGTACGCCTAGCACCGACTACCATGCCCCATTCAAAGGCACTTCAATACTCTACATGGCCAAAGGTATGTGGACACCTCTTCAAATGTTCCATGGCCAAGCAGCCGCAACAAGCCTAAGATCACCATGCGCAATGCCAAGCGTCGGCTGGAGTGGTGTAAACCTCGCCGCCATTGGACTCTGGAGCAGTGGAAACGAGCGCTCTGGAGTGATGAATCACGTTTCATCATCTGGTAGTCCAACGGACTAATCTGGGTTTGGCGGATGCCAGGAGAAGGCTAGCAGCCGAATGCATAGTGCCAACTGTAAAGTTTGTTGATACTACTGCACTGTTTGTTAGATACTACTGCACTGTTGGAGCTAGGAACACAAGCATTTCGCTACACCGGTAATAACATCTGCTAAATATGTGATCAATAAAATTGCATTATATTTCATTTTATTTGATCTTGTGGCTGAATGGAAGCAAGTCCCCGTAGAAATGTTCCAACTTCTAGTGGAAAGCCTTCCCAGAAGAGTGGAGGCTGTTATAGCAGAAACTCCATATTAATGCCCATGATTTTGGAATGAGACGAGCAGGGATCCACATACTTTTGGTCATGTAGTGTATTTTGTCTTGCCCATTCACACTTAGAATGGCACACATACACAATCCATGTCTCAGTTGTCTCAACGCTTGAAAATCCTAACCTGTCTCCTCCCTTTCATCTAGTGGGGTGGCAGGTAGCCTAGTGGTTAGAGCGTTGGGCCAGTAACCGAAAGGTTGCTAGATAGAATCCTCGAGCTGACAAGGTAAAAATCTGTAATTCTGCCCCTGAACAAGGCAGTTAACCCACTGTTCCTAGGCTATCATTGTAAATAAGAATTTGTTCTTAACTGACTTACCTAGTTAAATAAAGGTTAAATAAAAAATAAAATAAAAAATAAAATCTACACTGATTGAAGTTGATTTAACAAGTGACATCAATAAGGGATCATAGCTTTCACCTGGAGTCACATGGTCAGTTTATGTCATGGAAAGAGCAGGTGACCTTACTGTTTTGTACACTCAGTGTATATTCCCACAGTATGAGGTTGGAATAATACTGTGAAATTGTGAAAATTATGATAATTCCGCTTTGGTGTAATAAGAGCTGTTTGAAAAGACGGCTTGAAATTTCAGCCTGTTTTGGTAGGATGGAGTTTTTTTTTTTTTATGGTAGAAAATAAACAAAAATGAGTTATTAGTCATGATAGGGTGGCCATGCCAGGCCCACCCACCCAACTAATTTCTGTCTACACCCCTGCTAGGAGGCCGTCAAACTCTTGTGGCCATTGCTCCTTTGTCTCTTACGTGTCCCACTGTTTGCATTGTGTGTTTGTCTCACACCTCTGTGTGAGGCACTCTGCAGACAGTGTCCATATAATCTTATTCATTCTGATCTAAAAAGCCAAACTGCTCCTAGATCAGCACTACTACTCTGAGATGCTTTGCGGGCAGAGGTGAGCTTGGTGCTCTTCTCTCTCACCTGGCCAGTTGTGAAGAGTCCGTTTACAATCCCCCTGGCCTGCTATGTCCATTGGGGAAGGGGAGCCTACTGAAGGAGTTAGGCATTTACGGTGTTAGTCATTGAGAAAGGGCTGTAAAACGGCGTGCCAAAAGTCACCAGCAGGGAACTTGTAACCAAGTTTAGGCTGGGTGTTTTCTTTTAGTATATTGCTTTTACATTACAGTAATGTAGTTTTGTCAAATGAGTCAAGTGTATCTTACAGCAGCATTGATCCCTTTATATTCCTTTATTGTATTCCCCACAGAGAGGATGATGACATTTGGGCGCAAACCACCCCCCAGAAAGCACCCCCCCCCAAGGTTTTTAACCTCCACTGCCAGATCCACAACCCCCACTGCTGTCTCTAATGCTGTCTCTACTGATGGTTCAAGCTCCACCACTACACCCCTCCAGTCCTCTTCCACTACCCCCAGCCAGTTCATCTAGAGGTGGGGGGGCAAAGGGGACACCTAGGCCTCAACAGAGGCCTAGGTAGGGGCAGTAGAACCAGCACTGGACCCAGCACAACAGAGGGAGATGAACCTGAGGACAGATGTCATACAGTCATTGAACATTATGTGGAGCCAGTTCCACCCAGGTTCAGACCCAAACAACCTGTAGGCCCACAGTTGGAGGACACTTCGGAAAGCTTGAGGGAAGACTTAAAGATGTCCGTTGACACACCTGACACCCCTTACTAAAACGTCTGTAGAGTTCTAGCTGTTGTGTCTATCAATACAATTTGTTTCCCAGAAGTTTTTAACTTGTTGTGGAAGCCAACTGATGTGTTAACCACTCTGTTCATCAGTAATTGACTTATGGCTTGTCCATGAAAGATGACTTTCAAAATAAGAAAAAAACTAAAAATGGTTACCTTGATCTTGTGTGATCTGAACTGTGCTATTCCTATATACTGTATGTTCTGACCATTTCCTTATAATCTCCCAGGTGTTTTATTTTCAATGATACCACATTTATGCATGTCCTTATCATATAACTGCTCATGAAAAGCAGTTACTTCTGGGTATGTCAATTTAGCCGGAAATCTACATTTCTGCAATTACATTTAAGAGTAAAAAAAAATGACATCCCACTAAAAGGGAATTATCATAGTTTTCACAATTTCACAGTTTTATTCCAACCTCATAGTGTGGAAATATAAAACACAGGCAAATCAAGTTTTTGACTGCACTGGGCCTTTAATAAATTGGAAGCAAAAAGAGGTGAAAAATAGGTTCTGCTGGCCGCAAAAGTGACGTGTCGCTCTGTGAAGGGAAGATGGATGATTTCAGACATTAAGACTGGCTGGTGAAATTGTAACCCGAGCAAGAACAAGATTAAGTGTCTGTTCGAGGTAAGTTGGAGTGAACGGAAGGGACTTTGTCTAACCGAAGTCGGAATACATTTAGCTGATAGCTGTTTGCAAATGAAACCCACTACCTCAGCGAGACAGAAACACAAAAAACCATCGAATGAAATCACAGGGTAAATGTATCGGAGAAGATACGTTACAATCATCAGAACATTACAGCAATTAAAGAGAAGTGCCAGCTAAATGGGAACCTATACATTTAGACTGATGTGGCGACACGCATTACTTTTCATGGCATCAAGAAAGTGAACAAAAAAAAATCAGCAACGATACATAAAAATAAAGTGCACATGCTTCACAATTTGCTGAATGACGTAGTTTTGTTCAATTACTCATTCATAAGGGCCATATACTGTAGGCTAGTATGCTCTATTTGTGAGATACATTACCCTCTGCCCTACCCAGGTCCCCTTATGAAATACCTGTATCCACCAAGCCATTTACTGTACACAATACCATAATTCCTTTCCCACCATCTCTCTGCTGCTCTCAGTGTCATGTGGTAACCCCTATCTCCTGGTCCATGGCTAGATTCAGTAATAACTAGCTGTATATCTATAATAGACGACTGGCTCTATACAACACTGCACAAACACACATACACTTTCCATTTCCTCCATGTCTGATAGAGATATTATTATTCTCCTCCTCCCTGACAGTCAGCATTGAGAATGGTGGATGACATAATTCACTAGAACCAATATCTGCTGTCCTAGAGATATTCAGTTCGCCGAACGAGACAGAGATATCTCTTTCACACAGGCGCCATCATTGGAACGGCGCGTGTGGATGGATGTTCTCTCCCCCCTTACTCAACCACAAAGTAAAATAAATGAGAGACAGCTGAGAATAGGTAAGCCCATTCAATAACGTTGATATTTGTGTGAAAGTCTAACAATCTAACACAAAACTCTCCCACAGTGGAGATAGAGGGAGAGAGAGACAGACAGATTGAGAAAAAAAAATGAGAGTGAAATAGACAGTGCCAGGGGACAGTGGCTTAACACTACTGTAGAACTGCCCGGCATTTCAGCCTATAAGTACCCAATAGAGAGCATTGCCAGGCGTACCTTTAGCATATGCATCCGATGCAAATCAACCCGTAAGGTGTGCAAACTCAAGCACCAACGCTGGATAAATTCTGCAAAAACTATTGTAAAGGATTAATTGCATGAAGAAATATTGTTGGAAATATATGAATAATAAAAAAAAAAAATATTTGTTTAGATAGAGTCAAGGATATGTTTTGTATAATTCTACAAAGTCCTATAAAAAAATTAGGCCTATAGCCTATTTTCGTTTCCCTTACAATAAAAACATTACAGTGTAATCTATTTGATTACCTTTATTTGTACAATAATTCACCTGTGCACCTGGCTGGTTACATTATTATGATCTTTTTTGTTTCTACTTTGTCAAAAGAACCTGTAACTGGACTTACTCTATCACTAATCTAATCTCTTAGGATCCCAGAAATGTTGCATACGCACAAAAAGCTTCTTTCTCTCAAATGTTGTGCACAAATTTGTTTACATCCTTGTTCGTGAGCATTTCTCCTTTGTTGATTAAAGAAGCTGATTAAACATCATGATTATTACACAGGTGCACCTTGTGCGGGCACAATTAAAGGCCATTCTAAAATGTGCAGTTTTGTCACACAACACAATGCCATAGATGTCATGTTTTGAGGGAGCGTGAAATTGGCATGCTGACTGTAGGAATGTCCACCAGAGCTGTTGGCAGATAATTTAATGTTAATTTCTCTACCATAAGCCACATCCAATGTAATTTTAGAAAATTTGGCAGTATGTCCAACCGGCCTCACAACACCAGCCCAAGACCTCCACATCTGGCTTTTTCACCTGCAGGATCCTCTGAGACCAGCCACCCGGACAGCTGAGGAGTATTTCTGTCTGTAAGAAAGCTCTTTTGTGTGGAAAAACTCATTATGATTGGCTGTGCCTGGCTCCCCAGCGGGTGGGCCTGGCTCCCAAGTAGGTGGGCATATGCCTTCCCAGGCCCACCCATGGCTGCGCCCGTCATGTGAAATACATAGATTTGAGGCTAATGAATTGATTTAAATTGACTGATTTACTTTAACTCAGTAAAATGGTTGAAATTATTGCATGTTGCGTTTATATTTTTGTTCAATGTAGTATTCCTAAACAAAAGCACCAGTGCATCAACAATTGTAAAGGATGCCCTTATACACGTGGCTTTATGCATTAATCAATTTCGTCTTCTCTTCATGCTTTGGGTCCACAGGCAGCACACAGCTTCGGAGCTTCGTGTGAGCAAGCCCCACAAACAAATCGGTTTCACTGCAGACAGTTTTCATGGGCCTTGTTTTGTGTGTACCTGCCGCAGGTGTCACAAAATCTCCCAGAAGTGGTTGCTTCCCATGGTCTCTCAGAAAAAGTACATCCTATACTTATCAGACCAAAATGACTACTTTCGACCGTATGCCCCGTGGACATACAAGAGTGCAATAAATGCTTTGAGTTCTTCCATAGACATGTCCCACGTACTGTTTCCTTTTCCGTGTGCATGAGCAACAGTACAATCTCTGATGTGCTGCAACATCTGCATGTCACATAAACTCGTCACACCTTTCTACCCAAACAGTGCCGTCCCTCCCAGACTCCTGTCTCACTGTGGCCGTTGGGATCACCTTCTCAGTTGGCTCTGTTCTGTTTTTTTCTGTGGCAAGGATCAGGCATCGGCGGCTCGAAGTCAACATCAGAATCAGATGAAGACTCTTCATCAGCAGCGTCGATTTCAAGCTCAACATCCGATCCTCTATTTGACTCCAACTCATCTAAATTCCGCAACATTTGTAATGTTGTCAGTATGTCCATTCGCTTGGTTCGGCTTGCCATTGTGAACTACACACATTGTATGTTGTACTCAGTGTCTGATTTGAATCTCTGAGCGGAGATTATATAGACTACCATTTCCTAGCCTTTCATAATAAATAATTAGACAGCCCACAACTCCCACAATTCTTCATCCTCATTCATCCTCATTACTCACTGGACTCCTATGATCACTCGGCTACGCATGTCAATATGCCAATATGCCTTGTCCATTGCTGTTCTGGTTAAAGATTATTGTCTTATTTCACTAAAGAGCCTCTAGCCCTGCTCAATATGCCTTAGCTAACCCTTTAGTTCCACCTCCCACACATGCGGTGACATCACCTGGTTTAAATGATGTTTCTAGAGACAATATTTCTCTCATCATCACTCAATGCCTAGGTTTACCACTACTGTATTCACATCCTACCATACGTTTGTCTGTACATTATGCCTTGAATCTATTCTATCGCGCCCAGAAAGCTGCTCCTTTTACTCTCTGTTCCGAACGTACTAGACGACCAGCTCTTATAGCCTTTAGCCATACCCTTATCCTACTCCTCCTCTGTTCCTCTGGTGATGTAGAGGTTATTCCAGGCACTGCAGTGCCTAGCTCCACTCCCATTCCCCAGGCGCTCTCATTTGTTGACTTCTGTAACCGTTAAAGCCTTGGTTTCATGCATGTTAACATTAGAAGCCTCCTCCCTAAGTTCGTTTTTTTCACTGCTTTAGCACACTCTGCCAACCCGGATGTTCTAGCCGTGTATGAATCCCTGCTTAGGAAGACTACCAAAACCCCTGAAATTTCCATCCCTAACTATAACATTTTCCGACAAGATAGAACTGCCAAAGGGGGCGGAGTTGCAATCTACTGCAGAGATAGCCTGCAGAGTTCTGTCTTACTATCCAGGTCTGTACCCAAACAATTCGAGCTTCTACTTTTAAAAATCCACCTTTCCAGAAACAAGTCTCTCACCGGTGCCGCTTGCAATAGACCACCCTCTGCCCCCAGCTGTGCCCTGGACACCATATGTGAATTGATTGCCTTCCATCTATCTTCAGAGCTCGTGCTGCTTGGTGACCTAAACTGGGACATGCTTAACACACTGGCCATCCTACAATCTAAGCTTGATGCCCTCAATCTCACACAAATTATCAATGAACCTACCAGGTACAACCCCAAATCCGTAAACACTGGCACCCTCATAGATATCATCCTAACCAACTTGCCCTCAAAATACACCTCTGCTGTCTTCAAACAAGATCTCAGCGATCACTGCCTCCTTGCCTGCATCTGTAATGGGTCTGCGGTCAAACAACCACTCCTCATCACTGTCAAACGCTCCCTAAAACACTTCTGCGAGCAGGCCTTTCTAATACACCTGGCCCGGGAATCCTGGAAGGATATTGACCTCATGCCGTCAGTAGAGAATGCCTGGTTATTCTTTAAAAGTGCCTTCCTCACCATCTTAAATAAGCATGCCCCATTCAAAAAATTGAGAACCAGGAATTGATATAGCCCTTGGTTCACTCCAGACCTGACTGCCCTTGACCAGCACAAAAACATCCTGTGGCGTACTGCATTAGCATCGAATAGCCCCCGTGATATGAAACTTTTCAGGGAAGTTAGGAACCAATATACACAGGCAGTTAGGAAAGCTAAGGCTAGCTTTTTCAAACAGAATGTTGCATCCTGTAGCACAAACTCAAAAAAGTTCTGAGACACTGTAAAGTCCATGGAGAATAAGAGCACCTCCTCCCAGCTGCCCACTGCACTGAGGCTAGGAAACACTGTCGCCACCGATAAATCCACTATAATTGAGAATTTCAATAAGCATGGCCATGCTTTCCACCTGGCTACCCCTACCACGGTCAACAGCCCTGCACCCCCCACAGCAACTCGCCCAAGCCTCCCTCCTCCCTCCTTCAACCAAATCCAGATAGGTGATGTTCTGAAAGAGCTGCAAAATCTGGACCCCTACAAATCAGCCGGGCTAGACAATCTGGACACTCTCTTTCTAAAGTTATCTGCCGAAATTGTTGCAACCCCTATTACTAGCCTGTTCAACCTCTCTTTCGTATCTGAGATTCCCAAAGATTGGAAAGCTGCCGCGGTCATCTCCCTCGTCAAAGGGGGTGACACTCTAGACCCAAACTGCTACAGATCTATATCTATCCTACCCTGCCTTTCTAAGGCCTTCAAAAGCCAAGTTAACAAACAGATTACCGACCATTTCAAATCCCACCGTATCTTCTCCGCTATGCAATCTGGTTTCAGAGCTGGTCATTGGTGCACCTCAGCCACGCCCAAGGTCCTAAACGATATCATAACCGCCATCGATAAGAGACAATACTGTGCAGCCGTATTCATCGACCTGGCCAAGGCTTTTGACTCTGTCAATCACCACATTCTTATCGGCAGACTCAACAGCCTTGGTTTCTCAAATGACTGCCTTGCCTGGTTCACCAACTACTTCTCTGATAGAGTTCAGTGTGTCAAATCGGAGGGCCTGTTGTCCGGACCTCTGGCAGTCTCTATGGGGGTGCCACAGGGTTCAATTCTCGAGCCGACTCTCTTCTCTGTATACATCAATGATGTCACTCTTGCTGCTGGTGATTCTCTAATCCACCTCTACGCAGACGACACCATTCTGTATACTTCTGGCCCTTCTTTGGACACTGTGTTGACTAACCTCCAGACGAGCTTCAATGCCATACAACTCTCCTTCCGTGGCCTCCAACTACTCTTAAATGCAAGTATAACTAAATGCATGCTCTTCAACCGATCGCTGCCCGCACCTGCCCGCCCGTCCAGCATCACTACTCTGGACGGTTCTGACTTAGAATATATGGGCAACTACAAATACCTAGGTGTATGGTTAGACTGTAAACTCTCCTTCCAGACTCACATTAAGCATCTCCAATCCGAAATTAAATCTAGAATCGGCTTCCTATTTCGCAACAAAGCATCCTTTACTCATGCTGCCAAACATACCCTTGTAAAACTGACCATCCTACCGATCCTCAACTTTGGCGATGCAATTTACAAAATAGCCTCCAACACTCTACTCAACAAGTTGGATGCAGTCTATCACAGTGCCATCCATTTTGTCACCAAAGCCACATATACTACCCACCACTGCGACCTGTACGCTCTCGTTGGCTGGACATCGCTTCATACTCGTCGCCAAACCCACTGGCTCCAGGTCATCTACAAGTCTTTGCTAGGTAAAGCACCTGCTGTAGCACGCGCTCCAGCAGGTATATTTCACTGGTCATCCCCCAAAGCCAATTCCTCCTTTGGCCACCTTTCCTTCCAGTTCTCTGCTGAAGCTGAAGCTGGAGACTCATATCTCCCTCACTAACTTTAAGCACCAGCTGTCAGAGCAGCTTACAGATCACTGCAGCTGTACATAGCCCATCTGCAATTAGCCCATCCAACTTCCCTCATCCCCATACTGTATTTATTTATTTATCTTGCTCCTTTGCACCCCAGTATCTCTACTTGCGCATTCATCTTCTGCACATCTATCACTCCAGTGTTTAGTTGCTATATTGTAATTACTTCACCACCATGGCCTATTTATTGCCTTACCTCCCTTATCTTACCTCATTTGCAAACAATGTATATAGACTTTTTTTCTACTGTATTATTGACTGTGTATTTGTTTATTCCATGTGTAACTCTGTGTTGTTGTATGTGTCGAACTGCTTTGCTTTATCTTGGCCAGGTCGCAGTTGTAAATGAGAACTTGTTCTCAACTAGCCTACCTGGTTAAATAAAGGTGAAATAAAATAAAAAACACTAGTTCTTAAATTCAATCATCCTCTTCAGCCTCATCATTCAAATCAATCAAATTGAATCACCCTCTTCACCCTCCTCATCATTCAGTTCCTATGAAGTCACATGCACCATTATCAGTTTCTATCACCCATTCACCCATTCATCCATTGAGACACCATCACCATCACACCTCCTCCTCCATGCTTCACTGTGGGAACCACACATGCAGAGATAATCCGTTCACCTACTCTACGTCTCACAAACACACGGCGGTTGGAACCCAAAATCTCAAATTTGGACTCATCAGAAAACAGGACAGATTTCCACCGGTCTAATGTCCATTGCTCGTGTTTCGTGTTTCATCATAGCGCTTGATGGATTCCTGCACTTGAAATAAAAATCTAAGTTCTTGAACCGGATTGACTGACCTTCATGTCTTAAAGTAATGATGGACTGTCATTTCTCTTTGCTTATTTGAGCTGTTCTTGCCATAATATGGACTTGGTCTTTTACCAAATAGGGCTACTGTATCTTCTGTATACCATCCCTAACTTGTCACAACACAACTGATTGGCTCAAACGCATTAAGAAGGAAAGAAATTCCACAAATTAACTTTTGACATAGCACACCTGTTAATTGAAATGCATTCCAGGTGACTACGTCATGAAGCTGATTGAGAGAATGCCAAGCGTGTGCAAAGCTGTCATCAAGACAAAGGGTGGATACTTTGAAAAGTCTCAAATATAACACATATTTTGATGTGTTTAATACTTTGGTTACTACATGATTCCATGTGTGTTATTTCATAGTTTTGATGTCTTCATTGTTATTCTACAATGTAGAAAATAGTAAAAATAAAGAAAAACCCTGGAATGAGTAGGTGTGTCCAAACTTTTGACTGGTACTGTAGTTTAGGTGTAGTTTTGATGGGCCGGCTGTGCAGGTTAAATGGCATTGTTTGTTTCCCGCTCATCGACGTAGGTAGTGTCAAGGATATGTTTTTCATTATTCTAAAGGCCTACTTGTTTCCCTTACAATAGATTTGACTAGTAATAGATTTACAGTAAATAAAACAGTCCCATAACAGCTTCTGTTTTCAATGTAAAATGTAAAAGAGAATGGTATGAACCTGCAAGGTGAGCGATCAAATAATTTGCAGCTGATAAATAGGCATAACAAAAACTCATCATTACACTATTGTCTTTCTCCATTAAATCAACCTCTTCCCCCCTTCTTATCATTCTGTTATACCCAATTTAAATGAAATTGTGGAATAGGGTGCACAATTATTGCCCATTCATTCAATTGTAATTCATTCAGTGAGGAGAGAGAGACGCATTACATTTAACATTTAAGTCATTTAGCAGACGCTCTTATCCAGAGCGACTTACAAATTGGAAAGTTCATACATATTCATCCTGGTCCCCCCGTGGGAATTGAACCCACAACCCTGGCGTTGCAAGCGCCATGCTCTACCAACTGAGCCACACGGGACGTGTGCATTAGTGCCTGGCTGGGTACCATCTAGGGTTGAATGGCGGGAACCTGGTTACAGAGATTTACCCCTCAAAACCACTCTCTTTTCCCAGGATAAATAACTGCGAGAAACCCAAAAATTATAATCAATTATTTATTTGAACAGAGTGAAATATAAAATGACGTGAAATAGAACTGTTCAATTATATGCAATGTCTTTATCTGGCTTCTCTACAGCCTCAGGGCGGGGACATACAGCCCATCTCAGTATGGAGCGCAGTTCACAATGCATGTACTGTAGATCTATCATCTTGTCATGGTAACTTTTTTTCTTGTGACAGGTAGGACCTACATTTGCTGCAGCATAGTGTCATGACTCTCCTGTGAGGAGAGTCTACAGAGCCCTCTCACCCGCAGGGGGGGGATTGATGCATTTCTTTTTTGTGACCTCACTTCGATTGTAAATTGTAATTCAGCAGACGACTCCTTTCTGGTCTCTAGTATGGGTGAATGGAATGTCTGTTTGTTACAGAAGAGTTTACCGCACAAAAGCTCAACATCGAGCAATGAACACTGGGACAATATATTTCAACATCCGAATGTTGGGAATGATGAGAGACGGAAAATGAATGTCTATTTTGTGATGTCATTAAAATTGTTATATAAAGGTTATAACGAAAACATTGTAACTTGAAGAGCTTTACACTGTGTTCATCAGGTTTACATCCTTTACGTTGTGTAGAATATATCACGGATAAAGACAATGTTTTTGTGACGATAGGATTGGGATTTTAGTTCTCTAACGAGATCATAGTAATTATGATACCTTGCCTCATAACTAGCCACGCCCCAGGGAGCCCAGAGAGCGTGCCAGCATGACGAAAACACCCCCTTTTTACCCGAAGGTATAAAAGATTGAGTTAAGAATTCATATATGGGACTAGAAGGACCACAAGCTGCAGCTAGGTCTACATTAGTCACGACCCTGAGAATCAGCACGAAGAAGACAAAGGAACCTCTAACAATCAATACTACGGTTGAGTAGCAGTTCTGGGTACTGTATCTAAGAAAGTGAATTTAAGTAGGACCATCCGGTTATTCTCTTCAAATCATCGTCGCCTACACTACTCTCATCACCACTCTGGGGATCATCGACACGGCTAATCAGAAGACCACTCTTCCAGAACGAGTGCAAGTAAACAGACAAATAAGAAGAAGGACATTGTGACCTCTTGTGGACAATCAGAGACTTACACCTGAGAACGAAGAAGGGCCAATCGACCCTTCTCACACAGCGGAACCCTTTCCACGAAGGCCTGGGCCCAACAGAGATACCCGACGAAGACCTTCAACACGTAAATACATGCATTACTTCTTACCCAAAAGAGGTATTAGGGTCAGGAGCAGGACATGGCTTTTGATTACACAATCAAACTTTAGTGGCCGTTGGCCTATGGCGGTTCTGGTGTTAAGAGGCAGAGGATCAAAGTGACAAATACTTCTCAAATACTTCTCCATCCTGAGCAAAACAGACAGACAGACATACAGACAGAGTGAGAGGATAGAGGGAAAGAAAGAAATAGTGACAGACAGACAGACAGACAGACAGACAGACAGACAGACAGACAGACAGACAGACAGACAGACAGACAGACAGACAGACAGACAGACAGACAGACAGACAGACAGACAGACAGACAGACAGACAGACAGACAGACAGACAGACAGACAGACAGACAGACAGACAGATATAAACCCTCTCAATGGTTGCAGCGAGTGCTGAGCTATGTGAAATGTGTGTGGATCTCTCTGGATAGTAATTATGGTAATGCGCACATGGCCTCTGTTCCATTATAGATTTAAATGTTATGATTATCATGCCAGACTGTGTAGTCTAACCCAGCTCCAGTGTGGGCTATAACCATAAAGGAAGCCTTCTGAAATCCCCTAGGCTGATAAAGGACTGGCAATCTGCTCCCGGATGGAAATGTCAATGGCATTATATTGAATATTCAGGAAGTAGACCGTGGGCACATTCCAAATAGCACCCTATTCTCTATATAGTGCACTACTTTTGACCAGGGCTCTGGTCAAAAGTAGTGCACTATATCGTGTTTGTCCCTGGTCAGAGTAGTGCACTATATAGGGAATAGGTTGCCATTTGGGACGCATCCAGTGTTATCATCATGAACTTCATGTTCAAGGGGATATTAAATTGAAAAATACCTACTGATGTGTTGTGTGACACCTGGCAAACATTTATTAACATTCACAAAAACGCTGTCCAAAAACGATGTGAATTTACAATGCCATTTATGAACCGAATGAACCTCATTAACTTTGTGAATGGCCAATGTGATTTGTATTCAGGATTTATAAATACCAACAAATGAATAGCAATGTTTCTGTCTGATGTTATGCAGCTCCGCTATAATTGCAAGGAAGCAGAAACCTTGTACGTAGTTTACCCTTTCAAATAAAACAATACCCTTTTGTAAGGTCGTGTCCAAGATTTTGGAGTCCGTGTGTGTGTGTGTGTACGAGGAACTTTCCCAGTCAGAGTAAAGTGTTTGTGTGTATGTACGTGTGTGGAGTTGTGAATGCCTGTGGGCATTTTCTCCTTACGTGTACACAGGTTGGAATACAAGGGCCAGTTGGGTTGAAGTTGAGGGGCACCCTGGCACTCCTGCCATGTTTGCCGTTTGGAATGCTGTCCTGCTGCTTGAAACAAACACACAAACAGACACACACACACACACTGTTTGGCATGCTGTCTTTCTGCCTCGTAACAACCTCTGAATTATTCAATCAGCATCTCAATCCCTCTTTTCACCTGAAAGACTTCAGCTTTGATGGTGCAGGAAGGGAGGGAGGGAGGGAGGGAGGAAGAGAGAGTAGGAAAACTCTCTCTCTCTGCCTCTCCTCTCCCTCTCTCACCTCATCTGCCTCCCTCGTGTCATAGGAGTAAGATGACGCTATCCCTTACCACTGAGCTAAAAGTTAGAATTGAAGGAGAGAAAGCTGATCCTAGATCTGTACATATAGTTAACTGCTACCTGCAGTCTCTTCGTTAACAGGAGATGAGCTGTGCATTAACGTCTATGGGAGCACATCACACATCATAGTCATCAGCCCTGGTTAGATGTAATTAGAACCGATTATTGTGCTGATGCAGATGGACACAATGGAGCGTTAGGTAATGTACTGCTCGTGGTGTTTTAGTGGCAGCGCTGAAAGGGATATAGAGGGCAGGCATACCGTTAACATTGGAAGGTATATTCTGTTACACCGCAAGATAAAGGCACACATAATGACATGCATATTAATCCCTGCAATATACATTATGTAGTGGTTGCTAGTCCCTAAAGACTAGACATATAAAGTGTGCACTAGTCCATGTAAACTTGAATTAATCTAATGTGTGCTAGTCCATATAACATTATGAAGCGTGGACTAGTCGCTAGACCAGACCAAATGTGTCTAATGCATGTGCATACCTGATTAGATAATACTGTAACTTAGTTGCTACTATTGAATAGGTGCACATACAGTGCATCCACAAGGTCTTAGTGAATTAGCTCTTAAGAACTTAATTAAAAAGTTTGAACTCCAGTTAAAGTTTCGAACTCCAGTTCTAGCCAATGTTTCATCTACCCAAACTATAGTGTCTCAGCTTTGAGCTAGTATCCTACAGTGTAGTAGCTCACCAGTCTCTGCTCTGTTGTTCTACTCATTGCTGTGTTTCTGGGAACTGGATCACCGGTTCAGGGTGGCTCATTCTACTTCGAACTACTCATCTCTATCTTCCACAGTACCTGCTCTCTTTCGATTAGGCTGCCTTTTTTGGGGTGTGTGGTGTGCGTGAGTTTGTGAAAGTGTTGTGTGTGTGTTAGTTAGTGTGTGTGTGTGTGGAAGAGAGTGTTAATGAGACGTCAGCGGCCCCCTCTTTTCCTCCGAGGGAGGGAATAGTGAGCCCCAATAGAGATGTGTGTGTGTGTGGGGTGGGGGTGGGGGTGGGGGGGTAATGGAGACACACACACACAGACCCCTACACTGGGTAGTTAATCTCCTCTTCCTCGGCCCATCTCTTCTCCCAGTCATCTCGCCACAAACCCAGCCCTGTTCTGTTCTGTACGCTAAATAACAACACCCACTCAAGACGATCCAAGCAACAATTCCTACAGCTAAATTCAAGGATACATGTACGGTAGACGATCTTCTGTTAAAAATGCTCCAATAGGAATTCTAGGACGAAGCATATTTGTACCATTCTTTTCAATATTTGTCCCCTCAATCCTGGTCTCCTGGTCTCCTTAGGTATTGACTTCTACATTTCAACCAGTCATGAGTCTCCAGTAAGGGCCTTTATGATTCTCCAGAGACCTCTTCAGTCAACACTACCACATGTCCCTTTCGCAATAACACACCAAGCACTGTGGTAATAAACCATTATCGATCAGAAATAGATTTCTTCATTGTGTTATTGACTGTACGTTTGTTTATGTGTAACTCTGTGCTGTTGTTTTTGTCGCACTGCTTTGCTTTATCTTGGCCAGGTCGCAGTTGTAAATTAGAACTTGTTCTCAACTGGCCTACCGGGTTAAAAAAAGGTGAAATAAAAATAAATGATGGGATTGTGATGATTTGGGCTTATCTTTATGTTGTCCAGAATCTAGCTATGGACATTCAATCACAAATCATACTGTACGTATTTTCCTATACATTTTTTATCCTTCATGTAATTCAATGTATATTTGTAGCCAAAACACGCTGTTATCGTGTATGTATAAGTCTATTGTATGTTCTAAGTTTAGTTTAGTGATCTCAAACTACAATACTTTCCTAAAACAAATGACTTATAGACAGCAATGTGGCTCGTTTACTGCTTGTAGTACGATTATAAGGGTCATTTAAAGTAGTAGAGGAAGGACAAAAGTAGTGCACTATAAAGAGATAGGGTGCCATTTGGGACACAGCCATTGTCTGCATGGACAGCCGCAGCGGGATCCTGTCGTCCACTGATTAAAGGTCCTCCTCTCTAGATCCTCAGAGCAGGAAGACCTTGAGAGATTAATGGCCAATCGTGAACCGGCCTTACCTCCATTAACCACGGCAGCAAACATTTACATAATGTACACATAATGTTGACAACGTGCTGATTCATCCTGTGCTGATTCTAACAGGCCTCAGATAAGTCACCAGGGCCTGGGTCTCAGCATTCAACATGCCAAATCATTTTACATATAAAACACCTTCGAGGCCAAATACATCTCCGTCTTGACATACATACATCATCTGAACGGATCAAAATATCTCCCCCATGCAATATAGTTCAAATGATATCGTAGAGCAGAATAGAATATGTGTTTTTGTGAATCAAGAAGAGTGAGATGGTAAGCAACATGACATCATAGCTTTGAGGGATAATATTTGGTGGGGTTTCTTTATGCTGCAAAGGAAATCCTTTAGGTTCATAGTTGTGTCATCTCCCAAAGGGTCAATTAGCTTTGTAGGAATAAACACAATATACAGTGCCTTTGGAAAGTATTCAGACCCCTTGACTTTTTCATTTTCAACATTTTGTTACGTTACAGCCTTATTCTAAAACGTTTTTTTCCCCCTCATCAATCTACACACAATAGCCCATAATGACAAAGCAAAAAAAGGTTTTTATACATTTTCGCAAATTCATTACAAATTAAAAAAAATGATATCACATTTACGTAAGTATTCAGACCCTTTACTCAGTACTTTGTTGAAGCACTTTGTTGAAGCAGCACTTTGTTGAAGTACTTTGTTGAAGCACAAGCTTGGCACACCTGTATTTGGGGAGTTTCTCCCATTCTTCTCTGCAGATCCTCTCAAGCTCTGTCAGGTTGGATGGGGAGTGTTGCTGCATAGCTATTTTCAGGTATCTTCAGAGATGTTTGATCGGGTTCAAGTCCGGGCTCTGGCTGGGCCACACAAGGACATTCAGAGACTTGTCCCGAAGCCACTCCTGTGTTGTCTTGGCTGTGTGCTTAGGGTCATTGTCCTGTTGGAAGGTGAACCTTCGCCACAGTCTGAGGTCCTGAAAGCTCTGGAGCAGGTTTTCATCAAGGATCTCTCTGTACTTTCCTTTGTTCATCTTTGCCTCAATCCTGATTAGTCTCCCAGTCCCTGCCGCTGAAAATCAAAAATCAAAATCATCTCACAGCATGATTATGCCACAACCATGCTTCACCGTAGGGATGGTGCCAGGTTTCCTCCAGATGTGACGCTTGGCATTCAGGCCAAACAGTTGTATCAGACCAGAGAATCTTGTTTCTCATGGTCTGAGAGTCTTAAGGTGCCTTTTGGCAAACTCCAAGCGGTCTTTCATGTGCCTTTTACTGAGGAGTGGCTCACGTTTGGCCAATCTACCATAAAGGCCTGATTGGTGGAGTGCTGCAGAGATGGTTGTCCTTCTGGAAGTTTCTCCCATCTCCACAGAGGAACTCTTGAGCTCTGTTAGAGTGACCATCGGGTTCTTGGTTACCTCCCTGACCAAGGCCCTTCTCCCCCGGGCTTGGTGGTTCCAAACTTCTTCCATTTAAGAATGATGGAGGCCACTGTGTTCTTGGGACCTTCAATGCTGCAGAAAAATTTTGTTACCCTTGCCCAGATCTGTGTCGACACAATCCTGTCTCGGAGCTCTACGGACAATTCCTTCGACCTCATGGCTTGGTATTTGTTCTGACATACACTGTCAACTGTGGGACCTTATATAGACAGGTGTGTGCCTTTCCAAATAATGTTCAATCAATTGAATGTACCACAGGTGGACTCCAATTAAGTTGTAGAAACATCTCAAGGATGATCAATGGAAACAGGATGCACCTGAGCTCAATTTCGAGGCTCATAGCAAAAGGTCTCAATACTTATGTAAATACGTTTTTTTCTGCTGTTTTTTTTAATACATTTGCAAAAATGTCTGGGTAAACCTGGGTCTGAATACCTTCCCGAAGGCACTGTATGACTGATACTTAGTCTTTCAAAAGTGGGCAAGGCAGTGAGTTGGACAGCTGATGATGATGTAGTCTTCCATTCTCTACTCCCTCTATTGAACCTACTTCTTAGATCTCCTGCACGCACACACACACACACACACACACACACACACACACACACACACACACACACACACACACACACACACACACACACACACACACACACACACACACACACACACACACACACACACACACACACACACACACACACACACACACACTCAGATCTCCTGCCCCTACATGAACGCCAGGATCAATACATCCCCTGGAGAGCCTCCTACCACACATACTACACACACACACACACACACTACAATCTGCATATAAATCAAAATAAATCAATTTTATTAGTCACATACACATGTTTAGCAGATGTTATTGCGGGTGTAGCGAAATGCTTAAGTTTCTAGCTCCAACAGAGCAGTAAAATCTAACAATTCACAACAATACACACAATACACACAACCTAAAAGTAAACATTATTAAATGTGTCTTGTGTTCCATTATTGAAGTGGCCAGTGATTTCAAGTCTATGTATATGGGGCAGCAGCCTCTAAGGTGCAGCGTTACGTAACCGGGTGGAAGCCGGCTAGTGATGGCTATTTAACAGTCTGATGGCCTTGAGATAGAAGCTGTTTTTCAGTCTCTCGGTCCCAGCTTTGATGCACCTGTACTGACCTCGCCTTCTGGATGTTATTAACGGGGTGAACATGCAGTGGCTCGGGTGGATGTTGTCCTTGATGATCTTTTTGGCATTCCTGTGATCAGGTGCTTTAGGTGTACTGGAGGGCAGGTAGTGTGCCCCCGGTGATGCGTTGGGCAGAGCGCACCACCCTCTGGAGAGCCCTGTGGCTGTGGGCAGTACAGTTGCCATACCAGGCGGTGATACAGCCCGACAGGATGCTCTCAATTGTGAATCTGTTCGTGAGGGTTTTAGCTGTCAAGCCAAATTTCTTCAGCTTCCTGAGGTTGAAGAGGCTCTGTTGTGCCTTCTTCACATCACTGTCTTTGTGGGTGGACCATTTCAGATCGTCAGTGATGTGTACGCCGAGGAACTTGAAGCTTTCCACCTGCTCTACTGCGGTCCCGTCGATGTGGATAGGGGCGTGCTCCCTCTGTTGTTTCCTGAAGTCCACGATCAGCTCCTTTGTTTTCTCGACATTGAGTGAGAGGTTATTTCCCTGGTATCACACTCCCAGGGCCCTCACCTCCTCACTGTAGGCCGTCTCGTCCTTGTTGGTAATCAAGCCTACTACTGTCGTGTCGTCCGCAAACTCGATGATTGAGTCGGAGGCGTGCGTGGCCATGCAGTCATAGAGAGATAGAAGCTGTTTTTCAGTCCCTCGGCCCCAGCTTTGATGCACCTGTACTGTCTTCGGGGCGAACGGGGCGAACAGCGGGGCGAACAGGCCTGTGACACCGGGTGCTGTCCCCAATTCTTTGTTATGTACACGGTAACCCAATTATCCCTGCAGTAGGACGGACAGTAAATGGACTCCTGATGAGATAAGAAGCAGCACACCTCCTGACTGGCTGGGATCTAAACCCGCCGCAGGTAAAGCCACTAAACAAACACTGTCCCTGACCGCATGGCCTTGGCACTGACAGATGAACTCACCTCCACTCCGATGCTGGACGCTAGGTAAACATAAAACAGAGGAAGCTCTTCTACAGCGTTGGACACACACACTGTCCTGGCTCTGTGCTGTGTGTTAGCCTACATAGCTGAGGAGACGTGTGTGTGTCATGGCGTCTTAAGCCTTTTGACACGTGTGTCTGAGTCAGGACCTCTGAGTGTGATCATGCATAACCATTGGCTTGGCTTCAGCTCTATTGCGAGCAGCTCGAATGTTATTCTCTCAACACTGTGTTTCTGCCAAAGTCTCTGGCTCACTGCATAACAGGTACGGAATATGGAGTGAGCAAGACCTTGCATGTGAAACTAAATCAAGCATGATGCTACTCAGATGTATTCTTTGGAGGAGAGGAGTTTATTGAAAGAGAAAAGAAAACCATCAAGACGACACATGTGAGCCACATCAGAAAATAAAGATTTGAAAGAAAATACGGCAGAAAAGCTTGAAAGATGTCAGTAAAACTTCACATTAAAACTCGTTTTTCAACCACTCCACACATTTCTTGTGAACAAACTATAGTTTTGGCAAGTTGGTAAGTAATTTTTCCAACAATTGTTTACAGACAGATTATTTCACTTATAATTCACTGTATCACAATTCCAGTGGGTCAGAAGTTTAAATACACTGCCTTTAAACAGCTTGGAAAATTCCAGAAAATGGTGTCATGGCTTTAGAAGCTTCTGATAGGTTAATTGACATCATTTGAGTCAATTGGAGGTGTACCTGTGGATGTATTTAAAGGCCTACCTTCAAACTCAGTGCCTCTTTGCTTGACATCATGGGAAAATCAGAAGAAATCAGCAAAGACCTCAGAAAAAAAATTGTAAACCTCCACAAGTCTGGTTCATCCTTGGGAGCAATTTCCAAACGCCTGAAGGTACCACGTTCAACTGTACAAACAATAGTACGCACGTATAAACACCATGGGACCATGCACCCATCATACCGCTCAGGAAGGAGACACGTTCTGTCTCCTAGAGATGAACGTACTTTGGTGTGAAAAGTGCAAATCAATCCCAGAATAACAGCAAAGGACCTTGTGAATATGCTGGAGGCAACAGGTATAAAATTATCTATATCCACAGTAAAAGGAGTCCTATATCAACATAACCTGAAAGGCCGCTCAGCAAGGAAGAAGCCACTGCTCCGAAACTGCCATAAAAAAGCCAGACTACGGTTTGCAACTGCACATGGGGACAAAGATCATACTTTTTGGAGAAATGTCCTCTGGTCTGATGAAACAAAATAAGAAATGTTTGGCCATAATGACCATTGTTATGTTTTTGTTATGCAAGTTCCATGCATATGATGAAGCAGCATCACAGGCAGCCCAGGTCTTGATTCCCTATTTTGCGGGTTTAGACGGTATGTACTGCCTGAAGGGGCAGCGACCCCTAAATGGCATAAGCTGCTCATCAACAGTAACATTAGGCCCAGAGTTGTAAAACAGGGGAAGGCGGTCCACCCACTTGTCCCACACTGACCTGTTTGCAGCTAGCTTGTCTCTCTGCCGCTAAGCTGGTCTGGTGTCTTGGTTATCGAAGCAGATATTCCTGGAAATAATATGGGAGTTTTCCAGAGACATTGTTGCACAGAAAAGTTATCAGCCAGTTTCTGCATCACACAGGTATTCTGTTGATTCCCCATTGGATCTGAAAACACCAGCAAGGATAAGAACCCCAAAGTATGTATGTAAATGAGTTGGTTCATCTCCTTCCACCTCTCTCCAAAAACACGCCTTCCCTCCAAATTGGTGCAGTCCAGAATGATTTTCTGGATGGCGTCTGGGATGAACAGTTCAAAAGAAGACTTTTTGTCCTGCACATGAGTAACCACCATCCGTGTCGGCCCTAGTTGCATCCGTATCACATTGGCAGCCATGCGAGGTGGCTCATTCCTCTGCAAAAAAAAATTCTAAAGCCCTCTGAGCAGAGAGTCTTTTTGCCATACTGATTGATTGTGGTAAGGAGCCACACATGCAAAGCTATTTATTTGTTGTGTTCCTCCCCCAATTTGCACCTGGCTGGGGTAGAGTGTGGGAAAACACAGCATTTTTTACAATGTATTGAAATAATGTATAGAAATAATGTATTGTAATAACATTGTGCAGGTTCCCGCAAGACATTGTGTAGTTTCACATACTACAAAGGGTAAAGAGTGTGAGAAAAGCGGGAGACAGGCAGACATGCATGGAGACAGACAGGTTATTGGTGCTATGTTGAAACAGCAGGCCCAAGGAGGAGGAAGACAGAGTGAAGGCACACAGCAAACCTTTTTGTTTCATTTTTACTTGTTTTCACCTACACACACACTTTTCCACACTTTTATTACCCTCAGGTCCAGTGGACCTGAACACAATAGTGTGCACTCAATGGAAATCGGTTATTTTACATGTTCTTCACAGAAAATGAGCCAAGGCCAATGAGTCTCAGGTTGAAAAATTTATCCATTGTATCATTTTTCTTTTAGTAAACAATGAAAATGGGTCCCACAGACTCGAACACCACACAAGGGTTAAGTAACGGTCATTTCTGGTTGTAGTAACATTTTGAGGCTGAGCCATTAAGAAGGCTGTTAAAGATGAGCAATGGGTTGTTTATGGAACTGTCAGAAGGTGATTTACAAAAGTGGCACTAATTGGTGGGTGACTCATAGCCCACAGAACCCTCCAGTGTAAAAATGATCTATTTGATCATTTGCCCACTTTAAAGTGTCCTAGAACCACTTCCATGGTCACATTGGTGGTATATACAGTACAGTGCCTTTGGAAAGTGTTCAGACCCATTGACTTTTTCCACATTTTGTTACTTTACAGCCTTATTCTAAAATGGATTAAATAAATACAAATCCTCAGCAATCTACACACAATACTCCACAGTGACAAAGCAAAAACAGAAATAGCTTATTCACATAAGTATTCAGACCCTCTGCTATGAGATTTGAAATTGAGCTCAGTGTCACATCCTGATCTGTTTCACCTGTCTATATAAGGTCCCACAGTTGACAGTGCATGTCAGAGCAAAAACCAAACCATGAGGTTGAAGGAATTGTCCGTAGAGCTCCGAGGCAGCATTGTGTCGAGGCACAGATTTGGGGAAGGGTGTCTGCAGCATTGAAGGTCCCCAAGAACACAGTGGCCTCCATCATTCTTAAAATGGAAGAAGTTTGGAACCACCAAGACTCTTCCTATAGCTGGCCGCCCGGCCAAACTGAGAAATCGGGGGAGAAGGGCTTTGGTCAGGGAGTTGACCAACAACCTGAAGGTCACTTTGACAGAACTCTAGAGTTCCTCTGTTGAGATGGGAGAACCTTCCAGAAGGATAACCATCTCTGCAGCACTCCACAAATAAGTTCTTTATGTTAGAGTGGCCAGACGAAACCACTCCTCAGTTAAAGGAACATGACAGTCTGCTTGGAGTTTTCCAAAAGGCACCAAAAGACTCTCAGACCATGAGAAACAAGATTCTCTGGTCTGATGAAACCAAGATTAAACTCTTTGACCTGAATGCCAAGCGTCACGTCTGGAGGAAACCTGGCACCATCCCTACGGTGAAGCATGGTTGTGGCAGCATCATGCTGTGGGGATGTTTTTCAGCGGCAGGGACTGGGAGCGCGCAGGACAGACTGGGGGCAAAGGTTAACCTTCCAACAGGGCGACGACCCCAAGCACACAGCCAAAATAATGCAGGAGTGGCTTCGGGACGAGTCTCTGAATTTCCTTGAGTGGCCCAGCCAGAGCACAGACTTGAACCATAATGAACATCTCTGGAGAGACCTGAAAATAGCTTCGCAGCAACGCTCCCCATCCAACCTGACAGAGCTTGAGAGGATTTGTAGAGAAGAATGGGAGAAACGCCCCAAATACAGATGTGCCAAGCTTGTAGTGTCATACCCAAGAAGATTCTATGTTTTAATCGCTACCAAAGGTGCTGAGTAAAACATCTGATATAAATTAGAAAATATATATTTTTTTTACTGTTTTTGCTTTCTCATTATGGGGTATTGTGTTTAGATTGATGAGGGAAAAAACGATTTAATACATGTTAGAATAAGGCTGTAACGTGACAAAATTTGGAAAAAGTCAAGGGGTCTGAATACTCCCAGAGGCCCTGTAACGTCGACTCCTGACAAGTGCGCTTCGGATAAGTACAAACTCATTTCAAGTGCACTAAAGTTTTCCAGTCTCGATTCAAGTACATGCTCTTTAAATGCTCCTGATAAATGCATGGGCACACGTGAAAAACATTAGTCTTTTGTACTTCATTGGAGTCCATTGTACTCTCCTAGTTCTTTTCACGTCAGAAATGTATAACATTGGAGATGTGAATTCCACCTGCCGATGAAGTAGTTTAATGTCAGCTATAAGCCCCTGCTGAAATACTTTAGGCCTTTGTCTACTAGATATAGCAATGCAGCTTCACACACAGCAATACAGCCCAGATGAAATGAAAAACTTTGTAATAAATAGACCCTTCTAGGAACTGAAGAAGAAGAGGCTCAAGGCTTCTCAAGAAAAGCAAAACTACCAATCGATCAATGGAGGAAGTTCTTTATTAACTTCTGTGTGGGCATCTATTCCTGCAGACCTCACAATGGACAAACACATCTTCTAAGGCGTCAGCATGTAGAAATGTGCTTAGATGGGGGCTTCGCCGAGCTCGGTGGGTATTTTAAATGAGTTATCGTTGGGTCTGCTAGGCCTGCTAGGGCTAATATCATCTCCTCTGCACTGCAGAGATAAGTTTCCCATTAACCCATCCTGCAGTTGTCTGTCTTTCTGAGTTAGTATAGCAATGCTAAAGCTAGACAAGCCACCTGGGCACCTCCCTTCTTTCATTTCATTCATTTTCTAACCTGGGCAATACATTTAGAGAATTCTCCCTTTCTCTCTTTCCTTCCTTCATTTAATTTCATTCTGTATCTATTGTACGTTGTGAGTCATGGCCGCTCCAGCGTATGCTTGTATGAATAAATAAATCTGGAAGTACCTGTATTTACACTCCAAATTTAAAAGAAGCCACCTGAGCCCTATAATACGAATGTAGTTTGAGGAGTTAGCGAGATAACTTTGGTCAACTCTGAGTTCAACTCGGGATAACCGGTACCATGAAAGTGGCTCACCTTTTAGCCAGCTAAATTTCTATGGCAACGAATCCTTCAGATCTAACCTGCTTCGAGGCAGGCTAACTCAGGGCAAACTCCAATATCCCTAATGAGATGGTCTGAGCCACAAGTTGAGGACCAATGAAATCAGATTCCCTCCCTCTTGCGTCATCTTCCCTTTAATTTTGTGTGCAAAAAATGTGTACCGTTAAAATACCTATCACATTAGACATTTAGTAATGATATAATGCATTTGAAACTTCACACACAGTAAAACCTTTGTATAATTTTATCGATAGTGGGAAAAAAGTGCTTGTGCATTGATAAGCACACCAAAGACGGCACTAATAATAAGTAATAAAATAAAAAGCAGAGTCCACACCATAGCCTGCTGAATTTGCAAGAAAACTTTAATATTTTGGCACAAATGAGAATGTGTCACTGACTCACCCATGGATTGATTGATCGTCTCAATAAAGAGTTTGGCGTTCGGCTAGCCACGTGCGACAAGTACGCGCAGTTACAAGCCTGCTAGAGTAGGCGGCAGGGTGACAGGCAATATCCACCGTCACAGTACGGATGAAGCCTGAGCTGGAATGTGAAGCTAACTGCAGCTGGCTAGCTTCAGAAAACCCTGAGTAGATCTAGCTTGCTTCTTAGTATACCCCTCTGGTTTCAGAAGGACTGGGAAGGAAAAGCAATACATGTTTTTTTTTAAAGAACAGAAGAAAATACTTCACTTTAGAAACAAGATATTCACATTGAAATACACGCCCTCCTAAATTCCTGTCTCTCTCATTTCACATTTACATGTTTCTCTCTCATATGTGTATCGTCCCTCAAGCATAATAGAAGTGTCCATCCTAACTAGCGGTTACACTTCTGGGTAGTATAAACACATTGGTATGAATAAAAGACACACCGGTGCAACATCTGAAAAACAGACAGTCAACACAATTTGTCAAGGTGTTTCTGTTGAGTCCTGGTGCCCAAACAGCAATTCTAATGCAAATTAAAAATCAAGGCTGCAAAGCACTAAAAATAGTGAAAGCTGCAAAAGAGGCCCATCAATGAAATCCACCCCTGGGGGACAGCTATAACATTTCTATGGGGAAAGCCAGTGTTTTTCTGCTGGATGTGCAATACAACATTCTGCTAATGAAGTACACATGCACTACAAGGCCAGAGACAAGGGCATCCACACAACACTTTAAACGCTGCTGCTGTTTGAATAATGTCAAATAAAGTCCTGTTTTAAGGCTCTACAATATGAAGGACATAGCATTACATATTTAGTGTATACTCAATGATAAATATGAAGAGTTTACAAGATGAGATAATGATCTATTCAAGCTTGAAAGGCTAAAGTACTTGAAAGTATTGTACAATGTCTTTGACAATTGATTGTCCCTTTTAATCCCCTTCCAATGGACACAGAGTGTTTCTGGAGAGCACAACTCAGGACCTCATTGGACAGGGAGCCAACTGGAGAGAGCTTTGGATGACATCATTGGTTGAATGAATGTCACAGCTGATGTTTCTGATAGGCTCAGCAAACCTCCCATGGTGGCTATTCAGGATTAAACTGTAAACACTGCCATGGTTAGGGCTGTTATGAAAGGGGGGAAGGGGGATACCTAGTCAGTTGTCCATTTGAATATATTCAACTGAAAAGTGTCTTTCGCATTTAACCCGCATTGAATCAGAGAGGTGCGGGGAACAGTGGGTTAACTGCGGCGCCCGGGGAACAGTGGTTTAACTGCCTTGGTCAGGGGCAGAACGACATATTTTTACCTTGTCAGCTCGGGGATTTGATCCAGCAAACTTCAGGTTACTGGCCCAACGCTCTGTGGTGACTGTATTACCGCCACACCGGCATTCATGAGTCATGACCGCAGTAAAATTCTACATGACCATTTAGTCACGGTAATCTCCTCTTATGCACTCTGGATATAAATTAGTAGTAGCCTACCCAACTCGCTAATGATCATCAGGTCGCTAATGGCCTGGTACTCAGGGCTCTATTGTCCCTCTTACCACTCTGACATCGAAAATCACATTAAACACTTATCATCAAAACAGTAGGTGCTTTTAAAACTCACCTTACTGTGATTGGTCAATTTGAAGAAAGAAGTTGAACAATAGGTTGTAACTGAGTGGAAAACATTTATTGTGGATGTTGTTTCAAAGCCTAACACAACGGAACGGACAGTGCTTTCTAAGGTGATGAAACCTCTTAAGGATCGGACCCATCATCTCAATTTCCTCAATCCTACCAGCGTTTTCCCCCTTGCTCCTGCCTTGTCTATTTCCCTGTTTTCTACTTTTCCCGGTTTTGTCCTTTCTGCCTGCCCTGACCCTGAGCATGTCTGCCGTCCGGTACCTTGCCACACTACTCTGGATATAGAGTGTCTGCCTCAATCTGCCATCTGTGGTTGGGTTTCTGTACAGCACTTTGAGATATCAGCTGAAGGGCTATATAAATAAATTTGATTTGATTTGAAATTTGATTTGATATACTGACCTCTGCCTGACCTGACCCGGAGCCTGCCTGCCTGCCGTCCTGTACCTTTGCCTGCTGTGTTCGAATTAATACACCTTTGTTACTTCGACATTGTCTGGACCTGAGTCTTACCTTCAAATGTGATAGTACGAACTGGCCATGACTGACCCAGCAGACTTGGACCAGCTCCGCAATGCCATCTCCTCCCAAGGAACCATCATTAGTAGACACGAGGAGTTGCTTTGTGGACTGATGGAACGGTTCCAGGACGTGGTCGAATGTCACAACCTAGCATTGGACGCATTGCGGGAGCAATTCCGTGGGTTGCCTACCAGGCAGCCTACCACGACGGTAACCTCCCAGCCCCTCAGTAACCTGGCTGGTAGCAGCACCGTCACCCCGGTTTCCCGGGAACCCCGCTTACCTCCCCCAGAGCTCTACGATGGAGATTCCAGAACCTGCCGGGCCTTTCTCTCCTAGTGCTCCCTCGTTTTTTGATCTGCAGCCTTCTTCGTTCCCCTCGGACCGCTCGAAGATAGCATACATTATTAAGCTGATGTCCGGGAGGGCACTCGCCTGGGCCACGGCGGTGTGGGAGCAACAATCTGCCGTCTGCCTCAGTCTGGAGGTATTCATGGCGGAGGTGAGAAAAGTTTGAGGCTCCGGTGTCCAGGGGAGAGGCTGCCCGGAGGGTACTCCAGCTTTGGCAGGACACCCTCCGCGTGGCAGACTATGCGGTGATGTTCCACAGGCTAACAGCAAAGGGTACCTGGAATCCGGAAGCGCTGTTCGACACATTACTGCACAGATTATCGGAGAAGGTAAAGGATGAGCTGGCAGCCCGAGAACTACCAACAGATCTCGACTCACTAATCACTTTAACCATCCGGATTGATGGTTGGCTACGGGAACATAGGAGGGAGAAGAGGTCCGATTGCGGTCCCAATCGCTCACTCAAGGATCCCACTTGACATCCGATGAACTCTGGAAGTCCCCGAGAGGATCCGAGCTTATCCGAGTCCCTCCAAGAGCCTCCGGAGACTGCCGATTCACCTCTTCCCGAGCCGATGTGGCTCTGCAGGGTTAGGTTGTCTCCAGCCAAACGCGTACGCAGACTTGAGACCCAGAGTTGTCTGTATTGCGGTACTGCCGGTCATTATTTGTCTACCTGTCCCTTCAAGAGACCTAGCTCATTCGTTGGTGTGATTACTATGGTGGGCCTTAAAGAAACATTTCCATCTCCCCTTGCTCGCCCCCCTCGCTGTGCAATCCTGCGGTGGGGAGACCAGTCCAAGTCTCTCCAGGTACTCATCGACTCGGGGGCTTGCACACAGCTATAGTGCCACGGCTACAGAGACCTTTCCCCCCGCTCCAAGATCATTAGCCCCTCTGCTGTTCGTCCTCTGTTGCCCCGTACCCTCCGTATTAGTCCTACCTTTTCTGCGTCAATTTAAAACCATGTCTGACTCTCCCCTGCCGTCCTGTACCTTTGCCTGCCCGTGTTCGAATTAATAAACTTTTGTTACTTCAACATTGTCTGCACCTGGGTCTTACCTTCAAACGTGATACACATATCTATAAACATATATTCTATAAATTATGTAGAACACAATCACTATAATGAAATATGTGGACCAATAGACAACAAGAAGCTCAAAAACCACAGCCAGAACATGTCATAGCCAACATAACATACACATAACCTATACTTATATATTGTATGCCTCAGGTCTATATATTGTATTTATATATATAGAAATCAAAGACAAATACTTTAAATTGATATGCAACCATTTAAAAAACTGGATTTGTACGACAAGCAAAAACATATTTTACTTACTGATCTAAAAGTACATTCTCCTTCCAATCTCTCTTGTGCGCAGGACTCCTTGTGTCACTCTCCTGGTCAATTTCTGCAATAATCTCATCGAAATGTTTATACTCTTAGTAGCCATGTTGTACTTTTTCCATTTTTCCATTCCCCTGCGTCCTGTGGATTTTCAATGGAGAATGAATTGCGTCGCTCGCAACCATAGGACAATGGCCGTTAGTCCTACAAAGGGCCATCACATACTGTGTAAAGCCCAGCTCATTGGCTATCTAGCTAGCTATGTTAGCTAGCTATCAAAACAAAAGGTGGTCATTGGACCAAGACACTGTCTATCAAGTGAACACCACCCTTCTCATTGGTGCATAATGATGGCTGACCTTCATGGGCTAATTGACGTATTGTGTAGCCAATATGTAATGTAGAATGATGAAACAAGGTTTGGTTGTCGTCTAAAGTGTCTGAGGCGCAAAAACTGAACTTGACTGGGTGAGACAAGGTTTAGCGTATTACATTTCATAAATAGTTTTGTTGCAAGTTGAAAAAGTTGGAATTCATGCGAAACGTTGTACAGAACATGGATTGTGTTAGGATATAAAAATAGATTTTATCAAAAAACTATGCTACATTTTATTTCTGGGACCCTCAGGATGACAAATCAGAGAAAGATTACTGAATGTAAGTACATTATATACAGTCAGAGGTGAATGTATCAAACCAGTTGCCTGGATAAAAGTGTTTTGTTGTTGTGCACTATCCTCAAACAATAGCATGGTATTTTTTCCCGCTGTAATAGATACTGTAAATTGGACACCGCAGTTAGCTTAACAATCATTTAAGCTTTCTGACCATATAAGACATGTCTTTGTCCCGAAAAGTTGGCTTTTGTTTATAACGACATTCTAGTCAAATATCGCATATTGAGCAGCAACTGTCACGAAGGTTCATTCAAAACACCCATATTAGCATATTAGCGCTTATGCATAAGCATAGGCCTATATATGAGCCCAAGCCCCCAAAAAACCCTGAATTAAAAAGAATGATTATCCAATATACAATACATAGCCAACTGCATATTACACATGACAGAAAAACATAAAAAAAATACTGATTTAAGATATCTTTGCTACATAATTGGTCTAGCCTAAAAAAAAACAATTCAGATTTAGCCTACAATGATCTTTTTTTTTTAGATGTTGAACAGCCTAGTAATAGGGCCTTTTTTAATTTTCATAATTAATAGATTGACACATTACCTTTAGCTATACAGAATATCTCACGATCATGAGTTTCTATGTCCTCCCCTCTCTCCTTCATTCCTTTCTCCAGCACTGCGTCAACAGAGGTGCTGTCAACAGTTTCATGAAATGAGTTTTGTTGTGAAAAGGTTACTATCGATGTTCCCAAACAAATTTCCCTTGATTTCCCAAATTAAGCACTGGGTAGCTGCAGGAACAGGATTGGAGAGCCAATGGCATACAGAGTTTGGGCAGAATATCACCTGTGGTGCTGCGAAAATTACCGCAGTAGCCTATCCAACATGAGTGAAAAACGTACCCGCTGGAAAGCAGCCTCCATTCACTATTCCAGTGCATACGGATGACATGTATTTTTCCCCCTGCCCCTGTTCCTGTAAATTTGATCATGGGCCATTCTAAATCAAAACGTATTTGACATATTAGTAAAAACAAGATTAAATTGAGAATAGTCTGACGGGTGAAAATATGATCACTTGATGAGAGAACAGCGTGTACAGCCTGAGGCAAGGAACAGAGCGCAAGCAATAGCCTATAGTCGCATCATGCAGCCCATAAATCCATTGACTTGTAAGACTTTCTAAGGTTTGTATAATTCACAACTAAAGTTGCCAAATAACTCTAAATCTAGATCACTTTTACGCTCAACATAGCCACTTCAACTTCTGAATGGGACAAATATCCATTATATTTTATTCAGCTAAGTTCAATTATATTCTTCTTACTATAAAATCATACAAAATAAAATAATGGCACAGGACTTATACGCATATCTTGTCTGATAAATGAACAAGCCTAGCGCATAGCCAGATAACATACAGTAGGCCAACTCATATTCTGCTCTTATGAAATACATTTTCTACATATCATAATGTTTCTTTAGGCCTGCCTACCATAAATAATGTATTTATTGTGATGGTGTATATTCAATTGATTTATTCAACAAGTTTGAAATGTAGATGTTCCAAAGGCGCACATCAGAGGCTTGTACGAGTCGAGCCTGGAGATGCTAAACATGTTGATGTTAATTAACGATCAATTACCGTGAGACCCGGCATTCTTTTGCATGACAATAACCGGCTGACAAAATTTCATGACCGCCACAGCCCTAGCCATGGCAACCCAGAGAGCCACTGGTCAACTCCGTTAATCATACTGTTATCAAGCTAAAACAGTGACACTGGGATGTTAGTCGCTGTCCGTCCAGGGCCTGTTGTCTGTCTCAATAGTTTACAGTTAACAGTGTGGAAGAACTGAAAAGGAGAAAGCAAATGTCTAGTATACATCCACCACCAAGCCTATATGGCAGTCCAGTGCAGATGAAGGAAAGGAGACAAGGAGAGAGTAAAATACTCCTCTTCCCCCTCCTTCCTCCAAGTTCCAAGCTTTCTAACCATCCTCTATTCCACAGCCCCTGCTCAAGTCAGTATTGATAAACAGGTACAAGGGCTGAGAGCCACACAGACACCCAGGGTCCAGAAGGAGGCAGGTAGAGAGAGTGAGTGAGTGAGTGAGTGAGTGAGTGAGTGAGTGAGTGAGTGAGTGAGAGAGAGAGAGAGAGAGAGAGAGAGAGAGAGAGAGAGAGAGAGAGAGAGAGAGGAGAGAGAAAGAGAGAGAGAGGAGAGAGAGAGAACGGAGACAGAGGGAAAGGCAGAGAGAGAGAGATAGCAAAGAGAGAGAGAGAAAGAGAGATCAGAGAGAGAGAGATAGCAAAGAAAGAAAGCGAGAGCAGGCAGAGAAAGAGCCTTGGCGGTGGTGAGGCTAACCACCAGCCACACAGACAGACCCGAAATGTCGTGACAGACTGACAGGAGTCACTGGCAGCTGGAGCAGAGGCTTTAGATGTCAGATGAAAGCGATTCCACTTACTTTGGTAACCCCTGCCTGACCAAGGAGAAGAGAAGAGAGGAGAGGCGAAGGCAGAGGAAGAGAAAGAGGCAGAGGCCGACGAGAGGTGGAGACAGACGAGAGGCAGAGAGGAAAGAATGAGACAGGACTGCAAACTGCTCTGTGTTCTGCCACAGAGAGAGTGGGAGAAGAGGAGAACACAGGCCAAAAGGTTTATCGCTTGCGATGATGTTACAGAAGGGAAAGTGCTGGTTTAATGTGCTTGTGTCACAGAGTGGTGGATCTGGGGAGGTTCTGGCTGGGAGCTATATAATGTTTGCTTGTCCAGGGTTCAGATGAGACAAACCGTCCTCCATTTAAGCGCACGTCTGAGGAGTTGTTGGGTGCCCCAGACAACTCCAATCAGACCTCACTATTGTTTAATGGCTAGGTTGACTAGGGTGGAAGCTACTGGGTTGGGTTGTTTATACTGTTGTCTACTGTACAGCCCCCCCCCCCCCCCCACACACACACAGGATGTCTAGATAGGGCCCCAATTCAACATTTAGTATTGACTGACATTTGATTGAATTGTGCAACAATTGGAATAAACCACACCTTAAAAGCTTATCGTTAACTTATGGTTGAATTCTAGTTTAAAGATGAACTATGCAGAAATCACTCATTTCCTCATCACTCAACCAGCCATTTCCTGGTTGCTAAAATTCAAATAGTTTTCCTAATATCAGTTTATGTGACAAAACAAGCAAGTATAGTGTAGAGAATCATTGTACCATCTAAACCGCAGTGAAATATCTTTTCCATAAGCAACATTTTTGTGTTTTCAGCTGTTTGAAAGTGGTGCAGAAATCCGAAAGTAAAAGACGCAAAAACAAAACTTAAGGGAAGCATTGAAATAGCGCACACATAGAACCGATCTACCACTTCTTAGATTTGCTTTCAATGAGAATGACAGATCTATAACACAAATGTCTATGTGTATTTGGTCGAGTCGCCCAAAAAGTTACATTTTGCAGCTCTAAAATCAAAAGGGAATGGTATACTAACTAGCCACGTTGAATTTTATGCAATGTTATTACGTTGAGGAAGTACATTTGAATAAGAAGAAAACAACCTTGACCCAACCACTGTGTCCGAAGGTAATGTACAGTACTTACAGTAGACGTCAACCCGTATGGACTTGATGGCCGGGGAGCCCAGGCCGTTCTCGGCCTTGCAGTAGTAGCGTCCTCCCTGGTGTCTCTGGATCTTGGAGATGTGCAGCGTCTCGTTAAACACGCTGGAGTCCTGGAAGCGGTCAGACACACTGCCTGCTGTCTTGGTCCATCGGATCTGTGTAGGACACGTGGTTGGTTAGATGACCTACTTGACATAAAGCCCTTGGCTTCTTTAATTTAGGTGCATAGGCCACTGATGAATGTCTTCCACGGTGATTAAAGGGGTAGTTGTGGCACAAGGACTGGATATAAAGAAATGATAAAGAAATAGCAACGACAAGAAAGCACATGTCTGCTCACTGTTTGTTGAATTTAAAAAGAATCTTCTAGCTAGCTAGAGTTACAACGTTTGGAAACCATCCTAGTCTTTATCAGGTTACTGGGCATTGTTAACCTCCATCAGCCCTGGAAAGGTGAGCCCCTACTCTCTACCAATTTCCTTTTTTTATTACAACCACACTTTATCACCCAATATATTGTGTCTGACTCTTACCGCCCTCAAAGGAGATCTGATATCTCTATCTGATAAACCCTCATTCACAGCTTCACTGTCTTTCCCTAACTGGCGCAACAACCTTAACCATGTGGCAGGGGGTGGTGATGAAAGGTGAACTAGCGTTCAGTCTTTTCCTCTGGTCTACAACATGGAGGTGTAATTGACCCTCCATCATGTATCTCTCTCTCTCTCTTTTTCTTTCTCTCTTTCTCAATTTTCAATTTCACTTGCTTCATTTGCATGACGTAATGACGTACATATTGCCGAAGTGTACTTTGGAAACGGAGTGATTCATTAACAATATCAATAACATCATGAGAAATAATCAACATTGTCACGAAAAGGACAATCAGTAACAGCAATAATCAAGGGTGGGGGGGGGGGGGGGGGGGGGGTTGTATTGGAAATCAGTAAATAAATAAGCATATAACACAAAGACATGTGCAGGTTGGTTGATCTGTCAGACACAATCCCTCATTTTATGGCAGGCAACAATGTAGAGCGCTGCCAACCCACAGCTCTCTGCGTCCTCCCCCAACAGGATGGGTAATCTCTTCTCATCAGAGAGGTCTTGGAAACCTTCAATAACGATTTCACATTTGGGGAAATAAAAACTCTCGAATTGCTTTATATTTTTGCAATTTTGTCAGGAAATGTAGCTATGTGTCCATTTTTGCCGTGGTGCAGTGACTGCACAGTCTTTCCTCTACAGGGAGCCAGGTTTCCCTGTGTCTACCTTTCTCAATGACAAGCCTATGCTCATTAAGTTTGTACTTAGTCAAGGTTTTTCTAAGATTTTGATCAGTAACAACGTCTAAATCATTTGTCATAGTATACTGTCGATTTATGGCTAGACATCACTGCATTTTGCTTTGCGCTTGTGTATCCTAATAGGTGATGTACAGATGTAGGATCTGATCCCCCTGTTGCAGGAAAACTTTGCAATAAATGTAAAACGTTTAGTTTATTTGAGGATTAAAAAGGCTTCCTGTAATGTGTACGCTGGGAGTCAGGAAGCAAGTACAGGGAGTGAATCATTTAATATAGAAACAAACATGGACAAAACAAGAAACACGAGTAATGTACAGACGTGAAAAAGAAAATGGAACAGAAACAAGGGAAAGAACCAAAGGGAGTGACATGTATAGGGAAGGTAATCAGGAAGGTGATGGCGTCCAGGTGAGTCTGATGTGGCGCAGGTGCGCGTAACGATGGCGACAGGTGTGTGTAATAATGAGCAGCCTGCTGATCTCGAGCGCCAGAGAGGGAGTATACGTGAAATTGAAATGTCAGACTTGATTTTCCCTCACAAAAGATATATCAACCCCTACAAAAATATCCATTAATTAATTATATATATTAATTATATATACTGCAATCCACATAATAGTTCACATTTCCTGTAGCTGCAGGATTATTTTCCTGCTGTAGCAAACTGGCTGTAGAAACACACACACACACACACACACACACACACACACACACACACACACACACACACACACACACACACACACACACACACACGGGCTACCTCTTCTGTGTACAAGACTTTCATACTGACTTAAAGAGGTTATATTAACGTCAAAACTAAAGTGCTTTTTGGAAGAAAAAAAAATGTGACAAGTAGATACAGAAGCACTGAACCAAAAAACCTCTCAACTCAGCAAGCGATCGATGGTGAAGCCCAGCAAGCCTACGTCACTAAACACTGAGTACATTTCTTCCCTATTATGCCAGTTAAGGACAGCATGAGTTAATAAAAACAACCTATCCTCCTCAGGAGTTAAATAAGTTATGAGCATAAATTAGATAGAGCCAAAGTTTCTGTCTGAATTCTCTTTCTTCCATCCTTTCTCTTCTTTCCTCTCCTCCACTTCTTCTCCAGATCTCCCATCATGCAAAGACAGAAAGACAGAGAGTGAGAGAGAGAGAGAGATGGAGAGGGAGAAGGGGAGAGAGGGAGAGGGGGAGAGAGAGAGAGAAAGAGAGAGATGGAGAGGAAGAAGGGGAGAGAGGGAGAGGGGGAGAGAGAGAGAGAGAGATGGAAAGGGAGGAGGGAGAAGGGGAGAGGGGGAGAGAAAGAGAGAGATGGAGAGAGAGAGGGAGAGGGAGAGGGGGAGAGAGAGAGAGAAAGAGAGAGTTGGAGAGGGAGAAGGGGAGAGAGGGAGAGGGGGAGAGAGAGAGAGAGAGAAAGAGAGAGATGGAGAGGAAGAAGGGGAGAGAGGGAGAGGGGGAGAGAGAGAGAGAGAGAGAGAGATGGAAAGGGAGGAGGGAGAAGGGGAGAGAGGGAGAGGGGGAGAGAGGGAGAGATGGAGAGGGAGAAGGGGAGAGAGGGAGAGAGAGAGAGAGATGGAGAGGGAGAAGGGGAGAGAGGGGGAGAGAGGGAGAGGGGGAGAGGGAGAAGGGGAGAGAGGGAGAGGAAGAGAGGGAGAGGAAGAGAGGGAGAGAGCGCGAGAGAGGGAGAGAGCGCAAGAGAGGGAGGAGAGGGGGAGAGAGGGAGACAGGGAGAGGGGGAGAGAGGCAGAGGAAGAGAGGGAGAGAGTGCGAGAGAGGGAGAGAGCGCAAGAGAGGGAGGAGAGGGGGAGAGAGGGAGAGAGGGAGGGAGACAGACAGATAGCTTATGAAGAACTCAGCTGAATTCAATATTCTACCAGCTTATATCCTCCCATTCATTTCCTCTCCTTTGCCATTTGTGTAAAGAGCTTTTGAGTTCCAGCACAGCGCCAATATCAATAAGTGTATTGTTCGAGTGACACTAAGAAGTGGATATTCAAATAGCCTCTGTGGTTTTCAAAGGGAAAATGCTACTGTTTGTTTCACATGGTGGTAGACCACATTATCTGACTGACTGGGAGGCTTTGTAAGTTTTTCCTGGAGCCCCACGGCCATTTTGCTCTCATGTCTTTGCCTTACTTTCTTCGTCTGGGTGCTAGAGATTGTGTGTCTGGGTGGGTGCTATGCACAGAGCCTTCGGAAAGTATTCAGACCCATTGACTTTTTCCACATTTTGTTAGTTTACAGCCTTATTCTAAGATTGATTTTTTTTTTTATCATGAGCAATCAACACACAATACCCCATAATTGTAACGCTCGTCGTGGGTGGAAGAAGAGGAGGACCAAAGCGCAGCGTGGTAAGTGTTCATCATTATATTTAATAAACAGAGAACACTAAACAAAATAACAAAGGAGAACGAAATGCAACAGTTCTGTCAGGTGACATAAACACAGAACAGAAAATATAATCACCCACAAAACACAATGAAAAACAGGCTACCTAAATATGGCTCCCAATCAGAGACAACGACTAACACCTGCCTCTGATTGAGAACCATACTAGGCCAAACACATAGAAAATGAACAATAGAACAAAACATAGAAAAAACAACATAGAATGCCCACCCCAACTCACGCCCTGACCAAACAAAAATAAAGACATAACAAAGGAACTAAGGTCAGAACATGACATTACCCCCCCCCACCCCCAAAGGTGCGGACTCCGGCCGCAAAAACCTGAACCTATAGGGGAGGGTCTGGGTGGACATTTACCACGGTAGCGGGACGAGGACCCCACTCCACCATAGTCTCGGCCCACTTCTGTGGCACCTTAGGAGCAGCGACCCTCGTCACCGATCCTGGATTGGACACCCTAGTAAAGGGCACCACTGGACTGACGGACGCCTCTGGACTGACGTACGTCTCTGGACTGATGGGCGGCTCCTGACTGAAGGGCGGCTCAGGGGCCTCCGGACTGAAGGGCGGCTCAGGCGCCTCCGGACTGAAGGGCGGCTCAGGCGCCTCCGGACTGAAGGGCGGCTCAGGCGCCTCCGGACTGAAGGGCGGCTCAGGCGGCTCAGGACAGACGGGCGGCTCAGGCGGCTCAGGACAGACGGGCGGCTCAGGCGGCTCAGGACAGACGGGCGGCTCAGGACAGACGGGCGGCTCAGGACAGACGAGCGGCTCAGGCGGCTCAGGACAGACGGGCGGCTCAGGCGGCTCAGGACAGACGGGCGGCTCATGTGGCTCTGGCCTGGAGAGAGAACCTGGAGGGAGGAGACGGAGAGACAGCCTGGTGCGTGGGGCCGCCACAGGACCCACCAGGCTGGGGAGACCTACAGGAGGCCTGGTGCTTGGAGGAGGCACCGGAAGGACCGGGCTGTGGGGGAGCACTGGAGCTCTGGTGCGCAGCCTTGGCACCACTCCCCCAGGCTGGATGACTACTCTAGCCCGGACCCTCCAGAGTGCAGGCACAGGTTGAACCAGGCTGTGGGTGAGCACTGGAGATCTGGTGCATACTACGCGCACCTCCCCCTTAGGCTCAATTCCCACATTCGCCCAGCACGAGCGGAGCGCAGGCATAGGATGCACTGCACCCTCCCAGCGCCCCGGAGACACAGCACGCAGAGCCGGCGCAGGATACCCTGGACTGAAACGGCGTACCGGAGACCAGACACGCTGAGCAGGCACAATACGCCCTGGCTGGATGCCCACACTCGCATGACACTTTCGGGGGGCTGTCCTATAGCGCCCCCAATTATTTTGGGGGGCTGCCTCTCGTACTAGTCGCGCTGCCGTGCTGCCTCCTCATATCGCCGCCGCTCAGCTTTCGCTGCCTCCAGCTCTGCCTTGGGGCGGCGATATTCTCCAGCCTGTGCCCAGGGTCCTTTACCGTCCAAAATCTCCTCCCATGTCCAGGAGTCCAGAACTCGCTGCCCGATACCACGCTGCTTGGTCCTTGGTTGGTGGGTGATTCTGTATCGCTCGTCGTGGGTGGAAGAAGAGGAGGACCAAAGCGCAGCGTGGTAAGTGTTCATCATTATATTTAATAAACAGAGAACACTAAACAAAATAACAAAGGAGAAAAACCAACATAGAATGCCCACCCCAACTCACGCCCTGACCAAACTAAAATAAAGACATAACAAAGGAACTAAGGTCAGAACGTGACAATAATGACAAAGCGAAAAATATTTTTGGAAGATTGTGCTAATTTATAAAAAGCCTAAAAAAGAAATACCTTATTTACATATGTATTCAGACCCTTTGCTATGAGACTCAACATTGAACTCAGGTGCATCCTGTTTCCATTGATTATCCTTGAGGTGTTTGTACAACTTGATTGGAGTCCCCCTGTGCAAAATTCAATTGATTGGACATGGTTTGGAAAGGCACACAACTGTTTATATAAGGTCCCAGAGCTTACAGTGCATGTCAGAGCAAGAACCAAGCCATGAGGTTGAAGAAATTGTCCGTAGAGTACCCAGACAGGATTGTGTCGAGGAACATATTTGCAGCATTGAAGGTCCCCAAGAACGCAATGGCCTCCATCATTCTTAAATGGAAGAAGTTTGGAAACACCAAGACTCTTCCTAGACCGGCCAAACTGAGCAATCGGGGGAGAAGGGCCTTGGTCAGGGAGGTGAACAAGACCCCGAAAGTCACTCTGACAGAGCTCTAGAGTTCCTCTGTGGAGATGGGAGAACCTTCCAGAAGGACAACAATCTCTGCAGTACTTCACCAATCGTGCCTTTATGGTAGAATGGCCAGATGGAAGCCACTCCTCAGTAAAAGGGACATGACAGCCCCCTTGGAGTTTGCCAAAACTCTGAATGTCCTCGATGGGCCCAGCCAGAGCCTGGACTTGAACCATAATGAACATCTCTGGAGAGACCTGAAAATAACTGTGCCGCAACGCACCCCATCCAACCTGACAGACCTTGAAAGGATCTGCAGAGAAGAATGGAAGAAACTCTCCAAATACCGGTGTGCCAAGCTTGTAGCGTCATACCCAAGAAGACTCAATACAGTTATCGCTGTCAAAGGTGCTTCAACAAAGTAATGAGTATAGGGTCTGAATACTTACGTAAATGTGATGTTTTTTTAGATTTAGTAAATTAGCAACCATTTCTAAAAACCTGTTTTTGCTTTGTCATTACGGCGAATTGTGTGTAGATTGATGAAAAAAACGATATAATCAATTATAGAAGAAGGTTGTTACGTAACAAAATTGGGAAAAGATCAAGGGGTCTGAATACTTTCTGAAAGCTGTGTATATCCACTGGGGGATTCTGTAAGAATTAGAGTATGCCTGAAAGTATGGTTTGACACTCTTTCTTGCCCTAAGACAGACATTGGAGATTTGAGAGGAGTGGATGGGTTGGGCCATACTCGCTATTATAATAAGATGAGTTTACATTTTTGCTTATACCCTTGTAGTTCTCTCAAATAATGTACAATTATACAATTAACAATGTATATACAATTAACAATGTATAATTAGACAGGGACTTAGACGGGGAGGTCAGGAGTTCAATCTTTACATATCCACCATAAAGAGCATTAGAAAACATTACATTTTTTTGTTTACAGCAGGGAAGAAGAATTGAGAGAAAGTCATTACAATGATAATGCTATTCTCCCTGTAAGTCAGTCAGTCTTGTCTTTGGCATTCTGATACAAAGATCAACATTTGCTTTTATGTAAAGTTGCTATTCTGCTTGGATCTCAATCCAACAGTAACTCCCAGCAGCGATGGTCAACACACAACACACAACTTCTGACTGTTTTCTAATTGCTTACCATCTTTGAGTTCTGTAGGGGGTACGAGGGAGGAGGTCAGATAAGGTCTCTGTGCAGCCAAGTGTGGCCAAGTATGAAAATAGAATGACCAGAGAAAATCAGCTACGAGTACATATCGCAGACTGACGGGATAAATACTGTGACTCCATGGCACCCGATATTCTTTTGCACATACAGATCTTAATTTGATCACCCTTTTGCAGGATAACTTTCCGGTGTCGCAGGAAATGTTAAACTTGTAGTGTATTTGAGGTTTAAAAAGGCCTCTGAAGTTTGTAATTTCCACTTAAATAATTCACATTTTCTGTTGCTGCAGGATTATTTTTCTGGAGTTGCAAACTGGCTCAAATGAAGATCCTACATCTGTGGGGAATACTGTTCATTTCAACTAAGACTCAAAGGTCTCGGGGAAATCTATTTTATCTAAATCTATTTTTAAAATATATATGGGGGATTGGAAATGATGCAGACAATTGCATTGATGGAAACTACAATCTATCTGCATTATTAAAAAATAAACTCAAAAGGTCTGAATCACAAAATGTCCAAATCAACAGGTATCATAAACAATGAGAGCCAAAGATCCAAATATCCAACCATCCAAATGATGACATTTCATGAAGGGTGAAATGTCTGAATCACAAATACCAAAGACTATACAGAAAGTTCCAGAGTACTGCAGTAGTCCTAACATTACGCAATACAGTTGCATAGTAAAATGTTGCAATTTTAGGTCTCCCTAAATGAAGAATTCTCTGTAAAGCCTGTGGTTATTGATGACTCACACTGGGATTCATAGGACTCAAATAAACCTATCTGTACCGTAGCCCAGGGAGAATGGGGGTGGCTAGGAACACACTGCACTCCAGGCCACAACTAACCCCTGGATAAACTACACTCTCTCTACAGTAGCTATATCCTTCCATGAGTATACACTACTCTACAGTATCCCAGAATCATATGGGGCAGCTATAGCCACACTCCCCACTCCAGGGCCAAAACTACAGTATCTCTACAGTAGCTATATTCTTCCATCGCCTTTGGCTCCCGAGCACTGATGCTCTAGCCTGCTAGACACTCATGACTCTATCCGGCTACTTTATACCCCCTGACCCTCTCACCCACCTGTCTGAACTTGACCCAGCTGACAATTGAAGCAGAAATGGGGGGGGGGGGGGCGTTGGGTGGTGTGTGTGTGTGTGTGTGTGTGTGTGTGTGTGTGTGTGTGTGTGTGTGTGTGTGTGTGTGTGTGTGTGTGTGTGTGTGTGTGTGTGTGTGTCTGTGTGTGTGTGTGTGTGTGTGTGTGTGTGTGTGTGTGTGGGTGCGTATGTGTGTGTGCCTGCATGCTTGCGTGTTTGCTCAGCAGTTTAGCTGGCATATAGTCTGGCTGTATCCTCTAACACCGTGTGTGTGTACAGAGTGGAGGCAGGCCAGAGCCCTTTTCAGGGGATATGACAGGGGAGAGAGAAAGATGGTTCTATAATGGGAATTAAATCTCACAGTGGCTGTAAGAATTCTCTATGTGTGATAGCCAGTAAAGTGCATGATTATGTCCCAAATGGCACGCTATTCCCTACATAGCGCAGTAATTTTGACCAGAGCCCTGTTTACAATAAAAGCCAACATGCTGTCTGGCACATTAATCTAACATCCCTTTTAGCTGGCAGTCTGTACCCATGTCATTCATACCTCAGAAGGCCATTCCTGTTGAAGAGCTAATGTACAATAGAGTTAAAGTAATAGTCCTATATCCAAACAGTATGTACAGTAGCCTTCAACAGTGGGGAAGGAAGACTATTGGAATGATGCATCATAGTTTGTCTACAAAGTACATCAAAACCCTAGACAGGTAGAGAGAGAGAGAGAGAGAGAGAGAGAGAGAGAGAGAGAGAGAGAGAGAGAGAGAGAGAGAGAGAGAGAGAGAGAGAGAGAGAGAGAGAGATGAAAAGGGCGAAAGAAACAGAGAGAGAGAGATGAAAAGGGCGAAAGACACAGAGAGAGAGGGAGAGAGAGAGAGAGAGAGAGAGAGAGAGAGAGAGAGAGAGAGGGATGAAAAGGGCAAAAGACACAGAGAGAGAGAGAGGAAAAGGGCAAAAGACACAGAGAGAGAGGGAGAGAGGAAGAGGGTGAGAGAGAAAGAGAGAGAGGGAGAGAGGAAGAGGGTGAGAGAGAAAGAGTGAGAGAGGAAAAGGGTGAGAGAGAAAGAGTGAGACCGCCAGCTTCACACCGCATATCGCTATCTCTTTCCTCCTAGAGCCCTGACTCACAAGTCCTTCCCATGACCTTTTGACCCCTCCCTGGGAACCTGCCCTAGCGATGCTCCTGCCTGCCAACAGGTCCAAACTTGACAGGCATCCCATAATAGGAGGCTGAGGTGTGTCAATGTCGTGAGGTTAGCAGTGTGTGGGTGTGTCTGTGTGGCATGGGACAGAGAGCGCCATGCTGAGAGAAAGCTTCCGCCTGGTTGGACTAGAGCCAAAGCCTCCATCAGTGGGAGGGCCTGAGGGGTTTGCGGGTAATTTAGAGAGAGTTGCTTCTTGACAGACATAAAAATAATTCATCGCTCGTGAAAATTGTCAACGACGGCCCAGTTTAGTACGCAGTTGGCCATTCGCTTTGTGTGATACTGGCCCGCACAAGTCTCAGTCTGAGTAAAGGTATTACTCAGGGAACTGGTAGTTCTTACTGACGGAGAAACACAAGGTCTGTCTGGTAATGAGGACATGTCATCTTTGTGTGTTTGCTTATAATAAAGTAGTGCAGGAATTGTGACATGACTTTATAGAGATGACCTTCAATGGCACAATGTCGCAATGACGATTAGACTTCAATGTCAAGTGAGGTCCATAGGGATCAGTGGCTTGGTGGATAGTGGTAGTCATGGGTTCAATTCCACATAGACTTTTATTTGGTAACACTTTACTTGACACCTAGCGCCATAACACGTTCTGACACGGTGTGTCACCGTGTCATAATATGTCATAACAGCTGACATAACTTGTCATAACCTGTAATAATATAGTCATAACACTTTCTTGACCCATATATTTACACCTGTTGTGACATACAGTGCATTGTGTTATTGTATGGCAGGTTATGACACCTCCATAGGATTGTCAAAACCCACATTTATTCAATTGTATTTTTTTCCTGCCAAGACGTTTCCTTTTGTTTGAAAGTTTGTTTCTTAAATCCTTTGTTGTTGTTGTAATGAATTCTTTACAGCCATGTTTTTTTCAGCATATTTTCAAGAACGTGTAGAAAATACACTTTATGACACTGTCAAGAAGCATTATAACCATCAGAATCATATATGTCAGATAGGCCTACCACGTACATGTCCATATGTCAGTCATCAGTCAAAAAAGGTGTCTTGTCCTGCTCCTGAAATCTGCTCCTGCATTCATCCCAGTCATCAGCAACAGAGCATTGGGGCAGGGGCATGTCTGACATCAATGTGTGTGCAATTACAATGACAATTGAATATGGTCAATTTCAGAAAATGTTATATAACGTAAACATACTGTTGACAACTAGGCTATGGTATAATAACGGAATTTTTTGCCTTGTGTGGTAGGTTTTGTGGGATTTGACACTATTAATGTAGGTCTCATAACCAGTCATAAAATAACGCAATATACAGTATGTCACAACGGGTCTACATATATGTGTCATGACAGTGTTGTGACCACATTTGTGACAGGTTATGACAAGGTATGTCAACTGTTATGACATATTATGACATGGTTATGACCGTGTCATAACGTGTCGACGCTAGATGTCAAGTAAAGTGTTACCTTATAGGTAGTATGTGAGTTAACTATACGTTGCTTTTCATAACACTGCTAACTTCAAGAAGAATAGAAGACTACTTTATTGTCCACTTTCCGTTCAGATCTTCGTTTTGCTTTCAACCCAACCCATGCAATTAAAAAATACGGGAGGAAGGTTCCTCCTAATCAAAACGATATCTTTCTTTTCTTTCTTGTCTAAAAACGACATATAACCTTTGGTTAGAATAGTGGCGTACTCAGGGCTACGGATCTGCTCCTCTCTTGGAGGAGGAACAAGTTCAGTCAAATTAGCATGCAGAAGAAGAAATGACAGAACTTTAAGGAGAAGAAGAAGGAGGGGATAAACAAAGCCAACCCGGAGCTAAGATTATGAACACGCTCAGAAGATAAATGTTTCATTCTAATGGAAAGATGAATTGTTATTGTTCACATACAACTATCCTTGATGAGGACTGACATCCCTTATGTTTTACCAACAGCCTCGGGACTAGTACACTAGTACAGACTACCCTCAAATAACCCCCTACTCTTCCCATCTACTTTGTAGCATGAGTCCCGACAACCCCCTTCACTCACACCAGAACCACCAGAGACCCAGGCTGTTCCCTCCCTAAGCCCAGAATGACAGCCCTGTTCCTCCTATGCCATGGGATCTGACTGAGGCTCATAATGACTCACTTTCAAAGGAAATCCCGCCTCTCCTGCTACTGCCATGTAGCCCTTTGATCTCTCTCTCTCTCTCTTTATCTTTCTCTCTCCTCTGTTGTAATCTCTCTCTCCCTCCCTCTCTCTCTCTCCCTCTCTCTCTCTCTCTCTCACTTTTTTTCCCCCAACATGAATCAAGAGTATGGAAGTCAAGACGGGGGAAAGAACAAGTTGTCGCCACGGATGAGAGCCGAAGATGAATCGCGTGTCGAGTGTCTCACTAATTTAAGTGTCCTTCACCTTTTCAAAGGGAATATAAAAATCAATAGCCTTCTCTGCATCCGCAACAACAGGACAGGACGTGTACAAAAGGATCGTACATATATATCGATCAAAAGGGAACAAAATATGAATGAATGTAAATGGGAGTCGATCCCATTCCCAGATACACATTGAATTTGTCTAATCAAGCAAATGAATACAGTGCTGGACACCAAGTACTTCTTAATTGATGGATATGTAGTATTCATTTATTTATTAGTGTCTGTATCCATCGCTTCATCGTTGCAGAGCTGGCATGAGTCATGTTTTACATGACAGAGAATCGTGTCTGTTCTACATACCTATATCTTACTACTTGAACGCTCTGTAACATGGCACTCATCTGAACGAGCCCTTGATGTCTCATCACAGGTGAGAATAAGCATGCGATTGAAGACGTCAAGACTTTAATTGGTTGGAATCACGGAGAGCATAGATAAAAAGCTCCTTGTTAGGATGCTGAGGACCCATTCTGCTCGCTCAACCCGCTTTCCTCCGCATTCATATCACACAGCAGTGTTGTTTCCTGTTTTTAGTTATTTACTTACTTACTTGCGTTGCAATGTTGAGTTGGCAGACGCGGTTGCTGTTCTGTCTTCACACTTCTCATTAGATCTGCAAGCTTTTAATTAGGAATTTGCAGGTGCACAGTACAATACGGAGCAACAATAATTGACGGATTAATTTTATAAGCCGGTTTAGTGGGGAGACATGTGGAGTGAGAGCTCTGTGGTGCTGATACCAGCGGAGGCTCTTTAGAGGAGGAAGGGGAGGACCATGCTATGCAGTGAATTTCCAAAAATTGCTATTGTGAAAAAGTTATCCTTTTTAAATAAAACTCATGGTTCTCACCCCCTTCTGTAGACTTACAGAGTAATTATGAGGACTTCCGGAGGACGTCCTCCAACCTATCAGAGCTCTTGCCGTATGAACGGATATGTGGTCCATCCAATCAAAGGATCAGAGAATTAATCTAATACTGAAAGCGTACGCTACAGCTAGCTAGCACTGCTGTGCATGAAGTGTGGTGAGTAGTTGACTCAAAGAGAGAGAAAGACAATAGTTGAACAGTTTTGAACAAATTAATTTCTTCAAAAAGTAGGAAGAAGCAGTAGAGGGAGAGAGAGAGAGAGAGAGAAAGAGAAAGAAAGATAGATAGAGAGAAGTAGCTTTTTCTTCTTCTTAGTTATACCTTTCATTTACTTCGCTAATGTGGCTAATTTAGCCTACTCAACAACTTGACTCAAATAGAGAGGAATACTATTTATGTTAGCTAGCTGGCTAAGGCTACCCAACACTGCAACTCTTCCAAGTCAAGGTAAGCTTTCTGTTTAATTAATATATTGCCACCAGGGCCCGCCGGTGTAACTGCTAAACTGCTTGCATTGTACACTGCATGATTGTACACATTAATTGAATTGTGGGTTTACTAATGCGTTAGCTCTAGTTTATTTTCTATAATGTTAATATGGTGACAATGACGTAGGCTGTTTAATGTTAGCGGTTACGGTATGAAGGTTTGGCTTGAAGAGGTTTTTGCACCTGGTCACAGACAGCTGTTGTGTTGTGCACTGAAGTCCACAAGTGAAGGGACAAGGTGAGAAGAAGAGAGAGCGTAGATGCAAGAAGGCGTCATACAACGAGCAAAGTGATGACGCTGTGTGTGGCTGCTATGAAAGTGCACTGTGTGTGCGGGTGATCAGGGGTATATTCATTCTGCCGATTCTGTTGCAAAAGGTTTCTATTGGACCTACCTCAATTTGTCCAATAGAAACTCTCGTTGTAGAGAGTGGTGGGTGTTTGGACGAATGATTACACTTCAGATCAACTAGATGCAGGCAAGAGTGTGCAAGGCGGTATTGAATGTGACATTTTCTGTCACCTTGATTACTCTAATTTGTCTCCCGACCTGTGCACCTACATTATACACTTTGATTTGTAGGCTAGGTTGTAGCAACCTCATGATGCGTTTAAGGCAAATTTGAGTATCATGTAGTAGCCTAAACCTATCAATGTTAGATTGAGCTGGGTGAATGGAATATGAATGACAGTCATCCAATATGCTGTAATAGAAATAATGATATGCTCATATAAATAAAACAAATGATCCTCCCTAATCTTAAATGGCACCGACCGAGTCTAAGAGCATCTAAATTGGACTGGATATCTTCTGAACTGGTTCCAAAGTTTTCATAGTTCAGAAAGAGAGTGGTGGGTGCAGTGATAAGTTAGTGTCCTGATTGGCTGTACAGAGTGATTGGCCGGTGGACTGACCTGTGGCCGTGGGTGTCCTGTGACCAGACAGGTGAGTTCCAGGGTCTCTCCCTCCCGGATGGTGTACACTCTCTCTGTGTGACGTTCTTCCTCCACGTTACACGCGTGGCCCGAGTGCACGATGCGGACCGTAGGGGGTGCTGTAGAGGACAAACAGAACAGTTAGTACATCCTAATCATTACAAGCACAAAGTCAAAGAAATTAACTCACACAATTTGCATTGGAGATCCTGTATGTATAACTGGGGAAAGAAAGTGTGTGAAGAAATGAGTGAAGAAACAACATTTTTTTCATTCTATGCACTTCCCCTAAGCTTTTTATGTTGGTGTATATGTTTCCCATGGTCCTTCTCTCTCTTCGACTTTCCAAACGTGGAGAGATCTGAATCGATCTAGATGCTATCTGGATGGACTCCGAGGGACAGGTTATCAGTTTTAACAGAGTCAAGGGAGTGGCGCTGAGGAGGCACACGCGCACGCGCAAACACACACACTTCCCCCATTGATTTCTGTCTGTTTGATCAAATGATCACCCAGCTTGGCCCCGTGATGACCTTGTTATGATACACACGATCCAAAATCTGTGGGGTCTGGGCCCTGATTTTCCACACTCACGGGTTTAGCTTTTTTCTTTTAGGATTACGGTTCAATTGAACAGCATCTGCAGGTATCATGTATCCCGTCAACACTCAACATGCCTATTCACCTTCATTTGATAGCATTGCAGGTAGTCTGTCCCCTCATTAAACATCAAAACATCTACAAACAAACCTCTAAACCCAACAAAAGTTTGGTGATCAATCCTCTGTGCGTAAAATAACCGTATTTCTCAAACTGTTCTAGTGAGTTGTCCAGAGAAATAACATAGATCATTTGTAACAAGGTTTTTGAGGGAAATAACCGGTGCAATCCCTCTCTCTCCAGTAGGTCCTGCACACCCAATTGTAACTCCACTACTCTACAGCGCGTCCATCCCCATGTAATTACAGCACAGGTGTGTGATGTTTGTCTCTCTATTCCTTACGCTCGGCCGACCATGCTGATATTTATGAGGACTGATTCTGCCTGCGGTTCACCCCTGTGTAGAGAGAGAGAGGGAGGGAGAGAGAGAGAAGAGAGGCCCAGTGGGATCATGGGCAGAGAGGCAGGGTTGGGGGGGCCAGATCAGGTCAATCGTCCATGTCTCCTCTACCTCAGCAAAGGAGAGACGGTAGGTGAGCCTGGGGATGCACGCTAGGCCCACTGGGCCGTGAATGATGGGGTCGAATTAATTTGACCCCTAGAGGCTGATCATAGGTCTGGGTATTCGTTTCTCCCTCAAATGGTTTAGGTTAGACCGTGGAAGGTAAACTGAACTCAAATCTGTGCAGTTTGGGTAAAAGGAGTCTCGTCATTAGTCGCTTCAGGGCGTGAGCAGTGAACAAGACTAGGGTAAAAGGAAAAATGTAGTAAAATCAGATGGGTACATACTGTCCCTTTCACCGTATCAGTGTGGTTTCCTGTTCCAAAACACTCAGTAGACTCACACCCTGAAGCAGAGATCCACATTCGTCCCCAGATCTTTCTGGTCTCACAACACGCTAATAAGCCTAGCGATTATGTGTGTGTGTGTGTATGTGTGTATGTGCATGTGTGTGTTTATATGTGTTTGTGTGTGTGCGCATGTGTGTGTCGCAACAATCCTCCTGCAGGCTGCACTTGGACTCCCAGACACAGTGCATCTGCACGCGCTAACCCGAGACGCTAATCACACGCCCACCTCTTACTGCACCACTGTGACTGTTCACTGTTTGTCCTTTACTCAGCTTGTTAGCGTAACGCCCTTAAATAGCATTTAGCACGCAAACTGCTACGTAGATTGATTAACACTGAGACTGATGCCAACAACAATTGCTAACTAGTCATGCACATGGACAGAGCCTGCAGTGGGTCTTGCCATTTGGGGATAAATCCCCCAGCAGTACATTCCAGAGGGGGGAAAGAGGAATGAAAGCCTTGGCTGGGGAGAGAAAAGCTTCACACACGGCTGCCACTTAAAACAAAGGAGGCTTAGGATAAGACCCTAGGGCGCAAGGCAACACGGTGCTAATGCAATTTACTCCAATAAGCCAGTATCTCTACAACATGCTATCAGTCCTGAGACCAGCACAGAGCAGCAGAGGAGGAAACTGGAGAAACAACCGTAATGAATGATCCTCAGAGATGCTGTAAAAGCACCCATACGCGCGCTCCCCGCTCGCGCACACAGCCGCACACACAAAAATATCAAGCACATGAACAGATAAAAAGCTTACGCACACACACACACACGTGCACAGACGCAAGCGCAGGTGCAAGCACATATGCACCAATCAATTGCTCACTGCTCCCATGTGCACACCCAGCACCCTTGACACTTATGTAGGGCACTACATTGAGTGCCTCTCTCTCTCTCTCCAATGCTGTGATGACAGAACCTGACCTAACCCATCTGGGCTCTGAGATATGTAGGGTCGACTAACTATACATGTACAGTGACCTATGCAGGGTAGATCGAGTACCAGTGAAATGTAGGCTAGCTGTTGTAGTATTTAGGGTAAGATGTGTGTTAGAGAGCCACATTCCCTCCCGCGGGCCCCGACAGAGAGCATTGTGGCTTGGTCAGCATTTTTTCATGACGCGGGCTGGAGCAGGATGAACTTTGGGATGAAAATATATATTTGTTGTTATTTTTTCGAACGGTTGTCTTTCTGTTTTGTGTGTGTTATATATTGTATTAAAAGCACCTCTTTGTCGCACTAGTCACAAACGTTCATAGGACAAGTAGTAGCCTACCTCTACTCAGTAGCCGACCTCTACTCTTGTGTTGGGCTTGCAAGATCAAATGTGCCTTATGTGTTGTCTCAATTAAATAGCATGTAGGCTATATGCATGGGGGGAGAAGCACCCGCAGTTGTCTTTCCATGGGAACTAACTTCCTAAATATGATAGGGTATTAGTTTAGGCTCCGACATTGACTGGAAATAAATATTGATAACACACTTATTTGTGTCTGCCTGCAAATTGTCTGGCTCCTAAATTATACAAGATTATTTTGAAACGGTTGTCTTTCTGTTTTGAAGACTATTCATTATATATTTGATTAAAAGCTCCTCTGTCGCAATAGTCACAAACTCTAATAGCCTAATTCTTGCTGATTTACATTCAGTGGCCTACCTTAATTCTCTTTTGTTGTGCCTGCGAGATCTAGTGCATCTATGTGTGGTCTCAATCAAATAGCCTGTAGACTAGGCTATATGGGCGGAGAAACACAGCGCAGTTACCTTGAACTTCCTAAATATGATCTTCTATAGTTTAGACCTGACATTGACTGGAAATATTTACGTTCAGACTCCGACATTGACTGAAAATATGTACAACACAGGTAGGCCTATCATTCCGCTCCTAAAGGCTATGCAAAATGTAGCTCAAGTCAAGTAAGTGTCCACTCGTATATCTCGCCCAACTCTACTCTCTTTCAAACTACGTCGACCCTATCGACTGATATAGCCCAATAATACCGATAGCATAATGGGCCATATGAGAATCTGTTGTATTTGTTTGCGCATTTTGATCTTGACTAGGTTGACAATATTGCTGGGACCGGGGCTGCAAAGCGAGCTACGTTACACACAACTACAATAACATTGCAGGACTGCGGTTGGGTTCGGGGCCAGTTGTCGCGGTGGCAGGTGGGAGACTGACGAGAAGCCAACAAGAGCAGGCGGGGGTGCAGTATGAAAAGCAGCGGGAGAGAGATGAAAAAATAAGTCCCGTGTGCAGACCTACTGTGTGTCTCAGGTTGTGTCTCCCCCCCCCCCCCCCCCCCCCACACACACACCACAGCCCGGGGGAGTGTGTATGTGCTATAAATGAAATAACTTCCCCTGCAGTGAGGGAGTAGGGGGAATGTGTGTGTTTGTGTGTATGTGTGTGCATCCATGCTAGCTTGTGTGTTTATTGGAGGAAGCAAAATAGGGTCCCACCGGACAGACAGCCCGGCCCTCCATGTCCCTAGCCGACGGAGGAGAGACGGGACAGCTTTATCCACAGACAGCCAATGGAGAGATTAAATGTGATTTGGCTAAAGCATGCCTGTCACCATGGCCCTGGACTGGCAGAGACAGAGAGGCACAGAGAGAGGCAGAGGGGGTTCTTGGCAGGGACAGAGACTCTACATTTGACAAACAAATGCATGTGAAAAAAAGCCCAAACAGCTGGGTCTCGTTGACGCTAGGCTTAATGTCTTCAGAACAACCCCTTAAGACCATTATACATGTTCTGCTAGTTTCACGGCCCCGTTGGGCTTCTCAGCGTGTGTGCATGAATGCTTGCTTGTGGACGTGCGCGTGCGTGCGTGCGTGCGTGTTTGTTGAGCGAGTGAGCAAGAGACAGAGAGACAGAGAAAGAGAGTGCGATTGGTGAGTGTGTGAGTGAGATAAATAGAGAGAGAGAGAGAGAATAGTGCACAAGGGAACAATAACAGTATACAATGCCTAGTTTCCCTTTGTCTCTGTTATCCCACCCAGAGTCATTATCAGGAGGCCGCAGGACCCATGATCCAGGACCACCACTGTAGAAGCTAAGCTTCTGTCAGCTGATGTCAGAACTAGAGGTTGGTAAATCAGGGGAAAGATTACATCATAAAAGAGTACAGCAATAACGTCCTTATGATTCAGGCTTGGATGTATTCTAAAACAAAACCTTATGTAGTCTCATTATAGGTGAACAACACGAATGGATAATAAGAGGGAAAAAAACACACAGACGATCCACCGATGGTCGAAACACTGTTACATTAAAACTCGGGGATCATCTAACAGTGCACAGGTAATCCCATTTTGTATCCGCCATTTTGTACACCCGGCACCATTGAAATCTGCTTGTATGTGTGCAAACACTACCAGTAACAGCAGAAAGGCACTGACTCATATGGATGACACAACATTGGGTTGACTGTTCAGCACATGCGTACACCATTACATCACTGTCATCAAGTAAACCTGACCAGACTTGAGTTGATCACTGTCCCTCAGCATGAGTTGCCAGCAGCCGTTGATCACACCCGTTAATGCACTCACATGCGCTCCTGTCCCTAAACTGTTGTTGTAAATGACCCTTACAACAGCATTACATCAGCCTTACATCAACATTTCATCAGCATTCCATCAGCATAGATCATCTAGGAAGACGGACTGTGAGAGACCAGCTGTGGAAGCAGACTTGGATTGAATACATGTCTGTATGCATATCAAGAACCTTCATATACTTGATGTACACTTCATTTATCTTGTCTGTATGGAGCCAATGGAATACTCCCCAAAGTGCAAGCTCTGCCCATCCTGCACAGGAGTGAAGTGAACTCCAGCTCTGCTCAAAGTCTTTCAAAGTATAAAACAGGCAGCCACAGTAGTTCCACAGAAGCACTGAGAAGCTGTGCCCTGTCAGTGCCGCTGTCCATGGTGCTGGACCAGAAGTGCTGAAACGGCTATATATTGCTATGAAGAATGTGATGATATGCTCATGTGGACTGTCAGCCTTGCTACTACAACACCACTGACAGGATGACTCCTGTGAGTTGCTGAAACTCTTAGTTCCATAGAGAAACCAAATGTCGCTGGATTGACAAGTCTTTAACAGCCATACCTAGCCAAATATCATTCCACATTCCTCTACTGGAATGTGGAATGATACCGGTTTCTTTCTAACCGACAGCAGCTGAATTTGGGGGAATTCTTTGTTCTATTGGCATGCTGCTGAATGCTCTAGTGGATACATATTGATTGGCTGAAGTAGTCTTGTAGAGGGGACACTGGTGTGTGGAACCCTGCAGTGTTTACTTGTTTGATGGCGATGCTACATACGTGCATGTGTGCACAGACACACACACACACACACACACACAAACATACACTGAGTGAATATCACTATTTACAGATGGATTATTGTGCAGAACCAAAATGCCAAATTGTATCACATGACGACAGTCACGATCACCAAACAATCACAAAACAAAGGTCTATTTTATGTGTTATGAGGCCATGCAATGGTATACTATAAAGACATTGTAAACACTGTATACTGTATCTTTATAATCAGATTACACACACTTACACACACTTCCTTACGCCAATACATGTTTAAATCCCCGTTATAAGAGGATTAACTGTGTAGGGTCCAGGGTGGTAAATATATATTGCTGTTAAGGCCTTACGACTTAACAGTGTCTAGCATCTCATGGTAGTGATTATTAACAATACTTGTTTTACTGAGGTATATGGCTGTACAGAGCCTACTGACACATCTATAAACTAGAAATGACACACAAAGGGACACAAGCACACAAACACACACACAAACAATATAGCATTGTTCCAGTTGACTAAGCCTCAGTGGGTTTTTCCCCTCTATCCTGTTCTCCAGTCTCTATGTCTGTGGTGCCACATTGGCATGACAGCCCTGTTGAGCCCACTTGATTTCCCTAAACAACCCTAATCGGGCATCTGTAGGGGAGGATAAAGCCCAGATTGTCTGGAAGCAGACAGCAGCTCTCTTACGATAGACTAGTTCCAACCAGCCCTGCAGAGAGATCACTCCAGATTCAAGTCGAAATGTGATGTTTTTGCCGGTCCCCAGGACGTCGGGAGACGCAGTCAAAACCGTCCACTGAAAACAAAAAAAAATCTAAACAAGTGCCTGGAGCTGGGATTGAACCTGCAGTCTATGAACCTGCAGTCACTGGTTAGACCACCATGCCATCCTTCCACAAAGAGGTAGCAAGACCAGTGGAGTTGGTTTTTGTTTTAGCCCTATCCCAAAACGTATCCTTAACTTAACCATTCGGAATTAATGCATGAACTGTTAACCAATTGTAATTAATGCCTGAACTTCACCCTAGAGTTGTTTTTGTGAGCCTAAATTGTCTGGAGCCGTGTACCTAAATACAGGACGTCTGGAGATGAAGTCAGTTTATTAGTCAAAAATAGACGTGTTGTTCCAAGGACGTCAAGAAATTACGTGAGACTGTGATATCTTGTTGAGCCCTTGGATGATTGAATATAGCAAGCCAGAAGCTTCCTTTATGGTTGGCGACCACCAGTCAGGAGCCAGGAAGAGCTTGCTGAGAATGGAGTTGCTATCTGGCAACCGTTGGAGGATTGGGTGTCGCCAGCCAACAAACTCTTGGGTGATTGGCTGCTGTGACCATGGAGCTAACTGATCGTCCTATCAATGGACACGGTGCAGGCTGGCTGCTGGGGTTGCCTGCTGGCAGGCTTATTTAGGGCTATCCATAACCCTGCCATCCAGTGGGGAGCTGTTTGTGCCATCCATAACTCTTGCATTTGGGGAGCTGTGCTGCTAAGCCCAGCCAGCAAGCCCGAACACTTCAATATTCTTGCCCAGGAAGCGATGGGTTTACAGGGCTCTCTCACCATGCTAGGCCCCTAGATTTGCCTGGTATTGGAAGACTAGCACTACTAACATGTACTGGGAAAATGTCATGCTGGGCTGTGTTTACTAAGCCTATCGAAATGAAACAGGAGTGGGAAGGGTATACAGTAATCCCTCGTTTATCGCGGGGGTTACGTTCCGAAAATGACCCGCGATAAGTGAAATCCGCGAAATAGAAAACTTTTTTTTTTTTTTACAATTAGCAACTATTACATGTATACAAATACAGTGACTCACGTGTAGGCCGTTTCACTGCTCTTCAGACTGGGCCGCTGCATCCTGACTGCGCTCTGCAGTGTTCTCTTCTTCTGAAGCCCGCGGTGCAGGTGTGTTTGTTCGGGAGAAGAACATAGTGATAGGCAGCTGTTGTCGCTCTTTTTTCTTCTTTGCAAAAAGATCCTTGTACACCGACATGCCACCATCGATTACGTTGGAGAACTGTAATGAACGGCTCATCAAAGGGTCCCATTCCTCAGCTACTCGCTTAAGTTCAGTGGCCATTCGCACCATGGTTGCTAAGCGACCAAGCGTTAGTCCTTCCTCCTCATCTCTCGTGTCCTCTTCTCCCTCTTCTCTTTCATCGTCGCTTTGTGGCTTTGTCATTTCTGCCAGCTCTGCATCGGTCAGCGGCTGTGCGTCTCCATCAATCAGGGCGTTTATGTCATCCGGACTCATGTCATTAAAGCCGTCTCCTCCAATCTGTTTAGCCAGATTCACAGCTGTTTCTACGGCAGAGTGGTGGACCTCGTCAATTTGGCCAACTTAATGTAAATTTGCCAAGCTGTTTTATGTACGTACACATAACTGCACGAGACGACAAAATGATAGCACAATTCGTAGCATGTTTTGATACAAGAAGCGGGAGTGAGTTTTTAGCGAATCAGAATGCAGAGCACAATGCACCAAAAAAAAAAAAAAAATGCATTATGAAAATCCGCGAAATAGCGAATCCGCGATAAGTGAACCGCGAAGTGGCGAGGGATCACTGTACTCTAGAAAGACTGGTATTTTCTCTGATTGAGGTTTACATTGTGCTGATTGGTGCGTTGTTGACTTGGTACCGTGGTGGGTTTATTTTATGCCAAAAAGGAAAACATCACATGCTCTCCATTATTTCTGCTTCATATCTAAGGGTACATTTTTTCATCCACCTCATATAATACACTGAGCAAAAAGATTAATGCAACACGCAACAATTTCAAAGATTTTACTGAGTTGAAGGAAATCATTCAATTTAAATAAATCCATTAGGCCCTAATCTATGGATTTCCCATGACTGGGAATACAGATATGCATCTTTTGGTTGCAGATACATCAAAAAAGGTAGGGGTGTGGAACAGAAAACCAGTCAGTATCTGGTGTGACCACCATTTTCCTCATGCAGCACAACACATCTCCTTTGCATAGAGTTGATCAGGCTGTTGATTGTGACCTGTGGAATGCTGTCCCACTCCACTTCAATGGCTGTGCAAAGTTGTTGGATATTGGCGGAACTGGAACACGCTGTCATATACATCGATTCAGAGCATCCCAAACATGCTCAATTGGTGACATATCTGGTGAGTATGCAGGCCATTGAAGTGGGACATTTTCAACTTCCAAGAATTGTGTACAGATCCTTGCATCATGGGGTTGCACATTATCATACTGTAGCTTATGCCTGCCCATACCATAATCCCACCGGCAAAATGGGCAGTCTGTTGACAACGGTGACATCAGCGTACAACTCGCCCACACGACGCCATACATGCTGTCTGCCATCTGCCTTCGGTACAGATTCATCCATGAAGAGCACACTTCTCCAGTGTGCCAGTGGCCATCGAAGTCGGTTATAACGTCGATCTGCAGTCAGGTAGAGGAGCATGCAGATGAGCTTCCCTGAGACGGTTTCTGACAGTTTGTACAGAAATTCTTTGGTTGAAACCCACAGTTTCATCAGCTGTCCGGCTGGCTGGTCTCAGACGATTCCGCAAGTGAAGAAGCCGGATGTGGAGGTCCTGGGTTGGTTATGGTTGTGATGCCGGTTATAAGTGCTGCCAAATTCTCCAAAACGTCAGTGGAGGCGGCTTATGGTAGAGAAATTAACATTAAATTCTCTGGTATCATCTCTGGTAGACATTCCTGCAGTCAGCATGCCAATTGCACGCTCCATTAAAACTTGAGAAATCTGTGGCATTGTGTTCTGTTCCTTTTAGAGGGGCCTTTAAAACTTCTTCTCAATAGGGGGTGCTGTTTGGACTTTGTAATAATTTCGTTCCCAAATTAAACTGCCTCGTACTCAATTCTTGCTCGTACAATATGCATATTATTATTACTATTGGATAGAAAACACTCTCTAGTTTCTAAAACCGTTTGAATTATATCTCTGAGTGAAACAGAACTCATTCTGCAGCACACTTCCTGTCAGGAAGTGAGAGTTCTGAAATCGAGGTCTCTGTTCTAGGGTCAGTTTATAAATTCCCATGTAAGCTATGGGGCTACATGCACTGCATACTCCTTCCCCTAGATGTCAGTAATCGGTGAGAATTTGAATGGAGTGGATTGCACCATCTGGGGCACTATAAAAGCTCTTGGAACGGAAGGTCCGACCTTTTCAACGGGGGGCCTGACGCAGGAGGGACATCACCATGGCGTCCTGAAAAGCTTTCGTTTTAGCAGTTCTATATCTCCGGCTCTGATTTAATTTGATTTTTGTCTTAAAAACTTCATAAGGTAGTTAATTTAAACCGACTTATAGCAGTTTATATCAGTTTATTGCGATTTTCTGGAATTTCTTTGTCACGCGCTATCGCGAGTTGGACACCTCTCCGGCACATAGCTAGCGTTAGCTGCTAATTCTACAGGAGAAGAGGACATCTTTCAACCAAAAGACGATTGTTCTGGAGAAAGGACACCTTGCCCAAGATTCTGATGGAAGCTCATCAAATAGTAAGAAGTCTTTATGCTGTTAATTCGTATTTATGTTGAAAAATGTTAAACAATAATTCCGCCATGAATTTCGGTGCGGTCTCGCTTTAGCGCACGCTGTATGTAGTAGTAACGTTAATTTTAAAAATCTAACACAGCGGTTGCATTAAGAACTAATGTATCTTTCATTTGCTGTCCAACCTGTATTTTTTAGTCAAGTTTATGATTAGTTATCGATTAGATTAGGTGCCTCTCCAAGATGGCGCCGGACAGATTGCTTGAAGTTTGGCTACTATCACATTGTATAACCACGATTTGTGCCGCTACATATGCACATTTTCGAACAAACCCTATATGTATTGTGTAATATGATGTTACAGGACTGTCATCTGAAGAAGTTTATGAAGGTTAGTCAAAAATTATATATCTTTTGCTTGTTTGTTACGATCGCTAACCTTTGCTGCTGGTAAATGGCTTGTGTTTCTGGCTATTGTGGTAAGCTAATATAATGCTATATTGTGTTTTCGCTGTAAAACACTTAAAAAATCTGAAATATTGCCTGGATTCACAAGATCTTTGTCTTTCATTTGCTGTACGCTGTGTATTTTTCAGAAATGTTTTATGGTGAGTATTTAGGTAATTCACGTTGCTCTCTGTAGTTATTCTAGTCGCTTTGGTGAGAGTTGTGATGGTGGCTGCAATGGTAAACTATGATTTATACCTGAAATATGCACATTTTTCTAACAAAACATATGCTATACAATAAATATGTTATCAGACTGTCATCTGATGAAGTTGTTTCTTGGTTAGTGGCTATTTATATCTTTATTTGGTCGAATTTGTGATAGCTACCTATGCAGGAAAAAAATGGTGGAGTAAAAAAAGTGGTGTCTTTTGCTAACGTGGTTAGCTAATAGATTTACATATTGTGTCTTCCCTGTAAAACATTTTAAAAATCAGAAATGATGGCTGGATTCACAAGATGTGTATCTTTCATCTGGTGTCTTGGACTTGTGATTTAATGATATTTAGATGCTAGTATTTACTTGTGACGCTATGCTAGGCTATGCTAGTCAGCTTTTTTACTGATGGGGGTGCTCCCGGATCCGGGATTGTGTGGAAGTAGAGGTTAATTATGCCCAGCACGTGCACCTGTGTAATGGCCATGCTGTTTAATCAGCTTCTTGATATGCCACACCTGTCAGGTGGGTAGATTATCTTGGCAAAGGAGAAATGCTCATTAACAGGGATGTAAACACACTTTTGCACAACATTTGAGAGAAATAAGCTTTTTGAGTTATGGAGCATTTCTTGGATCTTTTATTTCAGCTCATGAAACATAGGACCAATACTTTACATGTTGTGTTTATATTTTTGTTAAGTACACAGTACCAGTAAAAAGTTTGGACACACCTACTTTGAGAGAATGCCAAGAGTGTGCAAAGCTGTCATCAAGGCAAAGGGTGCCTACTTTGAATAATCTGAATGAAAAAGGAAATCGTACACTGCTCTTGATAGTATCACTGAGCTTTAATAAGCTTAAGTATCTTCCTCACGGCCTTCGTCAGAGCTTTTGTGAATTTTTTTAAATTAGCGCCCTTATGTAGACCTAGCCCCACCCACATCCGTTCCACGCATGGAAAGGGGTTGGAGGCGAAGGAAAAACAAATAAATGCTACCAAATATAACAATATGCATTTCATAAATATTCGAATAAAGTGTGTAAATAAGACGTATTAAACACATCTGTAAAACCACAATGAGGACATAGCAAGTTTTCATTAACCATTGTGTACATCGTACGAAAAACATCAGAGTAATCTTAAATAGGGACATAATTCATGTTCAAATTCACAACATAACATACATAGGCATTTCATCATTAAGTCCTTTAGGAAATAATGTCACCTGCACAGGATCAGTACATCCGAACATCACACCTGCGGGACAGGTACAGGATGGCAACAACAACTGGCCGAGTTACACCAGGAACGCACAATCCCTCTATCAGTGCTCAGACTGTCTGCAATAGGCTGAGAGAGGCTGGACTGAGGGCTTGTAGGCCTGTTGTAAGGCAGGTCCTCACCAGACATCACCGGCAACAACATCGCCTATGGGCACAAACCCACCGTCGCTGGACCAGACAGGACTGGCAAAAAGTGCTCTTCACTGACGAGTCGCGGTTTTGTCTCACCAGGGGTGATGGTCAGATTCGCGTTTATCCTTGAAATAATGAGCGTTACACCGAGGCCTGTACTCTGGAGCGGGATCGATTTGGAGGTGGAGGGTCCGTCATGGTCTGGGGCGGTGTGTCACAGCATCATCGGACTGAGCTTGTTGTCATTGCAGGCAATCTCAACGCTGTGCGTTACAGGGAAGACATCCCTCATCCTGACATGACCCTCCAGCATGACAATGCCATCAGCCATACTGCTCATTCTGTGCATGATTTCCTGCAAGACAGGAATGTCAGTGTTCTTCCATTGCCAGCGAAGAGCCCGGATCTCAAACCCATTGAGCATGTCTGGGACCTGTTGGATTGGAGGGTGAGGGCTAGGGCCGTTCCCCCCAGGAATGTCCGGGAACTTGCAGGTGCTTGGTGGAAGAGTGGGGTAACATCTCACAGCAAGAACTGGCAAATCTGGTGCAGTCCATGAGGAGGAGATGCACTGCAGTACTTAATGCAGCTGGTGGCCACATCAGATACTGACTGTTACTTTTGATTTTGACCCCCCCTTTGTTCAGGGACACATTATTCAATTTCTGTTAGTCACATGTCTGTGGAACTTGTTCAGTTTATGTCTCCGTTGTTGAATCTTGTTATGTTCATACAAATATTTGCTGAAAATAAACGCAGTTGACAGTGAGAGGACATTTCTTTTTTTGCTGAGTTTATATCTGTTAAACGGTAAGAACCAGCCCCACGCTCTCCCTGGCACTCTCTCCCATTCAACACCACTACACTTACTGTAAATGTTAAACCCATCGTCTAATAGTCCATTAACTAAAGTGATATTGTTCATTGACTGTTGTACTTGTTTGGCTGGCTAGCCTGCCTATCTGCCCACACACTGTCACAGATTCAGACACAGTCAGACCCAGACATACTCAACAAGATAAGAGGTCTGTTAAAATGGGCTAGTAGGGAGTATGTTCTGGTTGTGTCTCATTCCAAGAAATTGTTCCCTCCCATCTTCTCTTGCTAACTCCCTATCGTGCTAACTCCCATTTGCAGATCTGATATGGCTGGATGGGTGAATCTATTACCTATGCTATGCCTATCCACGTCTATCAAAGATATGACAGGGAGTAAATCAGGGCAGTTGGGAGTGAAGTGAACATCTTTCTGGAACAAGACACAGCCCTACATCTCTGTTGAGGGACCTGCAAGTAAGCGTTTCGCTGCATCGTTTACACCTGCTGTAACCTGTATGCATGACGAATAAACGTTGGTTTGATATGAGTTATGAGAGTGGCTGTAAAGGTCGACAGGGCCAACTACTGTCTCTGTACACACAGACATTTAGAGCCGAGCACAAACCCTTTCTGTGGCCAGATATACACAGGGACGTAATTAAATAAGATCTACTTTCTACTGGAAGGCATTACTAATGGAGTACAGCGGAATGGATGGGCCATACATCATAGAGGTATTGTTCCTGCCGTGTGCCAATTCTCAAACACAAATTGGATTACCTGCACAACTAGCCGGGTTATCCAATTGTGAAACACATACACAGCAAATCTGGGGAAACACACACACACACACACACACACACACACACACACACACACACACACACACACACACACACACACACACACACACACACACACACACACACACACACACACACACACACACACACACACTCTGATCTCTTTATTTACCCTTTCATAAAGTCCACAGTAATGTGATTTATGACAGAGAGAAGATAATACAAACAGTACTGAGATAAAATCTTTGCTTTAAGCCCTTAGCCATGACTTGGTATGACTCTGTATCACGCTGGACTGTAAAGCTTTTTTGTTGTGGTGTGATTTTCCGAAAACATTTGTCTTACGCCTGTAAACATTCTACTGGAACCTTCTACAATCAAATGATGTATACAGTACTTCAAACGAATCCTCAAATGAAATGGCTTACAGTTTGTACAGCTAATTGCTTCCCTGCATCCAATAAATAAGGTATGCTTGTTCAGACACGCTAGCATTTCACACACTATATCACTGCAATATCAAGCATTTTGCTGCACCTGCTTCAACATCTGCTAATCTGTGTACGCGACAAATAAACTTTGATTCGATGCCTTCATTATACAGAACATTACAGCTAGCCACTAATTGAGCACTAATGGTTGTTGAAAACAACATGGCTAAGATGTATCCATCTTGGTAAGCCTGCCTGTCACAACCAATGCAAAAGAAACATGTGAGCTAGAATAGTCAATCTAGAAGGCAAATTCTATGGCATCTGTTTTAAGATGGTCAAGTCTGCAAAATAACTGAATGTGAATGTGAATGTGTCCTTTGTGTCGATACATAGATGCTAGCTATAGTCTCTGCAAACCGGTCACTACCACTTTCCGTCTGCGCATAGACAATTACGTGTAGTAGGGTGATATTGAACGCTTGGAAAGTAGATTAAAAAAAGTTTGCAAGCAGGTTGGTAGGTGGGGTGGTAGATGAGCGTAAACCACTGTGTGCAATTCCCAATTACACTTTTACTTCCTGGTTCAATCTTTATTTTAACCTCGCTTTAAACAGTTGTTTTAACTATCCCTAACCTTTCTTAAACCACTCGCATTTCTCCTTATTTCGCCACGTTGTGGCCGCGTTTCGCCGTGTGGGAAGACAGGTTGAAGTGTTTTTATATTGTATGGTACCATCCATAATGATATGATGTAGTGTTGGTCTCTGAATACATTAAGCAGACCCTCCCTAAGAGGCCTAATGGTATCTGCATCCTTAAGACTTTATGAATATACACTACATGACCAAAAGTATGTGGACACCTGCTGATCGAACATCTCATTCCAAAATCATGGGCATTAATATGGAGTCGGTTCCCCCTTTGCTGCTATAACAGCCTCCACTCTTCTTGGAAGGTTTTCCACTAGATGTTGGAACATTGCTACGGGGACTTGCTTCCATTCAGCCACAAGAGAATAAGTGAGGTCAGGCACTAATGTTGGGCGATTAGGCCTGGCTGACAGTTGGCATTCCAATTCATCCCAAAGGTGTTCGAGGTCAGGGCTCTGTACAGGCCAGTCAAGTTCTTCCACACCAATCTCGACAAACCATTTCTGTATGGACCTTGCTTTGTTCCCGGGGACATAGTCATGCTGAAACAGAAAGGGGCCTTCCCCAAACTGTTGCCAAAAAGTTGGAAAAACAGAATTGTTTAGAATGTAATTTTATGGTGGCGCACTAAGGTTTCTCAGGCCTAGCCCGAACCATGAAAAACAGCCCCAGACCATTATTCCTCCTCCACCAAACTTTACAGTTGGAACTATGCATTGGGGCAGGTAGCGTTCTCTTGGCATCCGCCAAACCCAGATTTGTCTGTCAGACTGCCAGATGGTGAAGCGTGATTCATCAGTCCAGATACCGTGTTTCCACTGCTCCATAGTCCAATGTTGGAGAGCTTTACACCACTCCAGCCGACGGTTAGCCATGGAAACCCATTTCACGAAGCTCCCAACGAACAGTTATTGTGCTGACGTTGATTCCAGAGGCACTTTGGAACTCAGTAGTGAGTGTTGCAACTGAGGACAGGCGATTTTTACTTCAGCACTCGGCGGTCCCGTTCTGTAAGCTTGTGTGGCCTACCACTTTACGGTTGAGCCGCTGTTGTTTCTAGCACTTACAGTTGACCGGGGCAGCTCAAGCAGGGCAGAAAATTTGACAAACTGACTTGTTGGAAAGGTGTCATCCTATGACAGTGCCACGTTGAACGTCACTGAGCTCTTTAGTACGGGCCATTTTACTGCCAATGTTTGTCTATGGAGATTGCATGGCTGTGTGCGCGATTTTATACACCTGTCAGCAAAGGATGTGGCTGAAATAGCCAAATAAAGGGGTGTCCACATACCTTTGCATATATAAAGTGTATCTTGACTCAACCTGGTGTCAGAACATTTAGTTTTATTCTGTACGTAAATCCAAGACACTCCATTTAGTATAATATGTTAGGTTTCGTACGTTATGAATTAATTTGTTGATGTCCATCACCCATTTCATATGATATATTACGAATTACAATATGCATTATATTTTACGGATTAGCAAAATGTACAATACGCTATAAATTTGCAAAACATACAATATGTTACGAATTTGCTAAATGTTTGATATGTTACGAATTCTAGCTAGGTGGCTAATGTTAGCTAGCTCACTAACGTTAGCTAGGCTAGGGGTTAGGGGTTAGGGTTGGAGGAAGGGAGAAGTTAAAAGGGTTAAGGTTAGGGGAAGTGTTAGCTAACATGCTAAGTAGTTGAAAATAATCTAAAATGGAGTTTCTCGGAATTACCTACAGAATATAACGAAATTCTCTGAGACCAGGTTGAGTCAAGATACACTATATATAAAAAAGTATGTGGACACACCTTCAAATTAGATTCTTTTGCTATTTCAGCCACACCCTTTGCTGACAGGTGTATAAAATCGAGCACACAGCCATGCAATCAAGGACTTTTTAACTGACCGCCTACAGAGGGTCCTCATGAATGTGGCCCTCTCTGATGAACTGACCCTGAATACAGGGGCTCCCCAGGGGTGTGTCCTTTCACCGTTGTTGTTCTCTATCTACACTAATGAGATGGAGATCCAAGGAAACAATGTGAGCCTTTTCAATTACACAGATGACATGGCTCTGGTAGGACTCATCAGATGGGGACAGCTATTTTCAACAGACCAGCAACCTTCAAGAATGGTGCCGGTCAAGTCAATGTGGAAAAAACAAAGGAGCTGATCATCAATGGCAACAACTTGCCAATGACCCAATGAGTGTTTCAAATACCTAGGGACACAAATTGATAACAAGCTGAGTTTTACAGAGAATGCAGACTGTATTCTTAAAAAAGCAAGCCAGCGCCTGTTTTTAATCAGAAAATTGAAAGGGTTTGTTCTGGAGAGGGTGTACAGCAGCTTGGTGGAAAGCATCCTCACATGCAATAAGACAGTCTGGTATGGTAATCTGAGTAAGAGGAGCAAAAGCAAATTGACCAGAATGGTAAACACAGCCAGCAAAGTAATTGGTCGACCACAGACACAGTTGAGCAGTCTGTTCCACAAGGCAACCAAAAAGAAGGCACTGGCTGTCATTGGAGACCTCCCACCCTCTCTCAGTTGGAGAGTCTTCCCTCTGGCCGGCGCTTCAGAATGCCCATGGCCAAGAAGAACGTGTTCAAACATTCATTCGTTCCTTGTGCTGTTGGACTACTAAATGCAAAGTAAATTGTATTAGTATATGTACTTATCTATCTAGTGCAGTTGGGACAGCGATGTATTAATGTCCTCTATGTTGTTAGTGTATGCAACATGATGGACTGACTGGTTGAAATGTGTATGATGTGAGAATGTATGTTTGTGTATGTGATCCTTTTAATGGAAGGTGATGCCAAAGAAAAATGTCCATCCTGGATGGACAATTTAATTGAATTTATTTTGAATAACAGACATATACAACAAAATGTACAATGTGGACCCAGAGGACATCACTTGAAAGTATTAATTAGAACGCTCGTTTCCAAAGTGGTCCTCGATGGTAAAAACAATAACACATATATTGATTAAAAGACAAGACAAAATTACAAACAACCATAAATACATTCATTTATATTGACGTACTAAAAAGTGGCACTATTCACTGCACTACTCCCTAACCTTAAAAATCAACCATATTAATTTCACATTAAAACAATCTATTGTGCACATCATACCGATCCTTCAAATAAATACACCTGACCAGCAGTAGGGGGCAGTATTATTATATTCTATTCTATTCTAAAAAGTAGTAAATAGTTGAAAAGTTGCTAAAATGCTAAAGTTGTCCGTGATGAAATTCAAACCTTAGATTTTTACCTCAAGTAACCATCTGTCTTATGTAACCATATGAAACGTAACTTAAATATCATACTAAATGGAGTGTGTCGGATTAACATACAGAATAATACGGAATGCCCAGGTTGCCTGACTGTACATTGTATAAGCTATAATGAATAAAAATATAAATGCACCATTCAACAATTATTATTATTATTTATTATATATTATTTTTTACAGATTAACAGTTCATAGAAGGAAATCAGTCAATTGAAATAAATTCCTTAGGCCCTAATTTATGGATTTCACATGACTGGGCAGGGGCACAGCCATGGGAGAGCATAGGCCCACCCACTGGAGAGCCAGCCCCAGCCAATCAGAATGAGTTTTTCCCTAAAAAAGGGCTTTATTACAGACAGAAATAACTCTTCAGCACCCCCTAAACATTATTATTTTTTAAATGCGGGTGTTTCAATGTCAAACGTTTAAAAAAATATTTTTCAGTCTTCTGTGATGTATATAAAGTGTAATATTGGGATGCAAACTCAAGACAGAATACATTTCAACTCTATACCTGACATGGTACATGTGTCTTCTTTTTTTAAGCCGATAACCATGTGTGTGAGGTGTATACTTTGGTTTCAAAGTAGATGTGTTTAAGACTACCAAGAAACACTCTGTGTGACCCTGATTTAGACCACTGCAGTAAAAGGTTAAAACATACTCATTACAGGAGGTCTTCTTCTCTCTCTCTCTTGCTCTGTCTCACTCTCTAGATATCCTTCTCTGCCTCATCCTGATTCTGTAACACCAAAGGTCTGAGGGAATAGCTTCTATATGCATCCGTTGGGCTGTAAACATGATTAATGTTTAATATATTGGTTGGTTGGTTTCTCTGTAGAAGAAGAAGAGGAAGAGAGCCTTGGGATCTGTGAGGCTGTGAGGCTGAATATGCAATCAATGGTTCGAAACTATTTATTTTTGAGGTAATATACGCTTATTTTATTGTATTTAAGTTTGTGTGTAAAAACAATCCAAACAAAATGGGTAATAAAACAGTGATTTAATAGTGGAATTGACAGTGTTTAAGCAAAATGAAATATATATATATTTTTTTTTTTACATTTTCTGACAACCGAGCACGTACATATGGTCATTTTCACGTTTTTATAAATTCATAGAATGTTTAGGAATGATGTAGAGTAAGGTATTTCTGAAAATTCTATAGCAATATAGAGTGGGAAAGTGGCTGTGCGTTTGGACAATTAATAGACACTGCAGTAAATAAAACCTAATAAAAACCTGTCCCCTCTAAGCAGACCGGTGCTCCATAGCCAATCAGAGCTACAGTAGGCCTTTATGCAAATAAGTAAATTGCCATATAGGCCTGCCATCATTCACTTTGAACTGGACTGTGTGTTACAGGCAGTAGCAACAATGCAACTTTAGATAATTAGAACAAATTCACCAAAAGCCACAAAATACACCTGAATGGATTTCTGAAAATATGTAAATTCCACGAGAGTCCTCTTATATTTGGGAACTTTACAGTGCTAATGATCAAACAAACATGAAAAGGTAGGCTATCTCCTCCTCAGGTATGCACATCAACAACAACAGGATCAACAACTAACGCTAGCCAGAGCGAGATCAACAAAAAAACCTCTCAAAATTGTTCAGCTAGTTGGCTGTCAAAATTGCACTGATAAATGATGGGAAATAGTAGCCTGCTCGTCCTTCTACAGCTTGCCTGCCAATGCATGATTGTCCCAACCCATATTTTGACAATGGGAACTTGCCTGCCCAACCATTTGATTGATACCAAATACATTTGATTGACCTCTAAAGGTGCGTTCGTAAATTGCCTCCAGTGTGTCCGAGTGCGATCTGGGTCGTTCATAAATTCAGAGCATTGTCAGATTGTCTGTTCATAAATTCAGAGCGTTTCACTCTCCGAGCTTTCAGAGAGCACACTGCACTATTGACACTGGATGCTCTGGCTGAGTAGGGTTGATCCGAGCGTTCCTCACAATGGCAGTCAGTCAAGCACCCAAGCTAACTGGCTAAAGTTGGCTAGCTTGCTAGCTACTTCCAGACACAAATGAGAACACCTTACTCTGACCATTTTACTCACCCTAGTAGAGCTGGTTAGGCTGTTTACATGTTATTTAGAGAGTTGGCGACTGTAACTATGCTGCTGGCAACAATTTAATTACTTTTTTTGCTGACGTTTACTGACACAGTCATATTCAGCGGGTGTTGCGCATTCGTAAATTCATCAGTTACTGTGCGCTCTGGCACACTCATATGAGAGTGCTCTGAAATCGAAAAAGATAGCTAGAGTGAATTACGAACGCAAGAGATATGCTAATTGGATAACAGTTGTTCAAGTTCAGCATAGCTAGCTAGCTAGCAAATGTATTCACATTTCCTGCTAGCTAACCAAATGACACCTGCATCTCTAGCTGTAGCCACCGAAAAACGTTGAGGGGAAAATGTTGGTCACTCACTCACTCCTCCAATGACATGACATCCTTCCAGCAGCAACTTAGCTAGCTAGCTAACATCAGGTTCCACTAGCTAACTAATGTTAGGCTCCACTAGCTAACTAATGTTAGGCTCCACTAGCTAGCTAATGTTAGACTCTGTATTTTTTGGCTTGCTAATGTTAAGCTCCACTAGCTAGCTAACGTTAGGCTCCATGTTTTTAGCTTGGTATATAAATAGATGTGCTAGCCTATTAGCCACGTTATGAATGACTTGTGATAATTGCCCTGGCTAGTTTGATTGTATTGACATTCCAACCTTAGTTACATTCGTCTGTTTTTGTGAAAAATATTGAATCATTGAAACTGAAACAGTGCATCCCGAATGAGTGGAGGCAGTAAATAATGTACCAGGCCAGCTGTGATTTACAACCTGATAGCAACATTTGTTGGACTGCCAGGAAATGTATTGGTGAATTATATTAATCATGCATTGAATTGCATCCATCTATTTTGCCAAAAACGCCTTAATGTACATCATGAAATTTTGAGTCAAATAGAACCTATTTTTAAAAACTCTTATAAAGTTGATTTTGTGGCCTAAACTGGGAATTGTATATTTTTGATGGATATTATGATTGTCTGTTTGTTTCATATCTGCAAAGTAGTTCAAACACGGTCAGTTACACTTAAATATGTAGTACTGAGAGGAAAAACATCAACAAAAGAAAGGTGCAATTGGATGACACAGAGCTGTAGTCCCATGAACTGATCACACAAACGCACGTGCACTCGGGCACACACACACACACACACACACACACACACACACACACACACACACACACACACACACACACACACACACACACACACACACACACACACACACACACACACACACACACACACACACACACACACACACACACACACACACACAGGGCCTTGAGCATAGCTAATATACATGTTTCTCCAAAGATGCGGGAAGGCGAGTGTTCCACTAAACAGGCACTCTCACAACTCCATGACCCTGCAGAGAAATTAGTTTAGTCGCTTGGACTCATCTGCCCAACTCTTTACTCAGTTGGTCTCATCTGCCCAACACTCACTCTATTTTCTGCTTTGAAATCCCATGCCGGGCAATTGTACTTTACACCCCAGTGAATCGCTCACTGCATTTTTACAGGGGAAGGAGAGATGGAGGGAGAGAGAATGGGGAAGCGATCGGAAGAGGGGTGTTAGAGAGAGTGGGGAAAAGAGTAAGAGGGAGAGAGGTAGAACAGAGAAAGCAATAAAGGAGGGAAGGAGACAGAGCGAGGGGGTAAGAGACAGAGCAGAGAGTGGGAGGATGGAGAAGTTGGATTTGAGACGAGGAGTGTCGAAACCACAGAGTTGCATCGGCAACTTCACATTAGCCAAATTTCACTGCGCGGTGTGATATTTTACTCCCTATGATGTTATGAGTTTACTGAGAATTACATCCGTGCATGTATTTATTTGTACAGTGTTTGGGCTTAGAGTCAGCTAAGGAGGTGAAAGCACAGGTTCTTTTTAACCACGGTGTGCTGCAATTCTTTAATTTGAGTGCAGAGGAGATAATCATCAAATTATTTATTTTCGGTGAGTAAATTAAAAACATGACATCGAGGGGCCAAACATGTCGTTATATACATGCATATAAAATACTGTTGAAACAACAGATTTTCTGGACAAACTCTTAAAACTAATGATCAAGGAAAACAAAACATGCATACGAATATTCTAAGTTATTATACATCATTAATCACTTTAAAAAATGTTAGAGCTAATCAGATAGCCCACCATCACTGTCTGTCTGTCTGTCTGTCTGTCTGTCTGTCTGTCTGTCTGTCTGTCTGTCTGTCTGTCTGTCTGTCTGTCTGTCTGTCTGTCTGTCTGTCTGTCTGTCTGTCTGTCTGTCTGTCTGTCTGTCTGTCTGTCTGTCTGTCTGTCTGTCTGTCTGTCTGTCTGTCTGTCTGTCTGTCTGTCTGTCTGCAGCCGTGGCTCCTCTCCCACCCACCACGTTATTATTAACCTAGACCAGTCTACCTGCCTCTCCTCAAACATTACAAGCTTCGCTTGCTCACCGTCTATGCCTTAAAGGCTCAGTGCAGACAAAAACGTGATTTTAATAATACTGTGAAATTGTGAAAATTATGATAATGCCATTTTTTGTGTAAGAGCTGTTTGAAGAGACTGCCTGATATTTCGGGCTGCTTTGGTGGGATGGAGTTTTGGCCTGTCTGGTGATGTCACCAGGCAGGCCAAGAGAGAGAGAGAGAGAGTTCCAAACCCTTCTGCCAATAACAGCTAGTTTTCAGTTTTCCCCTCCCCATTCAGACCACTCCCAGACAGTTGTTAATTGAAAACAATCAGGGTAAAGTACTTAATTGTTACCCAGAAATGATTTGATATTGTGATAAAAACGTCTGCATTGGACCTTTAATACCCAGCCATATGAAATGAAAATGTTCTCTCCACAATGTAACGCTAACATCTTATCTAGACCAGGCTGTGTCCCAAATAGTACCCAGGCACAATTATTGGGCTGCACATGGTCAAAAGTCATGCAATACATAGGGAATAGGGTGTCATTTAGGGCGCAACCAAGCACTTGAGACAGTCTGAACATGGCGGAGGTTGAGAACTCCTGCAGAACAAACCCTCTCCACTCAGGAGTAGAATTGAAACAGAAATATCAAAGGGCCTCTTTTCCTTCCTCGTTATGCCAGACGTTGCAGAAGTCTGAGGTATAAATACAAAGGTGAAGTGTTTGTTTTGTAATACAGCCTGAATAGATAAACCAACCAGTCCCCTTCCTGAACAAGGGCCTGAATTAAATCCATTTTAATGCAAGTGAGGTGAATATAAAAGCATTTTACTCAGAATGTGTTTGTGCTTTCATGGGCAGATCTAGAGCCACAGAGTCGAGCCAGGCGGAGCAGAGCGGCCTTGTTTGATATTACAATCTGTGTCTGCTTCCAACGCCTCTGAGGGGTCGCCAAAAAGTCAACCATTAAGGGCCCCTTGTGCGCGAAACGGAAGAAGAGGTCAGAAAAACAAGTGAATTCTGCACATAATCTAAACTGTAAAGAATAACAGAGGAGTGGGAAGAGAGGGAAACAGAAGGTCTGTGTTATTGGGCTACAGGTCCTGCTGGGGACGATTAGCAGGGAGAGAGATTGAGGAAATACAAACACTCGCATGTGTTGTTATAATTATTATTATCAGCTAGCTTTCACAGAGACTCACAGAGTCAAACAGCTTGTCCCGTCTCTACTAGCTACTTTGACACTCAAACTGACTTCGCTACGGCAACAGTAGCCGACAGAGACTGGGAATAGCGCAACTAGCTGTTGCCAACTAGCTGTTGCTTGTCAAATCTCATGCATACCATCTCAATAGCATTGCGGTACATGACATCACTATTGGGCCGACGCTCTGTTAAATCTAGATGATGACATTTCTTAAATGGCAAAGCAAGATGGGGAGACACTGAACGACGATGCAACACGTCTGATAATAACATGTCTGCCACTAAGATAAATTATATGATTAAAGCAGTGTTTGTAAATGTGTAAATCAAAGAGGGAGTTATTTAGTAAGAATCCCCTAGATTTCTCTCTCCTGGGTGGCTGGCTGTTGAACGTACAGTATGTCACCTCCTGAGGAACAGCAGCTGTAGAGTGCCATTGGTGACAGAATCAAACATGGGTGTGAGGCAGAGTGAGAGAAAGCCATTGTGGGACACAGGCGATAACTAGGTACTCATTTGAAAGGTTAGGGATGGTGTTTGGTTCTTTCTTTCGTTTTCTCTTTCCTTCTCTCTTTTTCCTCTCTCTCCATCTTTCTCTCTTTCTGTAGGTGTCTGATGAGAGAGGGGGAGAGAGAGATAGTGAGGTTAAGATAAAGAAAGAGTGAGGGCAGATGGAAAGAGGGAGAGCAAGAGAGAAAAAGAGACATAGACTAGAGCGGAAATGAGAGAAAGAATGATTGTGGGGATAGAGGGTCATGAGAAATCAAAGGAAAGAAATAGAAACAAATAAACAGATAGAGAGAGAGACAGAGAGATGGAGAGAAACCCAGACCCCTGTGCCCTGTGAGAGTGACTCACATCATTTCTCTATGAAGGTGTCCGCATGCTTCCCAGCCCGAAACAGTTGGGAAGACTGTGCATATATTATGACAACATTTTGTGATGTTTTTGTTCATTTTGGACTTCGGTAAGGTTTTTTTTGGTTGTTCGGGCACACAAAATGTTTTCTTGAGGAAAGCCGAAGTTGATAGCCGAAGTCTATGCCCCTTTGTCAGTGATTGGTCAACAGTTTGGCCGAAGTCTATGCCCCTTTGTCAGTGATTGGTCAACAGTAGGGATTCTTCAGGAAAGTCTTTGTTGTCATTCAACGGGAGACGACTCGTTTTCTTGTAGATTTTTTAATTGAAAAATACTGCACCAAACATCCTAGTTAGATGTATTTAAAAATATATACAGATATATACAGTTGAAGTCAGAAGTTTACATACACCTTAGCCAAATACATTTAAACTCAGTTTTTCACAATTCCTGACATTTAATTCTAGTAGAAATTCCCTGTCTTAGGTCAGTTAGGATCACCACTTTATTTTAAGACTGTGAAATGTCAGAATAATAGTAAAGAGAATGATTTATTTCAGCTTGTATTTATTTTATAACATTCCCAGTGGGTCAGAAGTTGACATACACTCAATTAGAATTTGGTAGCATTGCCTTTAAATTGTTTTACTTGGGTCAAACATTTTGGTTAGCCTTCCACAAGCTGACAGAGCTGGTGTAACTGAGTCAGGTTTGCAGGCCTCCTTGCTCGCACACGCTTTTTCAGTTCTGCCCACAAATGTTTTATGGGATTGAGGTCAGGGCTTGGTGATGGCCACTCCAATACTTTGACTTTGTTGTCGTTAAGTCATTTTGCCACAACTTTGAAAATATGCTTGGAGTCATTGTCCATTTGGAAGACCCATTTGTGACCAAGCTTTAACTTCCTGACTGATGTCTTGAGATGTTGCTTCAATATATCCACATGATTTTCCTCCTTCATGATGCCTTCTAGTTTGTGAAGTGCACCAGTCCCTCCTGCAGCAAAGCACCCCCACAACATGATGTTGCCACCCCATGCTTCACGGTTGGGATGGTGTTCTTCGGCTTGCAAGCTTCCCCCTTTTTCATCCAAACATAACGATGGACATTATGGCCAAACAGTTCTTTTTTTGTTTCATCACACCAGAGGACATTTCTCCAAAAAGTACGATCTTTGTACCCATGTGCAGTTGCAAACCTTAGTCTGGCTTTTTTATGGCGGTTTCGGGGCAGTGGTTTCTTCCTTGCTGAGCAGCCTTTCAGGTTATGTCGATATAGGACTCGTTTTACTGTGGTTATAGGTACTTTTGTGCCTGTTTCCTCCAGCATCTTCACAAGGTCCTTTGCTGTTGTTCTGGGATTGATTTGCACTTTTCACACCAAAGTACGTTCATCTCTAGGAGACAGAACGCGTCTCCTTCTTGAGCGGTATGACGGCTGCATGGTCCCATGGTGTTTATACTTGCGTACTATTGTTTGTACAGATGAACGTAGTACCTTCAGGCGTTTGGAAATTGCTCCCAAGGATGGACCGGACTTGCGGAGGTCTACAATTTCTTTTCTGAGGTCTTGGCTGATTTCTTTTGATTTTCCCATGATGTCAAGCAAAGAGGCACTGAGTTTGAAGGTAGGCCTTGAAATACATCCACAGGTACACCTCCAATTGACTGAAATTATGTCAATTAGCCTATCAGAAGCTTCTTAAGCCATGACATAATTTTCTGGAATTTTCCAAGCTGTTTAGAAGGCACAGTCATCTTAGTGTATGTAAACTTCTGACCCACTGGAATTGTGATACAGTGAGTTATAAGTGAAATAATCTGTCTGTAAACAATTGTTGGAAGAATTGCTTAGTAGATGTCCTAACCGAAATGTGTGGAGTGGTTTAAGAACGAGTTTTAATGACTCCAACCTAATTATACGTAAACTTCCGACTTCAGCTTTATGATTTAACCTTTATTTAACTACGCAAGTCATTTAAGAACAAATTCTTATTTACAATGCCGATCTACCCCGTCCAAACCCTAACCCGGACGACGCTGGGCCAATTGTGCGCCGCTCTATGGGACTCCCAATCACCGTCGGTTGTGATACAGCCTGGAATCTAACCAGGGTCTGTAGTGACGCTGCATCTGCATCTCTAGCACTGAGATGCAGTGCCGTATACCCCCCTCCCCCCCCATTCCCCTCCATCCTCCCAACTTGACACCTCCTAAGTAATGGCCCCTGTCCCTCCCTCCCTCAATTAACTCTGTAAAAGTCACGATTAATCAAAGAGCCGGGTCAGCCAGACAGCAGTTCAATTACAACGGTAGGAAGGAAGGAAGGAAAGCAGTGATAAGAATAAGCAGTTTACAGTGACTTTCTACTTCGACAACCACAGCATGCTAAACAACATGCATTAAAATACAGTTAACATCATAATTACTCAGAGACTTATTCTCGCTGTTTAGTTTGTCAACACATAATAAGCAACCTCAGCCGCAACCACCTACACTTATCCTGTGTGTGTGTGCGTGTGTGTGTATGAATGTGTGTGTGAGCATGCAACCGTTTAGTGCAGAACAACAACGATGGGGTACATAATTGCAGCTATAGTGATATAATTACGAACCTCCTGTGCCATGGTAATCACTCAGTGTTTGTGTGTGTGTGTGATATTTATAAGAGTGGCACAATGAGACGTAATGACAGTAACAGACCAAGCAGGGTCACACAGCTGATTTCTATGGCCTTCCACTGTCTCAATCAGTCATCTCATTCTGCCATAGCAGAGTAGGAAGACTCAATCCTTTCGAGTAGGTCAATCATAACCCACCATACTATACAGATGCCAAATCATAATTTGAGTCAGTTTCACAGAGCAGGAAAATAATCCTGCAGAACCGGAAATGTGAATTGTTATGGGGATTATAATTAATGGAAATGTTTTGTAGGGGTTGATCAATTTCAAAGTGGAAATTACAAACTTTAGAAGCCTTTTTAAATCTCGAAAAAACAATGTTTGCAAAAATCCTGCAGTAACAGGATGATCAAATTAAGATACGGCATCTGTAGGAGATTCTCAGTTTGTGTCCAGTGTACAGTACCGGTCAAAAGTTTGGACACACCTACTCATTCAAGGGTTTTACATTGTAGAAAAATAGTGAAGACATCAAAACTATGAAATAACACATATGGAATTGATTGGTTTGGATTTCTGAACTTTAAATGTTATTAATCATTAGTTAAAATAGAGACCTGAGGGGTGCCATAGCTGAGGGGCTACACCAGAGGTTAATGGTTATCTGTAGGGGGAAGGTATATGGGGTATATGAGGAAGGTATATGTGGTGGCAGGTAACCTAGCGGTCAGAGCGTTGGAATAGTAACCGAAAGGTTGCAAGATCGAATCCCCGAGCTGATATGGTAAAAGTCTGTCGTTCTGCCCCTGAACAAGGCAGTTAACCCACTGTTCATAGGCCGTCATTGACAATAAGAATTTGTTCTTAACTGAGTTGCCTTGTTAAATAAAAAATAAAAAAAGATGGTGGGTGCAATTAAAGCTTGGAATGTACTGAGTGTAGGGTGTGTTGATAAGGGGAGAGAGCCATGGATCAGTGATGAAGGGGGTTGTGGCAGGTCACATTAAGGGAGAAAGAAAAGTGTATGGCCCATATCACTTAGTTTCCTGCCTAGCAAATAAAGATACAATGTTTAGTGATGTTGGGTTCTGAGAATAAGATATATACTTATTCATGTCACTGAGGGAGAGAGGGTAATGTATAATGTTTACATTATGCCAGGATATGTTGTTGTTAGCCGTCAGGGATCCTATGGGAAGGATCCTCTGTGAGGAGGAGAAGAGACACAGTCTGGTACCAGTCACCATGCCAGACGTGAGTTGAGGAGGAGTGAGCACTTTGGGGTAGAGGTCAGGTCAGATGAAGTGAGGAAGAACAGATGTCAATAAGGTTCTGTCTAGCAACAGAGATGCATTGCCTGTTCAGATGTGTAGGAGGAGACTCAGTATAGGAGAAAGGGTTAAATATCAGTGCTTGTGTGAATATGTCTTTGTTGATTCAGCTGTTCGATCCTTTGGGAAGAATAAACTTGGTATAAGCTTTCACACAGTGTCCGTCGAGTTCCTAATCTAATAATTAGAACCTAACCGAATCATGTAGTAACCAAAAAAGTGTTAAACAATTCAAAACATATTTTATATTTGAGATTCTTCAAAGTAGCCATCCTTTGCCTTGATGACAGCTTTGCACACCCTTGGCATTCTCTCAACCAGCTTCATGAGGTAGACACCTGGAATGCATTTCAATTAACAGGTGTGCCTTGATAAAAGTTCATTTGTGGAATTTCTTTCTTCTTAATGCGTTTGAACCAATCAGTTGTGTTGTGACAAGGTAGGGGTGTTATACAGAAAATAACCCTATTTGGTAAAAGACTAAATTCATATTATGGAAAGAACAGCTCAAATAAGCAAAGAGAAATGACAGCCCATCATTACTTTAAGACATGAAGGTCAGTCAATACGGAATGTTTCAAGAACTTTGAAAGTTTCTTCAAGTGCAGTTGTAAAAACCATCAAGCAATATGATGAAACTGGCTCTCATTCGGACCACCACAGGAAAGGAAGACCCATAGTTACCTCTGTTGCAGAGGATAAGTTCATTAGAGTTACCAGCCTCAGAAATTGCAGCCCAAATCAATGCTTCACAGAGTTCAAGTAATAGACACATCTCCACATCAACTGTTCAGAGGAGACTGTGTGAATCAGGCCTTCATGGTCAAATTGCTGCAAAGAACCAGTACTAAAGGACACCAATAAGGAGAGACTTGGCTTGGGCCAAGAAACACGAGCAATAGACATTAGACCGGTGGAAATCTGTCCTTTGGTCCAAATTTGAGATATTTGGATCTAACCGCTGTGTCTTTGTGAAACGCAGAGTAGGTGAATGGATGATCTCTGTGTATGTAGTTCCCACCGTGAAGCATGAGGAGAAGGTGTGATGGTGTGGGGGTGCTTTGCTGGTGACACTGTCTGTGACTTATTTAGAATTCAAGGCACACTTAACCAGCATGACTACCACAGCATTTTGCAGCGATACGCCATCCCATGTGGTTTGCGCTTAGTGGGACTATGATTTGTTTTTCAACAGGACAATGACCCCAAACACACCTCCATCCTGTGTAAGGGCTATTTGACCAAGAAGGAGAGTGATGGAGTGCTGCATCAGATGACCTGGCCTTCACAATCACCCGACCTCAACCCAATTGAGATGGTTTGGGATGAGTTGGACAGCAGAGTGAAGGAAAAGCAGCCAACAAGTGCTCAGCATATTTGGGAACTCCTTCAAGACTGTTGGAAAATATTCCAGGTGAAACTGATTGTGAGAATGCCAAGAGTGTGCAAAGCTGTCATCAAGGCATAGTGTGGCTACTTTGAAGAATCTAAAATCTATTTTGATTTGTTTTACATTTTTTGGTTACTACATGATTCCATATGTGTTATTTCATAGAAAATAGTAAAAATGAAGAAAAATCCTTGAATGAGTAGGTGTGTCCAAACTTTTGACTGGTACTGAAAACATTTTCAGCAAAATTGGTTCTAAGATCATGATCTACTGGCATGCTGGCAATGCTATACCAATCACTCCCATTCACAGCTTCATTGTCATGCATGTTTGATATTCCAATACAGTTTACAGATACCAAGCCATTACCATAGTTGATGGCCTATATTGGTAAGGAAAACAATGAATTTAAAGATGCACTCTCAAACTTTTGTATAATTTCATCCAGTAATTTTGAAAGTGGTGCTCATGAGTTGTTTTTTTGTACCTCATCATCCAAGTATGTAGTACGTCATCCAATTCATGCAATATGTTACGAACTTGTTGTGCTTAAGATCCCAGAGTGCATCTTTAATAGATATACAACTCTCCATGTATAAGCACATAGTGAACAGTGAGCGCTGGGAATCCCAAAGTTGGGACATACTGTGTTTAAGTGTTGAACACATTAAATAACTAAATAACCATTCAGCTCGCTAATGCTCCGGGACAGCTAGGGCCGATGTGGATGGAAATTGCTCCCTTTAATCTAAATGCTTTTTTTTTTTATTATCGCTTTGGTTATAACATAATGTTCCTAGGAGGACACTTTGTCCCTGTAGAGATATATTGTGCATTTAAGATATGTTTTAATATAGTTGTGTATGGCACCAATTAAGGACATCATTAATTCAGTGGAGTGTTGCGCTTGCAGGGGAATGTGATAAATAAAACATATGACAAACAATCCGAATAGAGAATAAAGACAGGGAAAGTGTACAACAACAAAGGAGAAGGGTCAAAAGTCCTTCAGCAGTTCTGTTGTACTACTTTGAAAAAGTAATTTATTTGAAATGACTTTGATGACGCTAGTTCTGCTGTCCTCTGATCCTTCTCCTCCAGACAGTGGAACATTCAATTGTTTTTTGTTGAGTGAGCTGCATGGCTGGATGCTGGAACATAAAACTGTGTCTGTATCCAGCTAGGCAAAGTGTGTCTGTCTGTAGACTGGGGCAAAGGGAAAGTACACTGTGTCCACAAGAGTCTGCTAAATCAAATCTAAAGAAAAACTGTCTGATTTAGACTAGATGGAGGTGGGGGGCGTTAAGAATTCTACTGTGCTGATGTTGCTGCTATCTGATGAGCGATGGGGATGTTGGTGATGATGGTGATGATGGTAAATATGACAATGACAAGGATGGTGATGGTTTTGATTGTTACAGTAACCGTGGAACTGTTTTCTTTAGAATTAGAAGGACCTCATCAGCAAGCACTGTTGCCTCGCCGCTAATCTTGTCCCCAGGCTATTGCGCACAGCACATATAAAGCAAAGCTAGGATATCAACGATTCAAAGTTGGCATTAATGGGAGTGACCATAGAATTATATTGGAGTGACCTACTGAGAAGTATTTGAGAAGTATTTGTCATCATTTAATTTGAGCAAATCACACAACCGCGAGGCGTGGGGAGGGTTAGGGGGACGTTGTTGTGGGAGAACATGATTGGTTGGTAGTTAGATAAGGAGGTTAAGCCAATGCCTATGCACCGGGAGTTTCTCGGGAGTTTTTTTTATTTTTGTACTTTTTACCCCCTTTTTCTCCGCAATTGGTAGTTACAGTCTTGTCCCATCGCTGCAACTCCCGTACGGATTCGGGAGAGGCGAACGTCGAGAGTCACGCGTCCTCCGAAACACAAGCCTGCACAACCCTGCCACTGCTTCTTGACACACTGCTCGCTTAACCCGGAAGCCAGCTGCACCAATGTGTCAGAGGAAAAGCTGTACAGCTGGCGACAGAAGTCAGCGTGCATGTGCCTGGCCCACCACAAGAAGTCGCTAGAGTGAGAAGGGACAAGGACATCCCGGCCGGCCAAACCCTCCCCTAAACCAGAAGACGCAGGGCCAATTGTGCGCCGCCTCATGGGTCTCCCGGTCGTGGCCGGCTGCGACACAGCCTGGGATTGAACCCTGGTCTGTAGTGACGATACTAGCACTGCGATGCAAAGATCAAGTTTAACGTGTTGGTCCACCAGACTCTTTACGCATTTGGGCGGACACTACCATCTGGGAACGAGATTATCTCACTGCTGCCTTCTTTCTGTTGTGACATCTAACCTTTTCTTCACAATAACTGGCTGCAGACCTAACATGTATCCTTTGTAGTTTCACATCGGAAGTCATTTGGACAAATATATCTAAAGTGTGTTTGTGTGTGTGTGTGTGTGTGTGTGTGTGTGTGTGTGTGTGTGTGTGCGTGCGTGCGCCCGCCCGGACCCTTGTGTGCAGGTGTGCACATGAATACGTGTGTGTATTGAAGTGTTCAGTATAAGGGTTGGCTCTACTTTCCTCACATAGGGAAGATATTTTTGCTTGTCACATTGCAAATCATCTCTGAATATTGTGCAGGGAGTCCAACAAAACCTTGACAATTTATTGTCAAAACGAGAGGCCGCATGGATCTTTCATTTAAAGACCCTTGCTCCCTTCGGTCTCAACGTAGACTTTGATCTGAAGCCATTCTTGTGATTGTTGTGTATTTGCTATCCATTGTAAATGTGCGTTGGCTTATGTAACCAAATTGTATCTATGATCGTATGTTATCCATTCATGCTTTTTTATATGTTATTTATATCTGTAAATCAACCAATGAAATCAAGCCACACCCGGGCCATGTTTACAGACACCTGTGTGTGTCCTTTCAAAGTATATAAATTAGTGACCCGCAGTGTTTGTCATTATACCCTGATGAAGACAGCTTGTCTGTCGAAACGTTATTGCATCTGAGCTCCTAGAGAGTGAGCCTCTCCTTTTCTTTTTCAAGTCAAACAAAATCAAACCAGTCAAGTTTGAAAACATACAAAACAAGGTATGTGGAATGGAAAAGCACTATTTCCGATTTTTCTTTCATGTTTTCCCCTACACCTCCCAATCACTGGACACAGCTATTTTATCTAGCAAATTCACATTACCAAGTTACAGGAATCTGTGTCCCCCTGCTCAATATGTTGCTTTATGTTGAGAGGAATTGAACTTCTCACTAGTTTGTTTGGGTCTAAAAGTTTAATTTGAGGGAGTAGATCGCCCTAATACTTGTCACGAGAGGCTATATTTTCAGGGTCTTAACACTAGAACCGCTGGGCCTCGATGGACCCCACTTCATGCTAAAGAGCAGTCATTCTAACAGTGTAATTCATATATTTAATAAATGCTTTTGCAAAAATAACCATTTGGTTATGTTTATGAAGGCCTTGGGTACAATTTGAATAAGCATTTATTGGTTTATGTTACTATATAAAAAATAAACACCAGAATAAGTGTTCAATCAATTTTATTTGTGCAGTGTCTTTGTTACAACTATGAAACAGAAAGCACCAAGACACACGGTCAAAAGAACGGTCAAAAGAGGAAAACATCAATTAGAAGCGCTAAGTGGCCAAGTGGCCTTGATAAATAGTGAATCTCGGCACAAAAGCAATAAAGGCATTATAATGAATGTACAGTTGAAGTCGGAAGTTTACATACACTTCGGTTGGAGTCATTAAAACTTGTTTTTCAACCACTCCACAAATTTCTTGTCAACAAACTATAGTTTTGCCAAGTCGGTTAGGACATCTACTTTGTGCATTTTTTCCAACAATTGTTTACAGACAGATTATTTCACTTATAATTCACTGTATCACAATTCCAGTGGGTCAGAAGTTTACATACACTAAGCTGACTGTGCCTTTAAACAGCTTGGAAAATTCCAGAAAATTATGTTATGGCTTTAGAAGCTTCTGATAGGCTAATTGACATAATTTCAGTCAATTGGAGGTGTACCTGTGGATGTATTTCAAGGCCTACCTTCAAACTCAGTGCCTCTTTGCTTGACATCATGGGAAAATCAAAAGAAATCAGCCAAGACCTCAGAAAAGAAATTGTAGACCTCCACAAGTCTGGTTCATCCTTGGGAGCAGTTTCCAAACGCCTGAAGGTACCACGTTCATCTGTACAAACAATAGTACGCAAGTATAAACACCATGGGACCACGCAGCCGTCATACCGCTCAGGAAGGAGACGCGTTCTGTCTCCTAGAGATGAACGTACTTTGGTGTGAAAAGTGCAAATCAATCCCAGAACAACAGCAAAGGACCTTGTGAAGATGTTGGAGGAAACAGGTACAAAAGTATCTATATCCACAGTAAAACGAATCCTATATCGACATAACCTGAAAGGCCGCTCAGCAAGGAAGAAGCCACTGCTCCAAAACAGCCATAAAAAAGCCAGACTATGGTTTGCAACTGCACATGGGTACAAAGATCATACTTTTTGAAGAAATGTCCTCTGGTCTGATAGAACTGTTAAGCCAAAAATAGAACTGTTTGGCCATAATGACCATTGTTATGTTTGGAGGAAAAAGGGGGAGGCTTGCAAGCCAAAGAAGAGACTGCCATGGAGGCAGTTGGAAGCAGCGAAGGAGGGACAGCGACAAAGTCAGGGGGGGTATGCCACAGAAACCCCAATATTTCTTTTTGAGGGGGCACATGCAGCAGTTGGCGGAGCCGAGGAGTGAACCAGAGCCATTCTGGGAGAAGAAGGAGAATTCGGAGGAGAGAGAAATGGGGGAGTTGAGTTGGAGGACGCACGGATTTGGAATAAAGGAACGTGTTGACAGTTTGGTGCCACCTGAGTCAGCTCCCCCTACTCGTCCTGAAATGTGTGTTAAAGTTCCGGAACAATTAATGCCGGCTATACACACCAGGTCTCCAGTATACCTTCACAACCCAGTGCGTCCTGTGTCAACTCCTCGCACTCTAACTCAAGTGCGCTTTCCCAGTCAGGTCCGTCCTGTGCCTCCTCCCCGCACTCGCCCTGAGGTGCGTGTCATCAGCCCGGTGCCACCTGTACCGATCCCACGCATCAGGTCTCCAGTGCGCCTTCACAGTCCAGAGCTTCCGGCGACAGTTCCCAGTCCAGAGCTTCCGGCGACAGTTCCCGGTCCAGAGCTTCCGGCGACAGTTCCCGGTCCAGAGCTTCCGGCGACAGTTCCCGGTCCGGGACATCCTGAGACGGGCCGCGGTCCGGAACCTCCTGAGATGATCCACGGCCTGGTTCCTCCGGCGACGATCCTCCGGCGACGATCCACGGTGCGGAGCCTCCGGCGACGATCCACGGTGCGGAGCCTCCGGCGACGATCCACGGTGCGGAGCCTCCGGCGACGATCCACGGTGCGGAGCCTCCGGCGACGATCCACGGTCCGGTGCTTCCGGCGATGCGCCCCGCACCAGAGCCGCCCCCGACGTCCTGTGTCATCCACCATAGATGGCCACCTGGACCCTCCCCTATTGAGTCAGGTTTTGCGGTCGGAGTCCGCACCTTTGTACTGTCACACCCTGACCATAGTAAGCTGTTTATTCTCTGTGTTGGTTGGGGCGTGATAGTGACTTGGGTGGGTCATCTAGGTGAATTTGTATGTCTATGGTGGCCTGATATGGTTTCCTATCAGAGGCAGCTGTTTATCGTTGTCTCTGATTGGGGATCATATTTAGGTAGCCATTTCCCCATGGTTATTCGTGGGATCTTGTCTACATTCAGTTGCCTGAGTGCACAACAGTAGCTTCACGTTTCGTTCGTTTGGTTGGTTGGTTGTTTGTTGTTTTTGTTCAGTGAGTTTCGGTTTATTAAAATTATGTGGAACTCTACGCGCGCTGCGCCTTGGTCTACTCATTTCAACGATCGTGGCAGAAACGTTTGACCCAAGTTAAACAATTTAAAGGCAATGCTACCAAATACTAATTGAGTGTATGTTAACTTCTGACCCACTGGGAATGTGATGAAAGAAATAAAAGCTGAAATAAATAATTCTCTCTACTTTTATTCTGACATTTCACATTCTTAATATCAAGTGGGGATCCTAACTGACCTAAAACAGGGAATTTTTACTAGGATTAAATGTCAGGAATTATGAAAAACTGAGTTTAAATGTATTTGGCTGAGGTGTATGTAAACGTCCGACTAGATATGTAGATATGACAGCAGTCATAAACAGTCAATTATTGTCAGCTTGTGTAGATCTTCACTCAATGGCATTAGATTCATTTAATTGACATATCCCTTGTCCTGACAGATAACACAATTTGTGTAACTTTCACATGCTTGACACACTTTTTTTGTATTTCATTTCATTTAAGTAGGCAAGTAAGCTAAGAACAAATTCGTATTTACAATGATGGTTAACTGCCTTGTTCAGGGGCAGAACGACAGATTTGTACCTTGTCAGCTCGGGGATTCAATCTAGCAACCTTTCGATTAGCGGTCGACGGTCTAACCAATAGGCTACCTGCCGCCCCAAAGGTTTCCTGACAGTGGTGGGATTTTGACATACCTTTGTTTGGTTGTAGTGGGTAAAAGACTCCGGTTTTCTCTTTATTGTGTCTGTTGTCTTGTCATTCTTCCGCACTGTTGTTCCACAACGGCTGTGCAGATGTCTTATTTTGCGTAGAGGTTGATCCCATATCACTTTGTTCATGGTGTAGGCCAGACTTGTTTTCTTTGCAAGCAACTTGTTCACCAATGACAGTGAAGGGAAGAAATTGTCCATGGTGACATTGTTCCCCTTGCCAACATAAGGTTCCACAAGCCTCATCACCACATTCTCCGACACTGGCGCCTGCTGCACCAATGTGGATATTTCCCCAGATATTGAAAGCCGTTTAGCATGTTCAATTATGCACGCTCTCACTGTGTAGCATTCTCCAAGTAGGCCAGATTAGACTGATAAGACTGCTTTGATCCAGTGGACTAATATAGGGTACATGCCATATTAAGGTTCTAATTAGACTGGATCAATACAATAGAATGGTTGTCCCTGTTCTTCATTCACAATTGGTGATTACATAATTATGCATCATCCACTTGCCCTTCATCATCAACTCACCCATTCTTCCCCTTTCTCATCATCAAACTTTACTTAATGTATTTCATCTGTTGTTATATGTGTAAAATTTGTTTCGGTATAGTTTAGGTTCAGTTTCGAGGCAATTGTCAGGGTCATTATCAGCTGGGCACTGCATTTTCAACTGTCTTTCAACAGGCCATACTGTTTGGAGAAGGAGGGGCAACGGGGGAAAACCATTCAAAAAAATAACATGCCTTCCTAAAACTGGCTATAATAACTCCAGTTCTGTTTGGTGATGTGTTATACAGTGCATTCGGAAAGTATTCAGACCCCTTCCCTTTTTCCAAATATTGTTACATTGCAGCCTTATTCTAAAATAAAATAAAATATGTTCCCAATCTACACACAATGCCCCATAAAGTCAAAGTGAAAACATTATATATATACACTGCTCAAAAAAATAAAGGGAACACTTAAACAACACAATGTAACTCCAAGTCAATCACACTTCTGTGAAATCAAACTGTCCACTTAGGAAGCAACACTGATTGACAATAAATTTCACATGCTGTTGTGCAAATGGAATAGACAAAAGGTGGAAATTATAGGCAATTAGCAAGACACCCCCAATAAAGGAGTGATTCTGCAGGTGGTGACCACAGACCACTTCTCAGTTCCTATGCTTCCTGGCTGATGTTTTGGTCACTTTTGAATGCTGGCGGTGCTCTCACTCTAGTGGTAGCATGAGACGGAGTCTACAACCCACACAAGTGGCTCAGGTAGTGCAGCTCATCCAGGATGGCACATCAATGCGAGCTGTGGCAAGAAGGTTTGCTGTGTCTGTCAGCGTAGTGTCCAGAGCATGGAGGCTCTACCAAGAGACAGGCCAGTACATCAGGAGACGTGGAGGAGGCCGTAGGAGGGCAACAACCCAGCAGCAGGACCGCTACCTCCGCCTTTGAGCAGGAGGAGCACTGCCAGAGCCCTGCAAAATGACCTCCAGCAGGCCACAAATGTTTGTGTAAGAGCTGTTTAAAAAAAAGCTGTTTGAAATAACAATTTCAGTGTTATTTTGACCTCATAGTGTGGATATATATTCTTTTTTTAACACTAGAACTGCCAGAGGCCAACGGTCAAAGACGTTGGATTTTGTAAATAAAAATATCCCCCCCCAAAAAACTGTCCTCCTTCCCTGACTTTTCATAAATGTTTGTATTTTACATGGCTCATTTGTCAGAATTTTGAAATTACAAATCACAATATTTAGAGCCTTTTACCTATTTTCTTTCTCACTCCTAACTTAACCCACCAAGACAATGCGCAGTAGGACGTTGGTACCCAGCCAAGCGCTAATGCATCTCTCTCTCCTCACTGAATGAATGACAAATGGATGAATGGGCAATAATTGTGCACCTTCACAACTGAAATGTAAATGAAGCCTAACAGAATGATAAGGAGGGTGAAGTGGGTGATTTCTATATAGTATCAGAAATAGCATATTCTGCAGTTTCTATGACACGTACCTTTGTCAAATAACTCTCAAAATTCAAGAGCTGCAGCTCTACTTCCAGATTTGACTTTTTCCAAGAATATCCAAGCTGTCCATGCATTCAGCACATGACCACTTGCACGGCAGCATTGCTCTAGTTACTAAGTAAAAACTGTTAACAAAAGAAACTTTAAAATTAAAATATGCTATTTTGTCAGGCGATAGAAGCCAGATTGAAACTGATAATGGTCCATGTGACTTCAATGAACTGAATGATGAGGAGGGTGATCGAAATGATGAGGGTGAAGAGGGTGATTGAATTTAGAACAATAGTGTAATAATGATGAAGAATTGTGGGCGTTATGGGCAGTCTAAATATATTATTATGAAAGGCTAGAAATAGTAGTCTATATAATCTCCACTCAGAGATTCAAATCAGACTATAAGTACAACATACAACGTGTATAGGTCACAATGGCAAGCCAAAACAAACAAATGGATGCACTGACAGCACTGCAAATAATGCAGAATTTAAATGAGTAGGAGTCAGATGGAGGATCAGATATTGAGCTTGAAATCTACATTGCTGATGAAGAGTCTTCATCTGATTCTGATGTTGACTTCGAGCCTCTGCCTCCGATGCCTCACCGCAGAAAAACCAGAACAGAGTCAAATGAGACCTGCTCTCCCTCTTCCCCAAGCACCACAGCTCCCACTCGGGAAAAAGAAGACACAATGTTAAGTCGGCAGGTGCAAACGAATCAAGGCCCATGAAAACTGTGTGCAGTGCAACCGATTTGTTTGTGGGGCTTGCTCACACAAAGCCCAGAAGCTGACTGCGGACCCAAAACATAAAGAGTAGACGAGATTGATTCATGCCTAAGGCACGGGTATAAGGGCACAATACAGTGTCTGATACAATCAACAAATGACTGTTTTTATATATTGTCATAAATCTATTTCTACAAATATTTCTTTATGCAATTCATCCTTCACAATTGTTCATTCACTTGTGCTTTTTTTTTTAGGAGAGCAGCAAATACTTTCCCCTGCGCACCTGGCTTATTATTTTCTTTTTAGTTTCTACTTTGTCAAAAGAAGCTCTAACTGGACTTTTAATTACTTTACTAATCAAATCAACAAACTGTTAAGTTTTTATTGTAAGGGAAACGCAAATAGGATATAGGTGTCACGTTCCTGACCTTATTTCCTTTGTTTAGTTGGTCAGGACGTGAGCTGGGTGGGCATTCTATGTTTTGTGTTTCTATGTTGGGTTTGTTGTTTGGCCTAATATGGTTCTCAATCAGAGGCAGGTGTTTGTCATTGTCTCTGATTGGGAACCATATTAAGGTAGCCTGTTTTCACTGTTTGTTTGTGGGTGATTGTTCCTGTTCGTGTGTTGATGTATTTTGTGTTCCCATGTTCAGGACTGTAGCTTCGTCGGTTTTCGTCTGTTTATTGTTTTTGTTCGTGTTGAAAAAGTGTTCCAATAAATATGGATACGTACCACGCTGCGCTTTGGTCCTCCTCTCTTTCCACCGACGAGAGTCGTTACAATAGGCCTACAATTTTCTAGGACTTTTTAGAATCATACAAATATATTTTTGACTCTAAACAAATAAAATAAAAATTATTTACATATTTCCATAAATATTTCTTCATGCAATTAATCCTTTACAATAGTTTACGAATTACACTGAACAAAAAAATTAATGCAACATGCAACAATTTCTAAGATTTTACTGAGTTTACAGTTCATATAAGGAAATCAGTCAACATAAATGAATTAATTTGGCCCTAATTTATGGATTTCACATGACTGGGCAGGGGCGCAGCCATGGGTGGGCCTTGGAAGGCATAGGCCTACTCACTTGGGAGCCAGGCTGGGAGCCAGGCCCAGCCAATCAGAATGATTTTTTCCCCCACAAAAGGGCTTTATTACAGACAGAAATACTCCTCAGCACCCCCTCCCCACCTCAGACGATCACTCAGGTGAAGAAGCCGGATTACACATGGTCTGTGGTTGTGAGGCCAGTTGGATGTACTGACACATTTTCTCAGACAACGTTGGAGGTGACTTATGGTTGAGAAATTAACTTTCAATTTTCTGGCAACAGCACTGGTGGACATTCATGCAGTCAGCATGCAAATTGCCCACTCCCTCAAAACTTGAGACATCTGTGGCATTGTGTTGTGTGACAAAATATGACATTTTAAAGTGGCCTTTTATTGTCCCCAGCACAAGGTGAAATAAGGTTTTTGTGTATATGGAACATTTCTGGGACCTTTTATTTCACCTCATGTGACATGGGACCAACACTTTACATGTTGCGTTTATATTTCTGTTTAGTATATTTATCAAGTGTTGGTGCTTATGTTTGCGCACCTTGCGGGTTGATATGCATCTGATGCATATGCTAAAAGGGACGCCCGACAATGTTCTAGTGGTAAAGGGAAATCACGTTTTTAACTGCACTGCCCCTTTATTGTATTCCTATCATGGATCTACCATACATCAGAAGAAGCTTCAATGGCGGAAGCTTTGTGTATAAAATAGCTGTCAACTGTCTCTGTGTTTATACTTTTCATAAGCGACCATGACCAATTTCTATACAGCGTATCAATCGTGCATTTACGATGCCGCTGCGGGCAATTTCAGTCAGTCGACGGCTGGCAGATGGCCTATGAATCAAGCTAAGAGGCAGATTTATCCTCCGTTGGTTGACATAGTTTTATTTTCATATGTGGCCCAATAGGGTTGTGCAGTCATTCCATTTAATCAAAACTACTTCAGGCTTATATTTTCCATAGTGAAATATCTTACATATGGAATATGTATCTCCAAATCCAAGCCCACTACTACTACATGGAAGTGATTGAAAACTTTTTTTTTTTTATCTCCATAACCAACCTGACATAGTGTGTGCCAGTATGATACCTTGTGTGGTGAGAGGGTCACGGGAGCATGAAATTGAACAGTGTTACCCTGCACTGTACTGAGAGGGAAAAAAAGGGGGAGAGAGTTGGGAGAGAGAGAGTGACGGGAGAGCGAGAGAGAGATGTGAAAGACTGTCCCCCTGAGTTTCCTGTCACTTCCATGCAGTCGCGCTGCCAGGATTATTCTAGATCCAGTAGTGTGTGTGCGCGTGTCTACACGTCAACTGCTGAGACACTGATACTTTGACCTCCGTTGAGAGCACAGCATACATTCCAACACCGACAAAGTGAGTTCTCACTTTAAAAAAAAATGTATACGGTCTGCAACCTCAAGTCCAACAGAGAGAACTGTCTGTACACCACCATCAAGAAACCATAGCCGCTTTTTCTGCACTTCCCCTTACTTAAAGTGCAGTCAGCCACAGTCTTTTCTCACCTTTGCCACGCACTTCCAAACACTGGATCACCCATAAAGATGAATATACTACACATAGCAACAGTAACCAAGGTATAACCTACATCACATATTTGACACACAGGAAGTTGGTGGCACTTTAATTGGGGAGAACGGGCTCGTGACTGGAACGGAGTTAGTGGAATGGTATCAAATACATCAAACACATGGTTTCCAGGTGTTTGAAGCCATTCCATTTGCTCCGTTCTCTCCTCCGCAGCCTCCTGTGATTTGACAGTCTATACAATCCATAGCTAGAAGGTGAAAACATATATTTGTCTATGGCTGACTTAAACTACATAATAAACTCAAATCAAATCAAATTTTATTGGTCACATGTGCCAAATACAACAGGTGTAGACCATACAGTGAAATGCTTACTTACGAGCCCCTAACCGACAGTGCAGTTTGAAAAAAAATATGGAAAGGAATAAGAGATAAAAGTTTCAAGTAATTAAAGAGCAGCAGTAAAAAATAGCAATATATACAGGGGGGTGCCGGTACAGAGTCAATGTGCGGGGGCACTGGTTAGTTGAGGTAGTATGTACATGTAGGTAAAGTTAATTCAAGTGATGACAAGAGAGTGGCAGTGATGCGGAGAGCGGAGGGGGGGGGGGGGGGGGGGGGGCAATGCGAGTAGTCTGGGTAGCCATTTGACTAGATGTTCAGGAGTCTAATGGCTTTGGGGTAGAAGCTGTTTAGAAGCCTCTTGGACCTAGACTTGGCACTCCGGTACCGCTTGCCGGGTGGTAGCAGAGAGAACAGTCTATGAATAGGCTGGCTGGAGTCTTTGACAATTTTTAAGGCCTTCCTCTGACACCGCCTGGTATAGAGGTCCTGGATGGCAGGAAGCTTGATGATGTACTGGGCCGTTCGCACTACCCTCTGTAGTGCCTTGCGGTCGGACGCCGAGCAGTTGCCATACTAGGCAGTGATGCAACCAGTCAGGATGCCCTCGATGGTGCAGCTGTAGAACCTTTTGAGGATCTCAGAACCCATGCCAAATATTTTCAGTCTCCTGAGGGGGAATAGGTTTTGTTGTGCCCACTTCACGACTGTCATGGTGTGCTTGGACCATGTTAGTTTGTTGGTGATGTGGACACCAAGGAACTTGAAGCTCTCAACCTGCTCCACTGCAGCCTCATTGATGAGAATGGGGGCGTGCTCGGTCTTCTTTTTCCTGTAGACCACAATCATCTCCTTTGTCTTGATCACGTTGAGGTAGAGGTTGTTGTCCTGGCACCACACGGCCAGGTCTCTGACGTCCTCCCTATAGGCTGTCTCGTTGTTGTCGGTGATCAGACCTACCACTGTTGTGTCATCGACAAATGTAATGATTGTGTTGGAGTTGTGCCTGGCCGTGCAGTCATGAGTGAACAGGGAGTACAGGAGGGGGCTGAGCACGCACCCCTGAGGGGCCCCTGTGTTGAGGATCAGCGTGGCAGATGTGTTGTTGCCTACCTTTACCACCCGAGGGCGGCCCGTCAGGAAGTCCAGGATCCAGTTGCAGAGGAAGGTGTTTAGTCCCCGGGTCCTTAGCATATTGATGAGCTTTGAGGGCACTATGGTGTTGAACGCTGAGCTGTAGAAACTCCAACTTAGATAAACAGTTCATAATGTAGTCCAGCATACTGTAGTAAAGCCGCAACATTTTGTAAGAGGTATTAAAAAACTGTGTTGCTCTGTGAAGGGCAAAATGGTGGAGGTTTCTGGAGTGCACAAGGGAAGAGGAGAGGAGAGAGGAGCAGAGAGGAGTGTGGGTCACTGAGGTAATTTAGTTCTGATGGTGAAGCGCTATCGCAAAAAAAGCCAAGGGGGAAGAGGGGGCCAATGCATCACACCGAGTCGTTGTCCGGAGTTGGCTTTTATGATTGATCACCTCACACGTTGCTTTAATTTAAAGTCAATGGCATCTATAGATACCTGTCAGACTGGAGCGTCCCCTAATGCCTTCCCTACTGCAGAACAACCCTCGCTACCTCAGTTCCTCTCTTTAGAAACCAACCCCAATGCCAAACGGAGATTTAGCAGGGGCCAGGTCAGTAGAGGAACAAATGAAGGAGAAAAGAGGGAATCGTTGTAATCTGTCATCTGAGCTGTTTCTTTTTGACAGGTATGACAGAAAGCGTGAGGTGTCCGGAGGTGATTTGTTTCAGAGATGGATTTGGAACAGGCAACACACGGCTTATGCTGAGTGGCGGGGAGAGCTCTAGAGCAACAGAGTACAATTCCACGGAAAGAAAAGGGGAATTTCTCTCTTAGGATCCATCATTTTTCACAAATAACTATTCTGGCATTAAATTCTTCCATAATAATGTTCTGTACCATCCATAACTGCAGTGACCTTCCCAGGAGGTTCATACCTTTTCAGGTAATAGCTGAAAGGTGTTAGACTGGCAGACTCATATATTGGTGTCAGACTCAAGTAGCTATATTGGTGACAGAAATGGGATGGCGCTGCTGTAAATACTCCAGTATCAATCAGTATCAGTATCTTCCAAATGACAATGCCCTTTCTATACTTGAACATACACATCTATTTTACAGAAACTTTAATATTGGGAGCAGTAACATTTTGTGATATTGAGACATACAAGTCGAGAAATGACTCAGTGGTCCTAAAACATGTCTTAGATTAAAAGTCCTACACCTTTTCTGTTATACTTTAGGTATTAGAGCTGGCAGCTGCACTCACAGATAAACGCTTGGGAGACCACACCCTTGAAATGATTCTTATCTCTTGGCAATTACAATTTGCTTTGGTGATGAACACATGGGATCATCCGAATGATCTAAAACAGGACTGAAGGCGTCACAGAATTAATTGGGGACCTTCATCTTTCATTTGCGATAATAAAACTGAATGTGCCATTTTCAACCGTTATTATTTTATTGTGTCATTGGGGGAAAATCTGGTGTTTCATTCACGTTCATTCCAAAGGAATGAGAGCTCTTTAAAGATAATGACCGTTGTATAAAACGTGCCGCACCCAAAAAAAAGCATGATCCCGTCAAATAAAGAATTGGATGAATATTTGACCTCAAATAAGATGCAATCATATCACAAAATATTTAAGTTACATTAACAATTAATTTGAAATGATATACAAATATCCGTTCAAGCTGTTATATAGGGTTGTGTTAAGTAGGCATGAAATGGGAGAAAACGTTGTGAAAAGCAGAATGTAGGCTACTACCTTGTCACACCCTGGCCTTAGTTATCTTTGTTTTCATTATTATTTTAGTTAGGTCAGGGTGTGACATGGTGAAGTATGTGTTTTTTGTATTGTCTAGGGTGTTGTTTGGTTTAGGGGGTTAAGTAGAGTAGATGGTTTAGTGTTCAGTGTAGGTGTCTAGGAAAGTCTATGGTTGCCTGAATTGGTTCTCAATTAGAGACAGCTGGTTATTGTTGTCTCTGATTGGGAGCCATATTTAAGGCAGCCATAGGCTTTAGCTGGTTGTGGGTAATTGTCTATGTGTAGTGTTTGTGTCAGCACTATTTATATGTATAGCTTCACGGTCGTCATTTTGTTAGTTTTTGTATAGTTGTTCGTTTCTTGTTTTTTCTCTCTTCTATAATAAAAGAAGATGTATTTTGCACACGCTGCGCCTTGGTCCTCTCTCTCTTGTCAAGACGATCGTGACATACCTACCTAACTTGTCCAATAAGAATGTTTTGCATTTCGTGCCTACTGATCATTTCTTACTGCCCCAGATCCACCATAGAGGCTCAGTTACGAAAAAGTTTAGAAAATTAAACCCACTAATTTGCTGCCGCAACTACCCCTAAGACCCTCCCTGAAGTCTTTGTAAGTTTTGTAGAAGTTCATTACAGTTCCCAGCAGGGGAGGGTGTCACCTGTAGCAAACGCTGTGCCAAGCCCCTAGCAGGCAGCCCACACACACACACACACACCTCACCCCTCTCTTCTTCTCATTAGATCTCGAAGCGCAAAGGCGGTCATTTTGACTGCATAAGGAATTTAAAATTGAAATACACTATATGACCAAAGGTATGTGGACACCTGCTCATCGAGCATCTCATTCCAAAATCATGGGCATTAATATGGAGTTGGTCCCCCCTTTGCTGCTATAACAGCCCCCACATTTGGAAGCATAGATTAGTCTAGAATGTCATTCTATGCTGTAGCGTTAAGATGTTCCTTCTCTGGAACTAAGGGGCCTAGCCTGAACCATGAAAAACAGCCCGAGACCATTATTCCTCCTCACACCAAACTTTACAGAAGGCACTATGCATTGGGGCAGGTAGCGTTCTCCTGGCATCCGCCAAACCCAGATTCATCCATCGGACTGCCAGATGGTGAAGCGTGATTCATCCCTCCAGAGAACGCATTTCCACTGCTCAAGAGTCCAATGGCGGGAAGTTTTATTCCACTTCAGTAGACGCTTGACTGGAGTAGTGATCTTATACTTGTGTGCGGCTGCTTGGCCATGTAAAACCCATTTCATTACGCTCCTGACAAACACTTATTGTGCTGACATGGTTTCCAGAGGCAGTTTGGAACTCTGTGGGGAATGTTACAACCGAGGACAGACAATCTTTACACGCTACGTGCTTCAGCACTCGGCGGTCCCGTTCTGTGGGCTTGTGTGGCCTACCATTTTGTGGCTGAGCCGTTGTTGCTCCTAGATGTTTATACTTCACAATAACGGCACTTACAGTTGACCGGGGCAGCTCTAGCAGGGCAGAAGTTTGACGAACTGACTTGTTTAAAAGGTGGCATCCTATGAAAGTCACTGAGCTCTTCAGTAAGGCCATTCTACTGCCAATCTTTGTCTTTGGAGATTGCAAGGCTGTATGCTTGATTTTATACACCTGTCAGCAACAAGTGTGGCTGAAATAGCCGAATCCACATACTTTTGTATATATGTCTGCAATTTTTTAAGTCATGCCACCCACCTTCTTTGACTTTTCTAAAGAAGTCTCTTTAAACACTTACGTTGTTAGAATTTCGATATCAAAAATTGTGTTATAAGAGAAATAATGTTAGAAGCAGTTTTAGTTTTCTGAAAACTAAGCTGGTCAAGCTAGGTCCATCACTGACAACAAAGTTTACATTTCTCTACAATCATTATAGGTAAACAACTTACAATTTCCTGAATAGCCAATTGTGTTGTATGTAGGCAGATGTAACCTATCAGTATTTCACAACCCTAGGTGTGTCTACATGTGGATACGCGAGAGAGGGACAGCACACAGAGAGCTACCACAGCAGAGATCAGGCAGTATACTCCGCGCGGCACAGGGCAGGCCACTGAGGAGCTCTGTGTTTGCAGACACACTCAGTCAGCCCCGTGGTCTGATTATCAATGAGCCTCTGTAACCGGAGATAGGCCAGTCACACTGCTACTCTGGAGGACTGTGGTGTCTGTGTGCATTGGCTTTTGATCCAGCCCAACACTGTTTATTGATTTATACAGGTAATATCCCATTGATATAAAAAAATAATAACTTGGTCACACTTTATTTGGATAATCTGGATAGTTTGTCTGTAGATGCTCTACAGATGGTCATATTATCAACAAACTATGTGTTGATAAGCAGCTGCTTGCTAAGGTTAAGGTTAAGTTTAGGTTTAGAATAAGGGTTAGGGTAAGGGTTAAGGTTAATGTTAGGGTTAGGATAAGGGTTTAAGTTTGGGTTAGGGTTAATAGACAGTTAGTTGAAATGTTACTGATAGTCTGTAGAGCATCTACAGATGGACTATCCAAATGACAGAGATATGTTCTGAGAGGGGTCAATCATTGACCCTACATGCGTAGAAATCTCCCTTTTCCCCTCCATAAATTGTTAAGTCCAGCCATGACCCATCACTTACAAGGCAATAAACTGGTGACACTTAGACTAATGGACAATAAGACAATACACCTAGAGGAAATTGGAGGAGGAACATGCCTCCATTTTGTCAGTTCCACACACAGTAAACTGTGTGATTGCAAGCGTGAACATGCATTTGTTCATGTGTAAGTAAGTATGTGCGAGTTCATACAGTACTTCATGAGTGTTTAATGTGAGTGTGAGTGTGTGTGTGTGTGTGTGTGTGTGTGTGTGTGTGTGTGTGTGTGTGTGTGTGTGTGTGTGTGTGTGTGTGTGTGTGTGTGTGTGTGTGTGTGTGTGTGTGTGTGTGTGTGTGTGTGTGCGTAATCTTCAGAGCCACCCAGAGTATTGCGTTTGAACAAAGTCCATTTCCCCCAGTAAGTGAGATACACTTCTGGCGCCGACAGAGATGGCCGCCTCGCTTCACGTTCTACAAGCATTTCGCTACACTCACATTAACATCTGCTAACCATGTGTATGTGACCAATACAATTTGATTTGATAAGTGATCATGCCCTGGCCAGCCAACCATACTGCACCATAACCATAGCGCTCAGAGGGACTAGATCACTGTCCAATCAGAAGAAGAAAAAACTCAAAAAGGTCATTACAACCCAGAGAAGTCAAAGGGGAATCTGAATGGTACCATACATTGGTTGAGTTAAATTCCCATAAACTGATATTCCAACTCCAATTTTGGTCATTTAGTTTTGATAAATTGACATTGAAATGTACGTTTATATACTGAACTGAAATGACATTGAACCTCATCATACACCATTTTAATCTAAAGAACAGTATACTTTATGAATGGGACTTATTGTCATTGACTTGCAGTGGAATTAGCAACAAGATCGGCTGGCGACAAGCAAAACAGAACAGTGAAGTGTTCACAGACTGTCATTCATTCAGCCTAGGTGTCTCCATAGGTGTCTCCAACAATGACGTGATGTCAACACTGTTTTCAGTGTTGGCTGCTCAAGTGGAAACATACTGTGACATACAAAGAAGTGCAGAGCTACCATGGCAACACCTCTCAACTGGCTAAAATGGCCTAATAAGCACGTGGCGTAGAAAACTCTGATGAAAGCTTGAACACCACAGCGGAAATGTGAATTGCGTCAGCAAACAACCTTGAGCAACCTTTACTTTCCTTGGGGGAAAAAAAGAAAAAGTCAAATGAGGTGACGAGACATTTTAACATAGTGTGTAGTATTTCTTAATCTGTTTTGAGATCATGCGAAGTTTACTACCGTTGTGTACTAGCATGTACAGTTTATTGCCAATATACATGCTGCGCTTGAGATCCGCACCATAATCCTCCCCTACTCTAGATTTACCACCATGCCATCCCATCCCACACACACACTGGGATCCGCCTCAACTGCGCCATGGACAATAGGCCGCTTCCTAATGATGCTTACACAGAGCAAAAGCGTCATCCCTGAAATACAAAAATGTGAAGATCAGTCATGGATGACGGCTCATGTAGATGATTTATCAGGGGGATGATGGAGGGATGAGGAGGATGGGAGAAGAGGAGCGGGGGGGCGAAATGTCAATTACCCAGTCGTTCAGCATTTCCTGCGTGGATAATGTTGTTTCACCTCTAGATCTCCAGCCAGTTGACTCCTCTTCATAGGTTTTAATGAGCATATGCATCTGCTTCTTTCACTGTAGTGTCCTGGTTAATCACAGCGATGTCCATACAGTGGAAAGGATCTTTCAGTGCTACTGTAATACACTGTGAGTGTATCTATCTTTCAGTAACACTAAACCCTGTGAGTATAGCTCTCAGTACTCTGTTTGTGTATCTCGATTCTCAACTCTTAGTACTAGCTACTACACTCTGAGAGGAACTCTCTCTCAGTACTACAACACACTGGCTGTGGCCCGATTCGCTCCCCTTCTTCCCTTGGATCAAATTGTATTGGTTGATGCACTTGATTGAGCTTGCCTGGCTCAATGGAACCAATGGAATAGTCCCAAAAGTGCAAACCCCACCGATCTGGCATTTCAGAGCAAAAGATTAATCTTGTTTCAAAAGCCTTAAGGTGCCATACATGACAAAATCCACAACGATGATGTCCAGTACAGAGCACAGGAACAGAAAAACGTATAACGTGCTTCACTTTTCAAATCATACTGAACCAATTTGATTCTTCTAAGAGGAACTGCACTGTAGAAACAGATCGCCAACACTAGAGGTAAACCGGTTGGCTAGTAGCAGATCTAATGGAATGATTTGTGTTGTGAAATTGTAATTGTAAAAAGTAGTTGTGAAAAAGCTGTCGTGTTATGTCATGATTATGACAGTTTTATTCAGTCCTTGTAACCGACGCCAGTTCAAGGTAAAGCTATGCCAACAGATCCTTTAATAATTATAGGGCCCAAATGGCACTCTATTCCCTATTTAGTGCATTACTTTTTTTAAGGTATCTGTGACCAACAGATGCATATCTGTATTCCCAGTCATGTGAAATCCATATGTTAGGGCCTAATGAATGTATTTCAATTGACTGACTTCCTTATACGAGCTGTAGGCGGCAGATAGCCTAGTGGTCAGAGTGTAGGACTAGCAACCGAATGGTTGGAAGATCAAATCCCCGAGCTGTCAAGGTTCAAATCTGTAGTTCCACCCTTGAACACTGTTCCTAGGCTGTCACTGAAAATAATAATTTGTTCTTAACTGACTTGCGTAGTTAAATAAAGGTAAAATAAAAATTAAGTTGTGTTTTTGTTAAATATACTTTTGTATGGGCAGTCTAATAAAACACTAAGGTAGTTCTTTCACCCCACCCTTCGATCTCTCTCTCTCTCTCTGTCTTTCTCCTTCTATCTCTCTCTCTCTCTCTCTCTGTCTTTCTCCTTCTATATCTCTCTCTCTCTGTCTTTCTCCTTCTATCTCTCTCTCTCTCTCTCTGTCTTTCTCCTTCTATATCTCTCTCTCTCTGTCTTTCTCCTTCTCTCTCTCTCTCTCTCTCTCTCTCCCCTTCTATATCTCTCTCTCTCTCTTTCTCCTTCTATATATCTCTCTCTCCCTCTATCGGAGCGACAATGATGATTTACAACGGATCTGTGGTAGCTGTAGCAACTCTCAGTATGCTATGAGCGAAAGGCACCTTGGCCAATTTTATGATCCTTGACATACCGTCCAGGATCATTTCATTATGCCAGTGTCACTGCATATTAATAATGGTCTCCCTCTCATCTGATGCAGACGCCGCCATCGCTACCAACGCCGCAGCCACCTTACGCACCTTCAAAGGAGATCATTTAATCTTCTCCCTACTGGTCCCCAGGCGCCGATGGCGTGGACATCGATTAAGACCGTCACCCGCACCTCTCTGATTTAGAGGGTTTTGGTTAAATGCGAGACACACATTTCGGTTGAATGCATTCAGTTGTGCAACTGACTAGGACAAAATTCCACAGGCCACAATCAACAGCCTGATCAACTCTATGCGAAGGAGATGTGTCGCGCTGCATGAGGAAAATGGTGGTCACACGATATACTGACTGGTTTTCTGATCCATGCCCACACTTCTTTTTTTATGTATCTGTGATCAACAAATGCATATCTGTATTCCCAGTCATGTGAAATCCATAGGATAGGGCCTAATTCATTTATTTCAATTGACTGATTTCCTTGCATGAACTGTAACTCAGTGAAATCTTTGAAATTGTTGCATGTTGAGTTTATACATTACTGTTTAGTACGATACATTTTTAATAAAGAACTGTTCAAATGATACATTTGTGACATCAATATTTTGTATTTATTTGTATTTTTTTTTATAATTCAATACAGTAATATGAGATCTGTATGTAAAACATTGACATTTCACATTTAAGTCACTTAGTAGATGCTCTTATCCAGAGCGACTTATAGTAATTGCATTAATCTTAAAAAGTAACCAATTGTCATACTTGAGTAAAGGTAAAGATACCTTGATAGAAAATGACTGAAGTCAAATTGAAAGTCATCCAGTAAAATACTGCTTGTGTAAAAGTATTTGGTACTGTAGTCAAAGTACTTAAGTATCAAAAGTAAACGTGATTGCTAAAATATATTTAAGTATCAAAAGTTAAAGTAAAAGTATAAATAATTTGAAGAGTCCTTATATTAAGACAGTTTTAGTGTTTTGAGAACCTACAGTATCTCCTGTCATATCCCTACAATGTCCCCACAATCTAAATAAAATGTTTTAGGGGAAAAAGTGTTCTGGGAACGTTCTTGTAACATCTGGTGAATGTTTTTTTGCACCCTAAAAGAAACATTGCAGAATCTTCTGCACAACTGGACAGTTGTTCTGTTTTGGGAACATATATTTTGTGATGTTCCCACAAAGTTCCCACCAGACTGTTCCCACAACTTAAATCAAACATTCTGGGAACCTTTAAAGAACAGACAAAACGTGTTCTGGGAACGTTCTTGCAACCTCAGGCAAATGTTTTATACAAACATTGTATAATCATGAGCATGACTGGACAGTTTTTGTGATATGAGAACATTTGCCACAACCTAACGAATGTTCTGGGAACCAATTCACTGAACCAATTTTGGTTTGCTGGGAAAACATTACTGGTACATTGTATTATTACATTACCTGGACACCTTTTGGGGAATGTTCTGTGGAGGTTGTTACAGATGTTATTTTTAGTGAATGTTAGGAGAACATTCCAAGGATATTTAATTTAAAACATAAACAAAACATATTTCGTTTTCAAAAACATTGTGTGAATGTTTTTGGGATGTTATCATGCTAATGTTAGATAAAACCCTATCTAGAATTTAATGGGAAACTTAGCCAATGTTCTGGGAATGTTCCCGGTTTGTTGGGTATAGCGTTTTGGAAATAAACTTTTAATTTGTCTTCTTTGTCCTCCTCTGTCCTTTTGTACAGCGTCATCTAGGTTCACTCATGTACAGCTTACTGTATTAGTTCTTTTTCTGAAAGCAGTGGATATTCTTTTTTATATGATTAACGATCCAAAGTATAATACCCTTTATGAAAAAAAAAATATTTTGGTTGTGAAGGGATGAGCCCCTACCTACAGATAAAGCACTCCGCAAAATGAGAGAAACAGAAAGAGTAATCTTTCAGGAATAAAGTATAAGGAAAATATCCCCATTGTATTTTAGACAATTTGGATTAAGCACACAGTTTATCTAAAAAGATGTACAAATATCCCACGAAGAGGTTTACTGTATACTGTAGTTTACAGACTATTTATTCGCCAGGCTTCTACCTTTATTCCATCCTGTATGTACAGTAATCTATATCCAATGAGACCTGAGTAAAATGACCAATCTGGCTCACATCGGCTTAATCTGCACCTCTACTGTGTAATAGGAAATTGACTAATGGGCTGTGACCTAGAGACATCCTCCCGTGCCTTCCTGCCTGCCAGCTACTGCTATCTACACTAACTGTACAGCACAGCACTGGCAAGGCAAGATCAGGCTACATTGAGCTTGCACTGAGCTACACTGTGCAGGCTACACAAGCTACTGTTTAGTTACTGTCGTCCACAGCACTGGCAGTGAAGGACCAGGCTGCACAGTCAACTGTTGTATTGATGTGTAGAGGCCGTGGTCAAACCATGTTGGAACAAGGTCTATCCCAAATACAGACAGGGCCAGCACAGCACGGGGTACACAAAATAAACTGACACAGAGGAGGACCAGGGTACTCAGGACATGGTCGGCACTTCAGAGGCAAGCGTGGGTACACAGGCTATCCTATCTCTGCGTTGCTCTCTGATGGATCTTGTTTGCTAAGCCACCTGGTTATATCATGACCAACTGCATTCCATCATGACCAACTACTGTATTCCTGTCCAACAGAGTTCTCTCAGCCTCAGACAGACTGTACAACTACAAAAAAGCCTGACCTTTGAACTCCGTAGCTCTCCTGGACCAGGGTTGAATAACAATACTGTGCACTGATGTATGGAGGGAGGATGTGTAGTACTACTCACCAATTCTGGTCCTAAAGAGCTACATCAACCAACGTTGTGCACATTCACGGCAGTCAAATCCATTGCATTTACAAACGTCTGAATTTTGGGTATCCATGCCAACAGTGAGCTGCGTCCCCAAGAAGCTCCTCTCTCTTGGAGTGGGCAGCAGTTTAATGACCTCATCAACATGGTCGTCTCCCATTCGCTCAGTGTGAAATGGCCCTATAACATGTACAGCAAGCCTGTTAATGGGAAAACAAATGGAGCAAGAGCATGTTCACTTGTCTCACATCCTCTGTGGGGGGGAGGGGGGGGGGCTGTGTATCTGTGTGTGTATCTGTGTGTGTGGGTGTGTGTGTGGTGGTATGTGTGCATTTTTGACTGAATGTAATAAGTATACAGTTTGAATGCAATAGTAGTAAAGTGCTCGACAGTATTCACCCCTAACCCTCTTTTTACAGTAGAAAGTGTCCGTTTTTCACCGGTCGGTGACCTAATCCTTGCTGTCTGTCTGTAGGGTTTCTCCTTCTCACCATCCTCTGTCACTTCCTGCCATGCATATCGGTGTGTGTGTTTTTTTGTGTGTTTGCTGTGTGTGTTTCTGTCTGTCGGTGTGTGTGTGTGTGTGCGTAATGTGTGTGTAGGAGGTGAGAGGGAGAAAGCCAAAGCTGTCAACACAGGTTACCTCAACTCTATGCCTCCTCCTCCTCCACCCCTGCCTGGCTAGAGATCCCGCCTTACCCAGAAACCCTAGCTGAGTCTTTTGCAACCTCCCCCACAAAACCAGGTCACGGTTGATCCGGTGAGAAATAAAGGAGTGTAGAGAAGGGGGAAGAACGACAGATCTTTCCTCCCCCTCCCTCCTTGCTCTCCTCAGGAGTGTGTGAGTCAGCAGGAGGTCGGTCCATCGGGCTGAGGGGCGCCTGCAGCACACACACACACACACGCATTACTGATGTTCATGAGGTGACGTAGGTTCCCCATAGGCCTCGACAGCAGGAAGAGACTGTCTCGCTCCCAAGAGGCGGATCCCAGTGTGTGTGTGCACAGCGTGCATGTGCATCCTTGCTGCTCCACTGGCGCATGGCTGCACTAGCAGTGAACGGTAAACACACTCTGATCAAACTCCTCAAATGAGGCGTCCTCATCCTCAGTATAAAGGAACCTCTTTGTGACCTTCTCTATGTCAGGCATTATTAATATCACTTCCTAGTTAAGGAGAGGGCCTGGTGGCGACATTAAGACACCATTGCGTATCACTGGCCAAGACATCTATACTGCAGAGAGGGGTCCGTTCACGTGTGACATGCAGCCAGGCAGCCAGTCTAAGTGATCACGATGAAGTCCGAAGGTTTGTGTCCCAAATGGCACCATATTCCTTATATAGTGCACTACTTTCAATGGGTTCCGGTCAAAAGTAGTGAACTACGTAGTGAATAGGGTGCAATTTGGGCTATTGCCCTAAACTGCAGAGGGGACCCATTTAGATGTGTGGCAGGCAGGCAGGCATGCAGGCTGTCTAAGTCAGGGCTTCCCAAACTTGCACCTGGGGGCCCCCCTGGGTGAGCGTTTTGGTTTTTGCCCTAGCACTACACAGCTGATTCAAATAACCAACTCATCATCAAGCGTTGATTATTTGAATCAGATGTGTAATGCTAGGGCAAAAACCAAGGACCGAGTTTGGGAAACCTTGGTCTAAGTGAACCTGGGATTTTTTGCTCTGCGTTCTCAGGTTTGAATGACAGTTAAGTTTTCCTCCATATCCCTACTGCTTCTATACTGGACGGATTCAGTGTGGTCGACAAGGGCAGGTGGGTGAGATGTGAGGAGAGGGGATCAAATATACAACATACCTTGCTTCATACATATATATGAGTACATACCGTATATACATACTGTACATCGTGTACCGTATATATTCTCTACCATTCAAAAGTTTGGGGTTACTTAGAAATGTCCTTGTCATTTTTTGTCCATTAAAATAACATCAAAGTTGATCAGAAATACAGTGTAGACATTGTTAATGTTGTAAATGACTATTGTAGCTGGAAACGACGTAGGCCCATTATCAGCAACCATCACTCCTGTGTTCCAATGGCACGTTGTGTTAACTAATCCAAGTGTATCATTTTAAAAAGCTAATTGATCATTAGAAAACCCTTTTTGCAATTATGTTAGCACAGCTGAAAACTGTTGTTCGGATTAAAGAAGCGATAAAACTGGCCTTCTTTAGACTAGTTGATTATCTGCAGCTGGAGTTTGAGAAACAGATGCCTCACAAGTCCTCAACTGGCAGCTTCATTAAATAGTACCCGCAAAACACCAGTCTCAATGTCAACAGTGAAGAGCCGACTCCGGGATGTGTTTGCGGGTACTATTTAATGAAGCTGCCAGTTGAGGACTTGTGAGGCGTCTGTTTCTCAAACTAGACACTCTAATGTACTTGTCCTCTTGCTCAGTTGTGCACCGGGGCCTCCCTCTCCTTTTTCTATTCTGGTTAGAGACAGTTTGCGCTGTTCTGTGAAGGGAGTAGTACACAGTGTTGTACGAGATCTTCAACTTCTTGGCAATTTCTCACATGGAATAGCCTTCATTTCTCAGAACAAGAATAGACTGACGAGTTTCAGACGAAAGGGGTACGTGTATTACTATTATACATTCCAATCTGCATTCTTAATAACGGCCAACATCTCTCTCCGGCTGTGTCCAAAATGCTATCCTATTCCCTATATAGTGCCCTACTTTTGACCAGAGCCCTATGGTCCCTGGTCAAAACTAGTGCACTACATAGGGAATAGGGTGCAATTTTGGACCTACACTCTGATGCTCCAGTGAGAGAGCTAGTAGAGAAGACAGAAACAGGAGGACAATGGTGTAAGCCAGTGTAGAAACTCATCTTTCCTCTGGGTTTGGGAGTGTTCCAGAGAGTCATGGAGGGACTCAGAGAGTTGCTAGTCCCCCCCACCTGCCCGGGGCTACAGGGGAGTTTTAGGTGGCCATTCACACATCCAATTACCTTGGCAGCAACACGCCAATCCAGCAAGGATACACATATGCAACTACACCGACGCACACACTGATGCACTGAGAATACACACACATACACTTTTGAGTAGAAAAAGTGTTGTGCATCAGTTGTGCATCACAAATGTTGTGCATCAGTTGAACACCTTGAGTATGGACAGGGCCATAGAGTGTTACCTCCCAACACCTTATACAGCACACACATCTAATCAGTAAAGCAAACGCATAGGGAACCAAAACTAATTTAAGACATAGCTTCCCGGGTATACAGTACTGGGAATAACATTACACTCAGAGATTCATAGATTCCAAACGTTTAATCATTTCCCCCCCCCCTCCCTCGTCATAGGAGCTAATGAAGCCTTAGGAAATAATCTTGCACGTATAACTGCGGAAAAGATTTTCTGGTATTTATCTAATTATCACAGACTCTTCATTACCTAAAACGTACAAGTCGATGATGGGAAGGTCGCTAGCACCATTACTGCAACACGAATAATCCACAGTCACATTGGCACTGAAGGAAAGGAGCTACACATTGGTTGTGGAAGGAGTGACTTACCATATAATACAGTCATAAACCATTTATACGACTTGCATTGTTACTGTACAATAAAAAGGTAGCTAATAAAGCTGCACATACACTGGACATTTACAGCACAACCCAACAGCACCAACTACAACCAGTAAACCTAAGCTCAATGGTAGCTACTTCACTTCCAGATATAAAACCTTTCCAACTGTTTTGGACAGAGGATAGGTAATTGGTGAAACAAAGCCAAAACCAGCCAATCTGGACCAGCCTCCTAAAGCCAAGCATCCCTTGGATTTAGGAGTGGGGGCTACAGGCTAGCTTTCCAAAAGGAGGCCAGTGCCATTTACTGAGGCTCCAGTACTGGGCCCCTGAGGCCTCAGCTTTGAACATGGCACACACGCTGCCAGTTACATATTCCAGACACTCCAGGAGGAGACAGATTGAGGGAGATGGAGAGGGAGACGGAGGAGAGAGAGGAAGATTAGGGAGAGGGAGAGGGAGAGAGACTGAGATAGAGGAAGAGATGGAGAGGAAGAGTGAGGAGAGAGGAGATAGAGGGGGAGAGCGAGAAAGAGAGTCAGACCTTCCTGTGAAAAGACAAGGGTGACATTGACGATGACTGTCACTCCCTGCTGCTATTGCTGTGTGTGTGTGCGTGCGTGCGTGCGTGCGTGTGTGTGTGTATGTACGTGTGTGTGTATTAGAGTGAGATTTGCTGTGGGCAGCTGTCATAGACACTAAGATGTTGCTGTTGACAGGTCTCTACTCCTCTCTAGTCCAGTCATTGAAAACACTCAATTTCGGAGGCTCTCTTTTTTTGTCTCTCATTCCCTCTCTTTCCAACTCTCCCACTGTCGATCAACCTTGTATAAATGTAACTCTTCTATCTCTCTCTTCCACTCAGTCTCTTTCTCTATTGTCACTTCCATGACATAATTGCTGTTTTGTATCATTCTCCCAAACTCTCATTCTTGTTTTGAGTCTCTCTCAATTCAATTTCAATTGAAGAGCTTCATTGGCTTGGGAAACATATTTTTACATTGCCAAAGTAAGTGAAATAGATAATAAACAAAAGTGAAATAAACAATTAAAGAAATTAACAGTAAACATTACACTCTCTTCCCAGTCCTTCTGACGTACAGGTTTATGACCCAGTGTATCTGTGCTCTCTCACTGTGCATAGTGACTCACAACACAGCCTGGTGAATATGCTAATAGCCGTGATGACACAGCAGCTAGACACAAAGCAGTTAACACCAACACGACAGAGAGAGCAGTGGCTAGAACACTTAGAGTGAGTCCCAAATGGCACCCTATAACCTATATAGTCCACAACTTTGAACTGGTTAAAAGTAGCACACTGTAGGGAATAGTGTGCCATTTGGACATATTTATTTTACTAGGCAAGCCAGTTAAGAACAAATTCTTATTTACAATGATGGCCTAGGAACAGTGGGTTAACTGCCTTGTTCAGGAGCAGAACGGCAGATGTTTACCTTGTCAGCTCAGGTACTCCATCCACCAACCTTTCGGTTACGAGTCCAACGCGCTAACAACTAGGCTACCTGCCACCCCAATGTAACATTACACTTAAATTAATTTACTTTTCTTACAATACACAAGGTCTAACCTAGTCCCGGGGTAATTGGTAGATCCGTCTGGTAGACGAGTCTAAACAAGGTCCAACAGTATATTGTGGTTTAATTCTCCACTAACTGAATGTAATTCTAAAGACAAGTGTAGCAATACAGAAGAGTATGGGCATAATACAATACTGAAGCATGGTTACTGTAACGGCTGTCGTAGTCGTTCTCCTCCTCAGACGAGGAGGAGCATGGATCGAACCAAGATGCGGATTGGTAAGTATTCATGATTTAATGGCAAAACAACAAACACTACAAATTAACAAAACAACAAACGTGACTAACCTGACACAGTCCTGTGTGGCAACAAAACCTCCACAGGAACAAACACCCACAAAACACAAGTGAAACCCAGGCTGCCTTAGTATGATTCTCAATCAGGGACAACGATAGACACCTGTCTCTGATTGAGAATCATACCAGGCCGAACACAAAAATCCCAACGTAGAAATAGAAAACATAGACTGCCCACCCAAAACTCACGCCCTGACCAATAAACACATACAAAACAGGTCAGGAACGTGACATAACCCCCCCTTAAGGTGCGAACTCCGGGCGCACCAGCACAAAGTCTAGGGGAGGGTCTGGGTGGGCATCTGACCACGGTGGTGGCTCAGGCTCTGGGCGAGGTCCCCACCCCACCATAGTCACTCCCCGCTTCCGTATCCCCCTCCCAATGACCACCCTCCAACTAAACCCACCTAAATGAAGGGGCAGCATCGGGATAAGGGGCAGCACCGGGATAAGGGGCAGCAGCTCCGGGCTGAGGGACTCTGGCGGGTCCTGGCTGAGGGACTCTGGCGGGTCCTGGCTGAGGGACTCTGGCGGGTCCTGGCTGAGGGACTCTGGCGGGTCCTGGCTGAGGGACTCTGGCGGATCCTGGCTGGCGGCTGGCTCTGGCGGATCCTGGCTGGCGGCTGGCTCTGGCGGATCCTGGCTGGCGGCTGGCTCTGGCGGATCCTGGCTGGCGGCTGGCTCTGGCGGATCCTGGCTGGCGGCTGGCTCTGGCGGATCCTGGCTGGCGGCTGGCTCTGGCGGATCCTGGCTGGCGGCTGGCTCTGGCGGATCCTGGCTGGCGGCTGGCTCTGGCGGATCCTGGCTGGCGGCTGGCTCTGGCGGATCCTGGCTGGCGGCTGGCTCTGGCGGATCCTGGATGACGGAAGGCTCTGGCGGATCCTGGATGACGGAAGGCTCTGGCGGATCCTGGCTGGCGGAAGGCTCTGGCGGATCCTGGCTGGCTGGCTCCGGCAGCTCCTGACTGGCTGGCAGCTCCTGGCTGGACGGCTCTGGCTGGTCCTGGCTGGACGGCTCTGGCTGGTCCTGGCTGGACGGCTCTGGCTGGTCCTGGCTGGACGGCTCTGGCTGGTCCTGGCTGGACGGCTCTGGCTGGTCCTGGCTGGACGGCTCTGGCTGGTCCTGGCTGGATGGCTCTGAAGGCTCGGGACAGACGGGCAGCGCTGGGCAGGCAGACAGTTCAGACCACGCTGGGCAGGCAGGCAGTTCAGACAGCGCTGGGCAGGCAGACAGTTCGGGCAGCGCTGAGCAGGCAAGCAGCGCAGGCGGCGTTGGGCAGACGGCCGACTCTGACCTGCTGAGGCGCACAGGAGGCCTGGTGCGTGGTGCCGGAACTGGAGGCACTGGGCTGGAGACACGCACCACAGGGAGAGTGCGTGGAGGAGGAACAGGGCTCTGGAAACGCACTGGAAGCCTGGTGCGTGGTGTTGGCACTGATGGTACTGGGCTGGGGTGGGAAGGTGGCGCCGGATCTACCGGACCGTGAAGGAGGACACGCGCTCTTGAGCACCGAGCCTCCCCAACCTTACCAGGTTGAATGGTCCCCGTAGCCCTGCCAGTGCGGCGAGGTGGAATAGCCCGCACTGGGCTATGCAGGCGAACCGGGGACACCACCTGTAAGGCTGGTGCCATGTACGCCGGCCCGAGGAGACGTACTGGAGGCCAGATACGTTGGGCCGGCTTCATGACATCCGGCTCGATGCCCAACCTAGCCCTCCCAGTGCGGCAAGGTGGAATAGCCCGCACTGGGCTAAGCACGCGTACTGGGGACACCGTGCGCTTTACCGCATAACACGGTGTCTGACCAGTACGACGCCCTCTCACTCCACGGTAAGCCCGGGGAGTTGGCTCAGGTAACCAACCCGGCTTCGCCACACTCCCCTTTAGCCTCCCCCCAAGAAATTTTTGGGTGAGCCTCTCGGGCTTCCAGCCGCTCTGCCTTGCTTTAGCCTCATACAACCTCCTCTCCGCTTTCGCTGCCTCCAGCTCCGCTTTGGGGCGGCGACACTCCACTGGCTCTGCCCAGGGTCCTTTACCGTCTAGGATCTCCTCCCATGTCCATTCCTCTTCTCTCCATTGCTTTTGTTCTTGCCGTCCTTCTCCAATCCGCTTGGTCCTGGTTTGGTGGGTGTTTCTGTAACGGCTGTCAATGTCGTTCTCCTCCTCAGACGAGGAGGAGCATGGATCGGACCAAGATGCGGATTGGTAAGTATTCATGATTTAATGGCAAAACAACAAACACTACAAATTAACAAAACAACAAACGTGACTAACCTGACACAGTCCTGTGTGGCAACAAAACCTCCACAGGAACAAACACCCACAAAACACAAGTGAAACCCAGGCTGCCTTAGTATGATTCTCAATCAGGGACAACGATAGACACCTGTCTCTGATTGAGAATCATACCAGGCCGAACACAAAAATCCCAACGTAGAAATAGAAAACATAGACTGCCCACCCAAAACTCACGCCCTGACCAATAAACACATACAAAACAAGAGAAAACAGGTCAGGAACGTGACACCCAGACACTGTGAGAAGAGACAGAATGCACGATCGAGGGATAGAGAGCAGTTGCTTCACGAGGTATTTCTACCTGAAAATACACAATCTAAGTGATTGATAGTTGGGACTCAGCAGTCATAAAAGTAGGCCTTATTTATTGAAGAACTACTAAAATAGGGATTTTGTCAGACAACATAGGCAACAATTATAGAGATGAGATGATGACTTGGAATGAAATCATAAAGTCATCAAATAAAATAAATGTAATAAACACAACAAAAATATTTTATTAAAGTAATGTGAATAAATGACAGTTAATAAGTGATAAGCAGTAATGGGAGTTCAATACCATCATGGGACTTTGATTAAATGTTTTATTCTGTGTTGTTCCAGAATTCAACCCACATACTGCTTTACTGCATTTAATGTTGAAAAAAAATGATTGAAAGCAAAATCGGAAACCCGTGATCATTTTTTAAAATAATAGAACTGAAACCGAGCTAACCTCAAAAAGCACTACTGACTACCTCTCGTCTCCCTATTTCTCCCTGTTATTCACACATTGGCATTCAAATATCAGCAGCCATTCATTACTGCTGACTGCCTACGACCAGCCTTGAAACCATGGTCTGTATGTTTGTCTGTTCACGGGGGGGGGGCTCGTTTTGTAAGTATTTTCCCTTCCGCCTGAAAGGAAAGAGGAAGAAAAGAAACAGCCCACGCATTCTGCTAGCAGTCATCCTCTACCATCCGGTAACAAAAATGTATTGCTTCAATCACATCTGATTTTGTTCCTCACCCTATTCACAACAAAATATCATATTAAATATTTATACTAAGCTGTAGATGGGAACTGAACAAATTCTTATGTTCTTTTGGGTAAGCTATTGTGTTATCAAATAATATATTTTTTAAATCGAATAAAATTGTATTTATCACTTGCTTCGTAAACAACAAGTGCAGACTAACACTGAAATGCTTACTTACGGGTCCTTTTCCAAAAATGCAGATAAATATAAAATATATGAAATAAAAATAGAGATAATGACCCAAGGAATAAATACACAGTTTTATCGAATAGCAATAACAAATACAAATAACATGGCTATATACAGGGAGTACCAATACATAGTCGATGTCCCGGGGTATATGTATACATATAGGTACGGGTAAAGTGACTAGGCAATAGGATAGCAATTTTTCTCCTGTTATGTCAATCACTGATAGTCACTCAATTAGCCATGTCAGCTAACCATTTTTAGATTGGTAAATTAGTCTAGCCAGCTATCTAAACTTGTAGTAATCATGGACGAATACCTACCGGTCATGCAGGATATTTGCCCCGGGGCCCTGACATCCAGGGGCCCCCATTGATTTTGTTAGTCACGCTCACTCAGATATAATTAACATGGCATAAGTCATAGCAACATTTTTTGAATTGCAGGAAATTTGCTAAAAATCTGTCTGAGAGCCCCCAAAAGCTAGAGACGGCCCTGGAGTCAGTGCAGGAGAGTTAGTTCAAAAAAGGTCAATGTAGGTAGCCATTTGATTATCTACTGTATTTAGCAGCCTTTTGTTTATCAGTCTTATGGCTTGGGGGTAGAATCTGTTCAGGGTCCTGTTGGTTCCAGACATTGTGCACCGGTACTGCTTGCCATGCAGAAGCAGAGAGGACAGTCTATGGCTTGGGTGGCTGGAGTCTTTGACCATTTTTGGGCCTTCCTCTGACATATATTCCTCTGGTATAGAGGTCCTGGATGGCAGTCAGCTCGGGGATATTATACATTTATGAATCTCTCTACAGAGACATCAAAGCCTCTGGTAAGGATTTTGTATTGGAACAATAAAACACTTTTATTGGAAGGTTTCTTAAACTGTGTATAAGCGTCATGACACCGTACGAATGTTAACCATTTAGGTCCTCAGAATATTTTACGGACTTCAATAGATATATGATGATACAATTAATAAAACTGTTTTTAATATGATTGTAAATAGACCTTTGTCAGCCCTTGACAATATAAGAATAGTACATCCATTCAAGAATTGCTCCTTCTCTAGAGCTTGTGAATTGTCAATGAAGTAAGTGTGTCACGTGAGACTAAACTTCCCTTGCTTCCCTGCAGGATTCCATTCACCTAATTGGTTGGCGAGGATATCCCCAAGAGAGCAATGCCTTCTGTGAAACATTGAGGTTAGGAACAAAGTGTGTTTGACACAAAAAAGAAGAGAAGCCATTTTAAATAATACAAGTACTGCAGTAAGCCTATATATGGCAGTGGTGGCAGTTAAACACAGTATCAAACAACGATATCAAATAACCATTTTAGAGTGTGTAAGATAGTAGACCTCCATTTCCGAAGGTGCAGTATCAAATAGTGATCGCTATTGCGACATACATTTTTGGACTTATACATTAACCCATTGATTCTTGAAGGATATAACTTATATGAGCTTAGTTCAACTTTTGTAACCCATCAGAGCCCGAAATATATGCTTGTTTTACTCCAATGTTTGTGAAAAATGTAAATGTAAACAAACACTACATAGCTTCAAAACATGGTTAAAGCTAAAATGTTGACACAGTATCATTGATGGTCAGTCAGTCCTTTCATCCATTTGCCTGGCTACCCATCCACATCCCTTCGGCTAAACGGCACGCTCACAATGAGTCTGGATTTGATCTCCTCCCCGATAACATTTCAAATGCGAACACATTCAAACCGTTCTGATTGGTCCCAGAAGAGGCAGTGGCTCGGGTGGTTGTTGTCCTTGATGATATTTTTGGCCTTCCTGTGACATTGGCTGCTGTAGGTGTCTTGGAGGGCAGGTAGTTTGCCACCGGTGATGTGTTGGGCACACCGCACCACCCTCTGGAGAGCCCTGCGGTTGCGGGCAGTACAGTTGCCGTACCAGGCGGTGATAGAGCCCGACAGGATGCTCTCAATTGTGCATCTGTAAAAGGGGTTTGTTAGGGTTTTATGTGCCAATACAAATTTCTTCAGCCTCCTGAGTTTGAAGAGGCTCTGTTGCGCCTTCTTCACCACACTGTCTATATGGGTGGACCATTTCAGATCATCAGTGATGTGTATGCCGAGGAACTTGAAGCTTTCCAGGGGCTTACTCCCTCTGCTGTTTCCTGAAGAACATGATCAGCTCCATTGTTTTTTCGACATTGAGTGAGAGGTTATTTTCCTGGCACCACACTCCCAGGACCCTCACCTCCTCTCTGTAGGCTGTCTCGTCATTGTTGGTAATCAGACCTACTACTGTTGTGTGATCTGCAAACGTCATGATTTAGTTGGAAGCGTGCATGGCCACATAGTCAAGGGTGAACAGGGAGTACAGGAAAGGGCTGAGCACCCACCCTTGTGGGGCCCCTGTGTTGAGGATCAGCAAAGTGGAGGTGTTGTTTCCTATCTTCACTAATGAACAGCATTCTTACAGGTATTCCTCTTGTCCAGATGGAATAGGGCAGTGTGTAATGCGATGGCGATTGCATCGTCTGTAGATTTATTGGAGCGGAAAGCAAATTGAAGTGGGTCTAGGGTGTCAGGTAAGGTAAGGTAGAGGTGATATGATCCTTAACTAGCCTCTCAAACCACTTCATGATAACATAAGTGAGTGCTACGGATCGATAGTCATTTAGATCAGGTACCTTTGCTTTCTTGGGTACAGGAACAATGGTGGACATCTTGAAGCAAGTGGGGACAGCAGACTGGGATAGGGAGAGATTGAATATGTCCGTAAACACTCCAGCCAGCTGGTCTGTGCATGCTCTGAGGACGCGGCTAGGGATGCCGTCTTGGCCGGCAGCCTTGCGAGAGTTAACACACTTAAATGTCTTTAAGGGAATATACACGGCTGAGACAACAACCGAAGAGAATTGTCTTGGGAGGTAATACAGTCGGCATTTGATTGTGAGGTATTCTCGGTGAACAAAAGGACTTGTACCTTATCACAATCACACCATGAGTGGTTAATCATCTTGGTGAGTTTTTTATTTCTGTCTGCGCGATATACTGAGAACCCAGCTGGCTGTATGGACAAAGAGAGTATATCCTGAGAGAGCAATGAAACAGAGTATGTTACAATGTCTCTCTGTAGGAGATTCTCGCTCTGAGCTCGTCTACTTTATTATCCAGAGACTGAAGATTAGTGAGTAATATATTCGGAAGAGGTGGAAGGTGTGCGCGCCTCCTGAGTCGGACTAGAAGTCCACTCCAAATACTTCTTCTCAGCCGGCAGTGTTTTGGATCAGGCACTGGAATCAGTTCAATTGCCCTGGGTGGTACGAACAAAGGATCCAATTTCGGAGAGAGTCATATTCCCGGTCGTAATGATGGTGAGTTACTGCTGCTCTGATATCTAAAAGTTATTTATGGCTGTATGAAATAACACAAAAATGTCCTGGGCTAATAATGTAAGAAATAACACATAAAAACACAAAATACTGCAAAGTTGTTTAAGAGCTAGAAGCAGAGCTTCCCAATCTGTCGGCGCCATCTTTCTACAAAATTATTATCTTTGAGTAAAAGTAAAGATACCTTAAAATAAAACGATTCAAGTTAAAGTCTAAAAGTATTTGGTTTTAAATAAACTTAAGTATCAAAAGTAAATATCATTGCTAAAATATACTTAAGTATTTAAAGTAAAAGTATAAATCATTTCAAATTCCTTATATTAAGCAAACCAGATGGCACCATTTATTCTATTTTTTTATTTTATTATTTATGGATAGCCAGGGGCACACTTCAATGCTCAGACATAGTTTACAAATGAAGCATTTGTGTTTAGTGAGTCTGCCAGATCAAAGGCAATAGGGATGACAAGGGATGCTATCTTGATAAGTACATGCATTTGATCCTTTTCATGTCCTGCTAGACATTCCAAATTTAACAAGTACTTTTGGGTGTCAGGGAAAATGTATGGAGTAGAAAGTACATTATTTCCTTTAGGAACGTAGTGAAGTAAAAGTATAAGCTGTCAGAAATGTAAATATTAAAGTACAGATACCCCAAAAACTACTTAAGTAGTACTTTACACCACTGAAAATGAATTCTACAAATACAAAGCTATATTGCATGCTATATTTTTTAAATTACATTATTTTATACTCTTTAGAGAAGGAGATTTTGCTTAATAAGTAATACATTTTTTTAATTATTATTGGCACCTCTGTTTTCAATACTCCAGCACCCTCTACTTGCAAGGATAACAAAACTGAGCAGTCAAGTTTCAGCCTCCTGGCATAGGAAACCAGGTTTTTGGCAAAAATGTCCTGGTACTTGATGTTCATGATGCCATTGACCTTAACAAGAGCCACAAGAGCAGTGGATGCAAAATAGCCCCATCACATCAAAGATCCACCACCATATTTTATGAGGTACTTTTCTACATGTGCTTCTGTTTATAAAAGAATATAATTTTCCAAATGTATAGAGCAATCAATACAGCTCATTATTTGTATTAATTATTTTTATACAGTCTATTGCTCATCTTTATCAATCATTTTGGACCAGACACACATGAGAGGAGCTGGGAGCCTGTGACGAATCCTGAATCCTGCTTCCTGTCTCTGAGTGACTGTTGGATGTGTGGAGGAACCAACAAAACGAATGAACGCTGTGATAAATCACACAACGAACAGTCCATGAATATTTCTGTCTCTCTGTCTACATCACAAAGCGGTGCCCTACATAAACGATATACACAGATACCACACTGTGAGCTGTGTTAGCAAATCTGCCACAGTGCAGGGAGAGAGCAAGTGAGAGAGAGGGAGAAACAGAAAGAAAGAATAGAAGAGAGAGCAAGTGATAGAGAGAGGGATGTGGTTGCAGTGTGCAGCCCCCCTGCCGTCTGAGCTCTTTATCATTGGGGTTTGAAACAAGCAGACTACTGAAGGCGTCAACACGTTTACCTCACCACTGTTCCTGCTTGTCAGAGCTACTTAAACATTACTCGCTACAGAGATAAGTAGCCCTCTTCCTCGTCCTCCAGTTGCCTCCCTAAGGATGACACGGAGGTGATTTCTGAAGACTCTCTCCCTCTGCCGCTCACTCTCTTCTTTTCTTGTCCCGCTGTCTTTTGCTCTCTCTCTCTTCCTCCATCTCTCTCTCGCTTTCTCAAAATCTGTCTTTCTGTCCTCTCCCTCTGTTCCTTTTCCTCTCATTCTCTATGTCTCTCTATTTTACTCCAGCTCCCTCGCTCTCTCAAAATCAATTTCTCTCTTATCTCTTTCTCTGTTCTTCTCTTTCCCGGCACTCTCTTGTGCTCATACACACGTGTCAGGCTGCTGCGAGGACCTTTCAGGCTGCAATCACTTCACATTTGTTTCAGCTATTAATTCTCTGGCATGCAACAGCGAGAGAGAGCAACGGAGAGAGACAGAAAGAAAGAGGCTGAGAGAGAAAGTAACTGTGAGAGAGAGAGAGAGAGAGAGAGAGAGGGAGGAGAGGGAGGCAACGAAGGGAAGTCAGGGGACGTGAAAACAGGAATGTGGCGCCTCGCATAGCGTTGCCATGACAACAGACATCACTTCACAGAAGCAGCACTCAGAATGTCTGTGTGGGCCGGGATAGTTACACAGTCAGTCAAAGGCTATGTGCGCCGCGTCAGCCAACCTATCCGATCACTGCGTTTCTCCAGCGTCACTAAAGGGGTGCCGTGTGTTCCTGCTACATTAGCTTAGCTAACTCTAGAGCTCAAATTTCTTTCGATGTGTACGTGTACTTATTTGAATGCAGTCTCTGCCAGTTCAGATTAACACACAGAAATACTGTAGCTACATTAAAGGGGGCATAAGAGTGATTTCAATATGAAACAAGCTACTGTCATCATGTTCATAGTTAATGACATGCCTACGTAAACAAGCCTGCATTTACAATTCTTTGTGGTCTGCACTTTTCATCAAGATGTACAGTGCATTCAGAAAGTATTCAGGCCCCTTGACTTTTCCCACATTTTGTTTCGTTACAGCCACAAACTGAAATGTATTAAATTGTTTTTTTCTCTCAACAATCTACACACAATACCCCATGAAGCAAAAACAGGTTTTTTGAATTTTTGCAAATGTATTAAAAATAAAGAACTGAATTATCACATTTACATACAGTACCGTTCAAAAGTTTGGGGTCACTTAGAAATGTCCTAGAAAGAAAAGCTGATTTTTTGTCCATTAAAATAACATCAAATTGATCAGAAATACAGTGTAGACATTGTTAATGTTGTAAATGACTATTGTAGCTGGAAATGGAAGATTTTTTTATGGAATATCTACATAGGCGTACAGAGGCCCATTATCAGCAACCATCACTCCTGTGTTCCAATGGCACGTTCTGTTAGCTATTCCAAGTTTATCATTTCAAAAGGCTAATTGATCATTAGAAAATCCTTTTGCAATTATGTTAGCACAGCTGAAAACTGTTGTTCTGATTAACCTCTCTAGGGTAGGGGGCAGCATTTGGAATTTTGGATGAAAAGCATGCCCAAATTAAACTGCCTGCTTCTCGGGCCCAGAAGATATGATATGCATATAACTGGAAGATCTGGATAGGAAACACTCTAAAGTTTCCGAAACTGTTAAAATAGTGTCTGTGAGTATAACAGAACTGATTTGGCAGGCGAAAATCTGAGAGAAATCCATTCGGGAAGTAGTTTTTGTTTTGTAGTTTTCTATTCAATGCCATTACAGTATCCATTGACTTAGGACTCAAATTGCAGTTCCTATGCCTTCCACTAGATGTCAACAGTCTTAAGAAATTGTTTCAGGCTTGTATTCTGAAAAATGAGGTAGTAAGAGCAGTCTTAATGAGTGGACCCTAAAGTGTCACAGAGCTTTTTCATGTGCGAGACCGAGAGTGCCTTTCTTGTTTACATTTTATATTGACGACGTTATTGTCCGGTTGAAATATTATCGATTATTGAGGCTAAAAACAACCTGAGGATTGAATATAAACATCGTTTGACATGTTTCTATGAACTTTACGGATACAATTTAGATTTTTTATCTGCGTTTGAGCCTGTGGATTACTGAAGAAAACGCGCTAACAAAACGAAGGTTTTTGGATATAAAGAGACTTTATCGAACAAACGGAACATTTATGGAGTAAATGAATGTCTGCTGAGTGCAACCATATGAAGATCATCAAAGGTAAGGGATTAATTTTATCTCTATTTCTGACTTGTGTACCTCTTGTACTTGGCTGGTTACTGTTTGTAATGATTTGTCTGCTGGGCTATGTTCTCAAATAATCGTAAGGTAGTTTCGCCGTAAAGCATTTTAAAAATCTGACACCGTGGTTGGATTCACAAGAAGTTCATCTTTAAACCTATGTAAAATATGTTTTAATTTCTGAATTTTTATAATGAGTATTTCTGTATTTGAATTTGGCGCCCAGCAGTTTCACTGGCTATTGAAGAGGTGGGACGCTAACATCTCACATACCCAGGAGAGGTTAAAGAAGCAATAAAACTGGCCTTCTTTAGACTAGTTGAGTATCTGGAGCATCAGCATTTGTGGGTTCGATTACAGGCTCAAAATGGCCAGAAACAAAGATCTTTCTTCTGAAACTCGTCAGTCTATTCTTGTTCTGAGAAATGAAGGCTATTCCATGCGAGAAATTGCCAAGAAACTGAAGATCTCGTGCAACGCTGTGTACTACTCCCTTCACAAAACAGCACAAACTGTCTCTAACCAGAATAGAAAAAGGAGTGGGAGGCCCCAGTGCACAACTGAGCAATAGGACAAGTACATTAGAGTGTCTAGTTTGAGAAACAGACGCCTCACAAGTCCTCAACTGGCAGATTCATTAAATAGTACCCGCAAACACCAGTCTCAACGTCAACAGTGAAGAGGCAACTCTGGGATGCTCTTTCAAAAACAAGGACATTTCTAAGTGACCCCAAACTTTTGAACGGTAGTGTAAGTATTCAGACCCTTTACTCAGTACTTTGTTGAAGCACCTTTGGCAGCGATTACAGCCTCGAGTCTTCTTTGGGTAAGACGCTACAAGCTTGGTACACCTGTATTTGGGGAGTTTCTCCCATCCTTTGAAAATTCTCTCAAGCTCAGGTTGGATGGGGAGTGTCGCTGCACAGCTAGTTTCAGGTCTCTCCAGATATGATCGATTGGGTTCAAGTCCGAGCTCTGGGTTGGCCACTCTAGGATATTCAGATCCTTGTTCCGAAGCCACTCCTGCGTTGTCTTGGCTGTGTGCTTAGAGTCGTTGTCCTGTTGGAAGGTGAACCTTCGCCCCAGTCTCTGTACTTTGCTATGTTCATCTTTCCCTTGATCCTGACTAGTCTCCCAGTCCCTGCCGCTGAAAAACATCCTGCTGCTGCCACCACCATGCTTCACCGTAGGGATGGTACGAGGTTTCCTCCAGATGTGACGCTTGGTATTCAGGCCAAAAAGTTCAATCTTGGTTTAATCAGACAAGAGAATCTTGTTTCTCATGGTCTGAGAGTACATTAGGTGCCCTTTGGCAAACTCCAAACAGTCTGTCCTGTGGCTTTTACTGAGTAGTGGCTTCTGTCTGGCCACTCTACCAAAAAGGCCTGATTGGTGGAGTGCTGCAGAGATGGTTGCCCTTCTGGAAGGTTCTCCCATCTCCACAGAGGAACTCTGGAGCGCTGTCAAAGTGACCATCGGGTTCTTGGTCACGTCCCTGACCAAGGCCCTTCTCCCCCGATTGCCTTGTTTGGCCAGGTGGCCAGCTCTAGGAAGAGTCATGGTGGTTCCAAACTTCTTCCTTTTAAGAATGATGGAGGCCGCTTGGTACTTGGAGACCTTCAATTCTGCAGACATTTTTTGGTACTCTTCGCCAGATCTGTACCTCGACACAATCCTGTCTACGGACAATTCCTTCAACCTCATGGCTTGGTTTTTGCTCTGACATGCACTGTCAACTGTGGGACCTTATATAGACAGGCGTGGGCCTTTCCAAATCATGTTCAATCAATTGCATTTACCACAGGTGGACTCCAATCAAGTTGTAGAAACATCAAGTATGGTCAATGGAAACAGGATGCACCTGAGCTCAATATCGAGTCTCATAGCAAAGGGTCTGAATACTTACGTAAATAAGGTATTTCTGTCATGTTTTTATACATTTTAAACAATTCTAAAAACCTGTTTTCGCTTTTTCATTATGGGGTATTATGTGTAGATTCATGAGGATATTTTAATATTTGATCCATTTTAGGAAAAGGCCGTAACGTAATAACATATGGAAAAGGTCAAGGGGTCTGAATACTTTCCGAATGCACTAGTCGTCAGGTTATAGCTGAGTTGAAAACTGTCCAGCTCACATCACAAGCTAGCAGTTTATGGTTATAATGGAAGTTAAACATTAGACAATGACAGCTTACTTCTAGGGTTGTCAAAGTCTTTTGGAATTTTTCAATCCATACATTTATTCTAAATTTTTCACCCAAAAGTCTGTGTTTCCGCACAGACCCTTTTGAGCACAACACAAAACGCACTCGCACTGTGTAAAATGGCCTGTTTCCCAGTGTGTACATATAAGTCAGAATATCTTCACCGATAAGACAGCGTCGACAATTATGGCAGCTCGGCTTCTAGCTCCTAAGAAACTTTGCAGTATTTTGTTTTTGCGTGTTTTGTTTCTTACATTACTAGCCCAGAATTTTTGGGGTGTTATTACATACAGTCGGAAATAACTTGTGGATATCAGATCGGTGGTAATTCACCAACATTACAACCAGGAATACGACTATGCCGAGTTGGATCCTTTGTTTGTATCCCCCAGGGCAATTGAACTTATTCCAGCTCCAAAACACCGCCGGTGGAGAAAAGGTGTTCAGAGTGGACTTCAAGTCCGATCCAGGAGGCGTGCACACTATCCACTGCTTCTGAGTATATTACTTGTTAATGTTCAGTCTATGGTTAATAAAGTAGACAAGCTCAGGGCGAGGATCTACTCCCAGAGAGACATCAGGGATTGTAACATACTCTGTTTCATGGAACATGGCTCTCTCGTGATATACTGTCCCCGTCCATACAGCGAGCTGGGTTCTCAGTACATTGTGCAGACAGGCGGGGGTGTATGTTTCATGATTCACACTCATGGTGTGATCGTGATAGCATACAGAAACCCAAGTCCTTTTGTTCACCTAACCTAGAATACCTCACAATCAAATGCCGACCGTATTACTTCCCAAGAGAATTCTCTTCGATTATGGTCACAGCCGTGTATACTCCCCCTCAAGCTGATAACACGACGGCCCTCAAAGAAATACACTGGAAACCACATATCTTGAGGCAACATTTATTGAGCTGGGGATTTTTACAAAGTAAATCTGAGGAAAACACGCAAACGAAGTTCTACCAACACATTGACTATAGTACTCGCGCGGGGAAAACATTGGGCCGCTGCTACTCAACTTTTTTAGAAATACCTACAAGGCCCTCCCTTCTGCAAATCTGATCACGACTCCATTTCGCCCCTTCCTATAGGCAGAACCTCAAACAGGAAGTACCCGTGCTAAGGTCTATTCAATGCTGGTCTGACCAATCGGAATCCGTGCTTCAAGATTGTTTTGATTACGCAGACTGGGATATGTTCCGAGTAGCATCAGAATAACATCGACGAATACACAGATATTGTGACTGAGTTCATCAGGAAGTGTATAGGAGATGTTGTACCCACTGACTATTAAAACCTACCACAACCAGAAACCGTGGATAGATGGCAGCATTCGAGCAAAACTGAAAGCGCAAACCAAAGCATTTAACCATGGCAAGGTGACTGGGAATATGGCTGAATACAAACAGTGCAGTTATTCCTTCCGTAAGGTACTCAAACAGGCAAAATGTCAGTACAGATACAAAGTGGAATCGCAATTCAACGGCTCAGACACGAGACATATTTGTCAGGGTCTACACATAATCACTGACTACAAAGGCAAAACCAGCCACGTCGTGAACACCAACGTCTTGCCTCCGTACAAGCTAAACACCATCTTCTCCTGCTTTGAGGATAACACAGCGCCACCGACGCGGCCCACTACCTAGGATTGTGGGGTCTCCTTCACTGTGGCCGACGTGAGTAAAACATTTAAGCATGTTAACCATCACAAGGCTGCCGGCCAAGACGGCATCCCTAGCTGCATCCTCAGAGCTTGCGCAGACCAGCTGGCTGGAGTGTTTACAGACATATTCAATCTCTCCCTATCCCGTCTTGGCCGGCAGCCTTGTGAGGGTTAACATGCTTAAATGTCTTACTCACTTGCTTCAAGATGTCCACCATTGTTCCTGTACCCAAGAAAGCAAAGGTATCTGAACTAAATGACTATCGCCCCGTAGCACTCACTTCTGTCATCATGAAGTGCTTTGAGAGGCTAGTTAAGGATCATATCACCTCTACCTTACCTGACACCCTAGACCCACTTCAATTTGCTTAGATCTACTGATGATGCAATCGCCATCGCACTGCACACTGCCCTATCTCATCTGGACAAGAGGAATACCTATGTAAGAATGCTGTTCATTGACTACAGCTCAGTATTTAACATCATAGTACCCTCCAAGCTCATCAATAAGCTTGGGGCCATGGATCCGACTTCCTGACGGGCCACCCCCAGTTGGTGAAGGTAGGAAACAACACCTCCCTTTCACTGATCCTCAAGACAGGGGCCCCACAAGGGTGCGTGCTTAGCCCCTTCCTGTATTCCCTGTTCACCAATGACTGTGTGGCCACGCAAGCATCCAAATCAATCATCAAGTTTGCAGACGACACAACAGTAGTAGGCCTGATTACCAACAATTATGAGACTACAGGGAGGAGGTGAGGGCCATGGGAGTGTGGTACCAGGAAAATAACCTTTCACTCAACGTCAACAAAACAAAAAGGAGCTGATCTGGACTCCAGGAAACAGCAGAGGGAGCACGCCCCTATCCACATTGATGGGACCGCAGTGGAGAAGATGGAAAGCTTCAAGTTCCTCAGCGTACACATCACTGACGATCTGAAGTGGTCCACTCACCCAGATAGTGTGGTGAAGAAGGCGTAACAGCGCCTCTTCAAACTCAGGAGGCTAAATACATTTGGCTTGTCCCCTAAAACCCACAAACTTTTACACATGCACAATTGAGAGCATCCTGTCGGGCTGTATCACCGCCTGGTACGGCAACCGCACTGCCTGGAAACGCAGGGCTCTCCAGAGGGTGGTGTGGACTGTCCAACGCATCACCGGGGGAAAACTACCTGCCCTCCAGGACACTTACAGCACCCGATGTCACAGGAAGGCCAAAAAGATCATCAAGAACATCAACCACCCGATCCACGGCCTGTTCACCCCGCTATCATACAGAAGGCGAGGTCAGTAGAGGTGCATCAAAGCTGGGACCAAGAGACAGCTTGTATTTCAAGGCCATCAGACTGTTAAATAGCCATCAGTAAACGACTTCCACCCGGTTATATAACCCTGCACCTCAGAGGCTGCTGCCCTATATAAAAACTCAGCAAAAAAAGAAACGTCCCTTTTTCAGAACCCTGTCTTTCAAAGATAATTTGTAAAAATCCAAATAACTTCACAGATCTTGTAAAGGGTTTAAATGCTTGCTCCCATGCTTGTTCAATTAACCATTAACAATTAATGAACATGCACCTAAAAGCTTACAGACGGTAGGCAATTAAGGTCACAGTTATGAAAACTTAGGACACCAAAGAGGCCTTTCTATTAACTCTGAAAAACACCAAAAGAAAGATGCCCAGGGTCCCTGCTCATCTGCATGAATGTGCCTTAGGCATGCTGCAAGGAGGCATGAGGACTGCAGATGTGGACAGGGAAATAAATTGCAATGTCCGTACTGTGAGACGCCAAAGCAGCGCAACAAGAGACAGGACGGACAGCTGATCATCCTCGCAGTGGCAGACCACCTGTAACAACACCTGCACAGGATCGGTACATCCGAACATGAACCCGCGGGACAGGTACAGGATGGCAACAACAACTGCCCGAGTTAGAGAAAGGCCACAATGCAAGAGAAAGGCCACAATGTATTATTCCAATGTAGGTGCAATTTAGTGTATGGGCAAAGTTAGTGTATGGGAAAAGTTTTAGACTGATCCAATGAACCACTGCATTACTGTTCAAAATGTTGTATCAAGTCTGCCCAAATGTGCCAAATTGGTACATAACGGTGCACTCTCCTCAAACAATAGCATGGCATTTTTTCACTGTAATAGCTACTGTAAATTGGACAGTGCAGTTAGAGTAACAATAATTTAAGCTTTCTGCCCATATCAGAAATGTCTATGGCCTGGGAAATGTTCTTGTTACTTACAACGCCATGCTAATCACATTAGCTCACGTTAGCTCAACTCTACCACGCGGGGGACACTGATCCCGTAGAGGATTAATAGGCCAAGCTAAAAAGGCTGGTTGACAAATGGGATTTTAACCTCTCACACAGTTTCACAGTACAATGCAGAGTTCCATATAAAACATTTATAATAAAACATCTAAAAAGCATGACACACTTCATAAATTAAAAACACAAACAATGATGAAATCATCAAACGTTTATTACTGCTACAATTTAAAAAATAAACTGTGGCTTTGCTCTCAAATTCCCAATGCTAGGCCCCTTGATTTCTCATAGTTTCACCTCCAAGTTAGTATAATGCCTAAAAAGCAGCCCTGCTTGAAGCTGGTACTACCACATTGACTGTCTCTGTAGTCCTGGCAAACTGCACTTGAAACCGACAATATGTACAGCGCTTCATAATTCTTGAACTGGAATGCACTGTGCCGCAGATTGAGATTTCAAATGATATTGATTTGGATGTTTCAGGAAACAATTTACACGAGCCATGGCATGAGAAATGTGTGTGTTTTCATGTGCTGGACCAACAAGCACATCAGAACAGAGAACAATTGTGTTACTATGCCTGGTGTTCGCTCTACATCTGGTTGAACGCGTGGTGTGCCCGTCTGTCTGTCAGTGGCGAGCCACTTTGCAAGTACACATGATGAGCAAAAACTTCTACCTTGATCAGTGCTCATAACCTCTCCCAGCATGTCTACCTTATCACGTTGTTCTGCCAGCTGTACAATGGTGAGATCCTTGTTTGGATACATTCATGTGAAGACTATACAGATAATTCCTATCTTCATTGCTATGACAAACATCCGGGCAGGCAAAGGGCAGGCAAGTAATGTCTGAGATCACTACAAATTCAACACTGGTCAGATCCGTATTCTCCCTCTGATCAATGGCATGTAAGTACTTGGTACCATCAGGACCTACATGTATGTCATCTCTCATGACCACCTGCAAGTTCCTCATAGTCAGTTGGCAAGACCATGCTCATTTACTGAACTGAGATGCTGTGATTGTTGGTCTTCTGTTTGCTTATGAAACCATTTTCTCGCTCAAATGGAAAGCACCAGAAACCATATACTGGACCATAGTCAAAAATAATTTCATAAAGTAGCTATGGAGGTGCATATTTGGTGTGCAATACTGTTTTCCATACGACCTTCCAAAGCTCTCACAGAACGGTTGCATGTGGCAATGAGCCTCTCCAACTCCATTTGGACACAACTTTTACACAAGATGGTACAGACTTTGACAAAATGGGTCCAGCAATCATAATGGGCATCCTCCACAAAGCCGTTAAGAGCAAATAAGAAGGAAACGCATGTCCAATATTTCCATTATTGTGCATTGTAGGTGCTTTCAGTGCATCAATTTTATAGCTGAATATTTCTTAGTATTCCATCATCCAGCACACCAATATTTTTCCAGACGGTGAAAACATGTTTTGTTGTCCCCAGTAAAATATTATGCATAGGGTCAACTACAGACATGTCTACGGGCATGAAATATGGCTACTTAAATATTTCAGAGAATCTGGCCCCAGTTTGTCTCTATTGTTTTCTTCTCTGACTTGGTCTTCACCTGTGTCAACATACTCCCTTGCATTTTGTGAACTTCATTCTGACGTTGTCCATCCAGTCCATGATGGAGTAATCTGCCTGCGCTTTGACACGATAGCAACACAGTCTATTCTTACAGCCAATCGTCAATCAATAATATGTGAGGCAGAGATATTCTATAGAATTACCAATACACACGTTGAGCCAAGTCTTGGGTATGTATCTGTGCACCTAGAGCCAAAGATGGTGGATAAATGAAGATGTTTTACCATTGAAAAAATGAACACAGTTCTGGTCTACTTAAGGGGTGGCTCTCCCATAGACACCAATGCAATAGCAGCTGCATCTGGTCTACTTGTATATGAACCAAAACATTTTTGCCAAAGAGCGAACATATATAGTCATTGGGAGCGACGCACTGATGGGACAGTAAGTGTAGTTTCATGAAACACTGGCAAAAACTGAAATACAGGGGAATAAAAGGGAGTGTGTCGTGATTTAAAGGTAAATAATCCAATCAAATGAACAAAACCAAAAGTGAGGGTGTGACCGTTGAAAATTACCAATCAAATGAATGCGATTTGAAAACTCTGCAAGGCACAACAATTCATTGGGGGGTGTTTTCTACTGGAGGCTATTTAAAAATATATATTCCTGTAGCTAACAATGTTGCACCAAGCCATAGAAATGGTTGTGGATAACCTTTATAACTGTACTCTTAGTCCACAATACTCTATACCCCAAGGCCATAACCTTCCAAATGCAGTCCTAATATTTGTCAACAAAGCAATCTGATAAAACAGCTAGCATAGCTACCTCTGCTAGATACAGCTGCTACAGCTGTAACATTAGCAGAAGTTAAATTACTACAGCCAATATTACATTAGTCAAAAACTAACGTTACTAGCTAGCTGGTTAACACATTTTGTAGTTAAAATGATCATGTTACATGGATTTTACTTGTAACATGATAAAACAAGCTAATTTTAAGTAGCTACCAAAGCATAGTTGGCTAATGTTAGCTACCCAACATTGGTGGAAGAATGGATAGCTTGGTAATTAACCAAGCCTATTAAAATACAGCAAAGGAGACAAGAGGTTATTGCCTGTTTATTTTTTTAATTTATACAATTAGTTTGTGGGACCCGCAGGCCCACCAGGAGTCTCTTTGTGCAAGGGAACGATGCATCACCAAACCAGGGCATGGATTTCCAACAACTCATCATGTAAGTTCCAGGCTGAATCAGAGGCTGGACTACAACACTAGCTGATATGAACGAAAGACTGATGACTCAAGTAGCTCAACTATTCCAACTATTCCAACAGCAGCAGCTATAGCAGAGCACTTATCCAGAGAATGCACCAGAAAGGGAGACAGGCGTTCGTCGAGTAAGACGGAAGGAACTAACAAGTAAATTCAATGTTTAACTTTTACAACTTGCACATTGGTGGTAGATAGCTAAAGAGGCTGAAGGCCATATACGTAACATGAATTAGTGGTGCGAATATCATAAATAATGAATCATGTTTTTTCTCATGTCTCAGGAAGAACAGTCCGCACAACACCCATGTACTGTCTGCTGGTTAGTCAGCTGAGATTAAGGTAGACAGATGGAAAGTGGAGCATGGCAGATTTTGAAGGTGAAGAGTCCCATACATTTTCTCAAGGATTTTGAAGCATTTAACCATTGTAATACACCACACTGACTCCTCAGATGCAGCTGCAAATCTATATAATACCGAAAGAGAGAGACAGGCATAAGTCGTCGGACACCCCAGACAGAGGGAGCAAAGGAATGGGACATAAAAATGTGAAGGCAGTGGCACCAGAGGCAGTTTAGTTTACAAATGTGAACCAATCCATACATTGTAAATACCGTACGGAATTTAAAAAAGTTGAGACCTGTTCCACAGATTTGTATGTGCTTTTTTAGCGTTGAGATTAATTGAGATTCCAGAGTTGTTTATTGGACAGAATCATTTATTGTCTCCTGTAATTTCACTGGTGATGTCTGATGTAAAGACAGACCCAGAGGACCCGGATGCATTTTTAATAACTTCTCCACCCTGGCACTTCCCCGAGTTAGAGGACCTGATTGCGTCAGCAGAACGGAGAAGAAGGGCCAGGCGTGATTACGGGGAGAAAAAGCGCCATCAGAATGAAAACCGGAGCAACCGTCCCACGTCCACCGCAGCACTACCATCAGGAGTGAGCCCAGCCACTGCTAGCGGTCTGCACCGTTAACTCGGACGCCAGCCAGCTTCAGCTCGGTCAATACCTACCAGTCTGCACAGCACGATATCGACCCAGAGCATATCGGTCTGCTTTTTCTGTACCACATCACCGGATTCCTACCGCAAGATCTGGACCATTACACCGGATCATCGCAGCTAGCTAGCTGCAACCTGAGTGGCTACTGCTGGCTAACGCCTGCTGGCTATGCCTCTGTCCCGAAGCAAGCACCAGTTAGCTTTGAGCTGGGCCCATCTCCCGGCTAGCCAAAGAGGTCTTCCAGCTAATTCTTCGGCTACAATACCTCTTTTGCAAATTGGCATGTACCCTTTATGTCCGAAACGGAACCCCCCCGATCCATCACAACTGGTCTGCCGACGTAATCGTCCGAGGAGGTTTCAACAGGCTTTTCCATTGCGACGTTGCCGAAGACCCATCTGCTAGCCCCGGCTTTCTGAATCGCCGTCTCCCCAGCTAGCCTAGCGTAGTAGCGACTACCGAATGGCTCCCTGACTCACCTATTGCTGCTCATTGGACCCTATGATCACTCGGCTACACATGCCTCTCCCTAATGTCAATTTGCCTTGTTTACTGCTGTTTAGGTTAGTTATTATTGTTTTATTTCACTGTAGAGCCCCCAGCCCTGCCCAACATGCCTTAGAAAACTATTTTGTCCCATCCCCCACACATGCAGAGACCTCACCTGGCTTAACTGGTGCTTCCAGAGACACAACCGCTCTCATCGTCACTCAATACCTAGGTTTACCTCCACTGTACTCACATCCTACCATACCCTTGTCTGTAGATTATGCTCTGAATCTATTCCACCATGCCCAGAAATCTGCTCCTTTTATTCTCTGTTCTCAACGCACTAGACGACCATTTCTTATAGCCTTTAGCCGTACCCTTATCCTACTCCTCCTCTGTTCCTCTGGTGATGTAGAGGTGAACCCAGGCCCTGTAGCCTCCAGCACCACACCTATTCACCAGGCGCACCCATTTGTTGACTTCTGTAACTGTAAAAGCCTTGGTTTCATGCATGTTAACATCAGAAGCCTCCTCCCTAAGTTTGTTTTATTCACTGCTTTAGCACACTCGCCAACTGATGTCCTAGCTGTGTCTGAATCCTGGCTTAGGAAGGCCACCAAAAATTCTGAAAATTCCATCCAACTACAACATTTTCCGACAAGATAAAACTGCCAAAGGGAGCGGAGTTGCAATCTACTGCAGAGATAGCCCGCAGAGTTCTGTCATACTATCCAGGTCTGTGCCCAAACAATTCAAGATTCTACTTCCAAAAATCCACCTTTCAAGAAATAAGTCTTTCACTCTTGTTATAGACCCCCCTCAGGCCCCAGCTTCGCCCTGGACACCATATGCAAATTAATTGCCCCCCATTTATCTTCTGAGTTTTTACTGTTAGGTGACCTAAACTGGGATATGCTTAACACCCCAGCCGTCCTACAATCTAAGCTAGATGCCCTCAATCTCACCCAAATTATCATGGAACCTACCAGGTACAACCCTAAATCCGTAAACTCGGGCACCCTCATAGATATCATCCTGACCAACCTGCCCTCCAAATACACCTCTGCTGTTTTCAACCAGGATCTCAGCGATCACTGCCTCATTGCCTGCATCTGCAATGGGTCCACGGTCAAACAACCACCCCTTATCACAGTCAAATGCTCCCTTAAACACTTCAGCGAGCAGGCCTTTCTAATCGACCTGGCCAGAGTATCCTGGAAAAATATTGACCTCATTCTGTCTGTAGTGGATGCCTGGTTATTCTTCAAAAGTGCTTTCCTCACCATCTTAAATAAGCATGCCCCATTCAAAAAATGTAGAACTAAGAACAGATATAGCTCTTGGTTCACCCCAGACTTGACTGCCCTTGACCAGCACAAAAACATCCTGTGGCGTACTGCATTAGCATTGAAATAGCCCCCACGATATGCAACTTTTCAGGGAAGTCAGGAACCAATATACACAGTCTGTTAGGAAAGCTAAGGCTAGCTTTTTCAAACAGAAATTTGCATCCTGTAGCACTAATTCCAAAAGGTTTTGGGACACTGTAAAGTCCATGGAGAATAAGAGCAACTCCTCCCAGCTGCCCACTGCACTGAGGCTAGGAAACACAGTCACCACCGATAAATCTACGATAATCGATAATTTCAATAAGCATTTTGCTACGGCTGACCATGCTTTCCACCTGGTTACCCCTACTTCCGAGCATGTCATGGGTGCACCTCAACCATGCTCAAGGTCCTAAACGATATCATAACCGCCATCGATAAAATACAGTACTGTGCAGCCGTCTTCATCGACCTGGCCAAGGCTTTCGACTCTGTCAATCACCGCAGATTCGGCAGACTCAATAGCCTTTGTTTCTCAAATGACTGCCTCACCTGGTTCACCAACTATTTCTCAGATAGAGTTCAGTGTGTCAAATCGGAGAGCCTGTTGTCTGGACCTCTGGCAGTCTCTATGGGGGTGCCACAGGGATCAATTCTCGGGCTGACTCTTTACTCTGTATATACTGTATATCAATGATGTCGCTCTTGCTGCTGGTGACTCTCTGATCCATCTCTACGCAGACGACACCATTCTGTATACTTCTGGCCCTTCTTTGGACACTGTGTTAACGTGCTGTGCTAAACGCATGCTCTTCAACCGATTGCTGCCTATACCCGCCGGCCCGACTAGCATCACTACTCTGGACGGTTCTGACTTAGAATATGTGGACAACTACAAATACCTGGACAACTACAAATACCTAGGTGTCTGGTTAGACTGTAAATTCTCCTTCCAGACTCACATTAAGCATCTCCAATCCAAGATTAAATCTAGAATCAGCTTCCTATTTTGCAACAAAGCCTCCTTCACTCATGCTGCCAAACATACTCTTGCAAAACTGACTATGCTACCGATACTTGACTTCGGCGATGTCATTTACAAAATAGCCTCCAACACTCTACTCAGCAAAGTGGACGAAGTCTATCATAGTGCCATCCGTTTTGTTACCAAAGCCCCATATACTACTCACCACTGCGACCTGTACCCCCCCGCCTTGGCTGGCACAGAGGTCAGAACACACAGAACATTGCCTGTTTATTTTTACTACTCTTTCATATACAGTTGAAGTCTGAAGTTTACATACACCTTAGCCAAATACATTTAAACTCCATTTTTCACAGTTCCTGACATTTAATCCTTAGTAGAAATTCCCTGTCTTAGGTCAGTTAGGATCACCACTTTATTTTAAGATTGTGAAATGTCAGAATATTAGTAGAGAGAATGATTTATTTCAGCTTTTATTTCTTTCATCACATTCCCAGTGGGTCAGAAGTTTACATACACTCAATTAGTACTTGGTAGCATTGCCTTTAAAAAACGTTTCGGGTAGCCTTCCACAAGCTTCCCACAATAAGTTGGGTGAATTTTGGCCCATTCCTTCTGACAGAACTGGTGTAACTGAGACAGGTTTGTAGGCCTCCTTGCTCGCACATGCTTTTTCAGTTCTGCCCAGACATTTTCTATAGGATTGAGGTCAGGGCGTTGTGATGGCCACTCCAATACCTTGACTTTGTTGTCCTTAAGCCATTTTGCCACAACTTTGGAAGTATGCTTGGGTTCATTATCCATTTGGAAGACCCATTTGCGACCAAGCTTTAACTTCCTGACTGATGTCTTGAGATGTTGCTTCAAAATATCCACATAATTTTCTGTCCTCATAATGCCATCCGTTTTGTGAAGTGCACCAGGCCCTCCTGCAGCAAAGCATCCCCACAACATGATGCTGCCACCGCCGTGCTTCACGGTTGGGATGGAGTTCTTCGGCTTGCAAGCCTCCCCCTTTTTCCTCCAAACATAACAATGGTCATTATTGCTAAACAGTTGTATTTTGATTCATCACACCAGAGGACATTTCTCCAAAAAGTACGATCTTTGTCCCCATGTGCAGTTGTAAACCGTAGTCTGTCTTTTTTATGGCGGTTTTGGAGCAGTGGCTTCTTCCTTGCTGAGCGGTCTTTCAGGTTATGTTTTTATAGGACTTGTTTTACTGTGGATATAGATACTTTTGTACCTGAAGATGCTGTTGTTCTGGGATTGATTTGCACTTTTCGCACCAAAGTACGTTCATCTCTAGGAGACAGAACACGTCTCCTTCCTGAGCGGTATGACGGCTGCGTGGTGCCATGGTGTTTATACTTGCGTACTATTGTTTGTACAGATGAACGTGGTACCTTCAGGCGTTTGGAAATTGCTCCCAAGGATGAACCAGACTTAGGGAGGTCTACAATTATTTTTCTGAGGTCTTGGTTGATTTCATTTGATTTTCCCATGATGTCAAGCAAAGAGGCACTGAGTTTGAAGGTAGGCCTTGAAATACATCCACAGGTACACCTCCAATTGACTCAAATTATGTCAATTAGCCTATCAGAAGCTTCTAAAGCCATGACACCATTTTCTGGAATTTTCCAAGCTGTTTAAAGGCACAGTCAACTTAGTGTATGTACATTTCTGACCCACTGGAATTGTGATACAGTGAATTATAAGTGAAATAATATGTCTGTAAACAATTGTTGGAAAAACTACTTGTGTCATGCACAAAGTAGATGTCCTAACCAACTTGCCAAAACTATAGTTTGTTAACAAGAAATTTGTGGAGTGTTTGAAAAATGAGTTTTAATGTATATATACAGTTGAAGTCAGAAGTTTTCATACACTTAGGTTGGAGTCATTAAAACTAATTTTACAACCACTCCACAAATTGCAGTTCAAGAAAGAGTTAAAATATTTACCAAATAAACTAAAGTAAAAAATAATTAAAAGTTACACAATTAAATAACAAGGCTATATACAGGGTGTGCCGGTACCGAGTTAATGTGCAGGGGTACAGGTTAGTTGAGGTAATTTGTACATGTAGGTAGGGGTGAAGTGACTATGCATAGATAAACAGCAAGTAGCATCAGTGTACAAAATAAATGGGGGGGGGGGGGGGGGGGGGGTCAATGTAAATAGTCCGGTGGCCATTTGATTAATTGTTCAGTAGTCTTATGGCTTGGGGGTAGAAGCTGTTAAGGAGCCTTTTGGTCCTAGACTTGGTGCTCCGATACTGCTTGCCGTGCGGTAGCAGAGAAAACAGTCTATGACTTGGGTGACTGGAGTCTCTGGCAATTTTTTGTCCTTTCCTCTGACACCGCCTATTATATAGGTACTGGATGGCAGGAAGCTTGGCCCCAGTGATGTACTGGGCCGCACGCACTACCCTCTGTAGTGCCTTATGGTCAGATGCCGAGCAGTTGCCATACCAGGCGGTGGTGCAACCGGTCAGAATGCTCTCGATGGTGCAGCTGTAGAACTTTTTGAGGATCTGGGAACCCATGTCAAATCCTTTCAGTCTCCTGAGGGGGAAAAGGTGTTGTCGTGCCCTCTTCACGACTGTCTTGTTTGTGTTTGGACCATGATAGTTTGTTGGTGATGTGGAAACCAAGGAACTGGAAAGCAGTTAGTGTAAGGGGTGGTGGGTCTGTAACAGGGGGGCAATAAAGGGTGGGGGGGCTATAACAATGGCGAGGTGTGAGTTTCAGGATAACTTAATGGCATGTCAAATTAAATCAAGCGTTATTTATACATTTCAGACATGGAATGCTTCAAATGATTTAAAAAAAACTTTAATATTTACTAAACAACAAACATAAGAGGAGAAAAAACTAAACGATAACAATAAAAACAGAATGACTAAAAAGCACCCTAAGGAAAAGCAAAGCTGAAAAGGTGTGTTTTAAGATCTCTTTTAAATATGTCCACAGTTTCTGCCCCCCTCAAGTTCTTCGTCAGGCTATTCCAAAGGCTGGGGGCATAATAACTAAAGGCTGCCTCTCCATGCCTCTTGGTCCTAGGCTTTCGGATAGTTAAAAGGCCAGTGCCAGGTGGCCTGAGGGACCTACAGGGTATGTAACTTAAAAGCATGTCTGACATGTATTGGGGTGCACAATCTTGGATTGATTTAAAAACCAATAGAAGAATCATAAAATGAATCACAGGCAGCCAGTGCAGAGACCTTAAAACTGGTGTAATGTGCGCTCTCCGTCTGATCCTGGTCAGTACCCGTGCTGCAGCATTCTGTATGTTTTGTACTTGACCAATGGCTTTCCTGGGTAGACCAGTCAGGAGAGAATTACAGTAGTCAAGCCTGCTTATTATAAAAGCATGGATGAGTCTCTCTGTATAAGCCTGACAGAGAAACAGCCAAACTTTGGCAATGTTCCTCAGGTGGTAAAAAGCTATTTTGGTCACATTCCTAATGTGTGATTCGAAATTGAGTTCATCATCTAAAATAACACCTGGTGTTTTATCTTTATTGAATGTGAATTAAAATGTGCAGCCAGACTCTCTCTCTGTGCTTTGGCTCCAACAATAAGTACCTCAGTCTTGTCTTGATTTAGCTGGAGGAAGTTGTGAGCCATCCCAGTATTTAAATCACTAATACAGTCTTATAATTTATCTGTGGAGTTAAAATCCTGGTGACTAATAGAGTCTTGTAATTTATCCGTGGAGTTAAAATCCTGGCGACGCAGAAATGTAAAGTTGTGTGTCGTCTCCGTAGCAGTGAAAATCCATACTGTGCTTTCTGATAACGCTGCCAAGGGGTAACATATATAAGCGGAACAGTACCGGACCCAAAATCAAACCTTTTTGGAACGCCACATTTGTTATGTATTTTCTCTGAGTTATGTTTACCAAGGGTGACACAAAAATCTTGACCGGCTAAATAGGTCCTAAACCAATTTAGAACTGGACCGGAGAGGCAAACCCACCTCTCCAGTCTGTCCAGAAGGACATCATGGTCAACAGTGTTGACTGCAGCACTTAAATCCAATAGTACAAGGACAGAGAGCTGTTTGGCATCTGTGTTGGCTCTAAGATCATTTACCACTTTAACTAAGGCTGTCTCTGTGCTGTGGTGGGCCCGAAAACCAAATTGGAATTTGTAAAAAATACAATTGGCACTTAAAAAAATTATTTAGCTGTTTGAAAACCAATTTCTCCAGAATTTTGATTAAGAATGGAAGTTTGGAGATTGTCTGATACAATACCGTGCGCTTCTTCAGATATGCAATTAAAAACTGTTTTGAAGAAGATGGTGGGGATAGGATCGAGAAGGCAGGTAGAAGGCTTAAGTTGTGATATCACTTTCCTGAGCGTGTCTGTCAACCAGGGAAAATAAATCCATAGTACCATTGCATGGTAGGCTAGGGCACATATCAAACTTCTCATCAGGTCTTGCTTCACTGATAACAAACATTAGGCTGGGTATCTTATTTTTGAAATATGCAGCAAACTCATCACATTTAGATGTGGACGACAGTCACGGGGTAGGATTTATCAGGCCATCAATGGTCGAAAAGAGCACTCAAATTATTTGGATTATTAGTGATCAAGTTAGAAAAATGAGCCCGTCTGGCATTTCTAATTGCCTTGTTATATATGCCAAGTTGCTCTCTCAGAATATCATAATGGACATGCAACTTTGACATTCTCCACTTCCGCTCTGCCTTTCTGCAATTTCTCTTTAATTTATTCGTTTCCTCACTTATTCAAGGGGTTTTCTATTTGGATGTGTCCTTTTTCAAATTTCCTGGAGCTATGGCATCAATGGTTGCCCTTAATTTGCTATTCAAGTTATCAACTAAATCATCACAAGAAGAAGACAGAATAGGTGACAGAGTATTGTTCATACACTCAATATAAGCAGCGCTACAGTCTGAAGACAGCCATGTTTCAGTGAGAAGGTCGTTAAAAATCTACGTTAGTGACGATGGTGTCAATATTGGAGTAGTTGGCCAGAACCGTCGGCAGGAGAGAGTTGACGTCATGGACACCAGCTCCTGGGTGACAGTGGAACTTGGTCGGTCCGCAGAGAGAAGACAGGCAAAAATCTCTCACCATCGAGCTGCCCACAATGATGTCTCAGGCTGGACACATTGCCAGTCAGGATTTCTAGACTCCACCGAGTGTTGTTATCCAACAGTCAGAGGAGAAACAAGCTTTAGAGTGTTCAGAGATACAGTACATGACCAAAAGTATGTGGACACCTGCTCGTCGAACATCTCATGGGCATTAATATGGAGTTGGTCCCCCCTTTGCTGCTATAACAGCCTCCACTCTTCTGAGAAGGCTTTCATCTAGATGTTCAAACATTTCTGCGGGGAATTACTTTTCAGCCACAAAAGCATTTGTGAGGTTGGGCACTGATGTTGGATGATTCGGCCTGGCTCGCAGTCGCCGTTCCAATTCATCCAAAAGCTGTTCGATGGAGTTGAGGTCAGGGCTCTGTGCAGGCCAGTCAAGTTCTTCCACACCGATCTCGTCAAACCATTTCGGTATGGACCTAACATTTTGTGCACGGGGGCATTGTCATGCTGAAACAAGAAACTGTTGCCACAAAGTTGGAAGCATGGAATCGTCTATAATGTCATTCTATGCTGTAGCGTTAAGTTTTCCCTTCACTGGAACTCAGGGGCATAGTATGAACCATGAAAAACAGCCCAGACCATTATTCCTCTTCCACCAAACTTTACAGTTGGCACTATGCATTGGGGCAGGTAGAGTTCTCCTGGCATTCACCAAACCCATATTCTTCCGTCGGACTGCCAGATGGTGAAGTGTGATTCATCCCTCTAGAGAACACGTTTTCACTGCTCCAGAGTCCAATGCATAGTCCATGCAAGCTTTACACCACTCCAGCTGACGCTTGGCATTCCACATACTGATCTTAGGCTTGTGTGCGCCTGCTCGGCCATGGAAACCCATTTCATGGACCTCCCGACGAACAGTTCTTGTGCTGACGTTGCTTCCAGAGGCAATTTGGAACTCGGTAGAGAATGTTGCAACCGAGGACAGTTCTCTGAGCTTGTGTGGCCTACCACTTTGCGGCTGAGCTGTTGTTGCTCCAAGACATTTCCACTTCACAATAATAGCACTTACAGTTTACCGGGGCAGCTCTAGCAGGGCAGAAATTTGATGAACTCACTTGTTGGAAAGGTGGCATCCTATGACGGTGCCACGTTGAAAGTCACTGAGCTTTTCACTAAGGCCACTCTACTGCCAATGTTTGTCTATGGAGATTGCATGGCTGTGTGTTCGTTTTATACACCTTTCAGCAACAGGTGTGGCTGAAATAGCCGAATCAACTAATTTGAGGGGGTCCACATACTTTTGTATATATAGTGTAAAACATCTAAGTTCTTACAACTGGCATGGAACTGACTAGAGTCTTCAAAGGTGTAAGGATAAGTAGGAGTCTGAAACTAGGGTATTGGGTCCAGTGTCTGTTTGCGGTGTTGCCAATTTAGTGACTTTGTCACTATATTTATCAAATTTTCAGACCACTCCAGAGACTTTTATTAGTAAAAGAGTTGAGCAACAAATGCTATTACTTTTCAGACTGCCTTTGCAGAGTTTTGACATCAAGGGTTTCTATGGTTTTGATAGCATTTAGTGACTTTTCCCACAAAATTCTGCAGCAAAAGAGAGTGCGAGAAGTCTGCAACAGAACTCACAGCAACGGCACACACACAGGCAGAGAAGCACAAAAGGAGAGGGTGCATAAGTTGAGAATTTTGATAACTAAAATACTTTTAATTGTCTTCTCTTTACAACAATAACCATTTGCTTAAAACTATGTTTTCCTGCGTTTGTATTTTGAAATATTGAGATATACCTGGCTGGGCCTCTCTACTACTCAACAATCATGTATTTAGTATTTCCCGTGCGTATTTGTCGCCCGTGCTGTCTTTCCTTCCGACTGTAGGCAATGCGATTTAAAACAAATCACAACTTATTTTTTTGAAAGAAGCTAATTATCCTCTGTGGCCAAATCATGCTTTAGTAGCCAACTTTAAATAATGTAATGTATTTGTGTAGACAGGAGTAGGCTAATTAGGCTATATACTGTAGATTGGCTGCTACCTAGCTCCTGTTTTTCCAACATTAAACAGAGGGAACTCTCCAAAGACTGGGTCTTGTGAGAGCTGGCTTTCTATATGAGTAACTTTCACATCAGATGAGGAACTAGCAGCAATCACATGTGTACTGGTTCCAATCTCAGGTATGAACTGGTGCCTGCTTTCCAAGCACTGCAGAGCACAGTAGTCTCCTAAGCCTGGGTCCTATGAGAGCTGACATTCTGTGTGAGTAAGTTCGCCAGTATGAGAGAGAGTACTAGCAATCTGAGGGCCCACCCAGGGGTACAGACCAGTCCCTTATATGCCCACCACTCCACTGCTCCAAAGTGTCTCTGCTGTTAAGAACGCCACCCCCCCGTACCCCCCCTCTCAGTCTCATCCCTTCCCCATTCTCCCCTGGTGGGTTGTGTGCTAGCAGAGTGTGCAGAGAAAGAAGGGAGCAAGATAACGACAAATAGAAAGGGAGAGATAGAGAAAGAGAGGGATAACGACAGAGAGATAGATTGAGAGAGGGAGGGAGAGTTCTCTGGTGTCTCATTATGGTGGGAAATGTGAGGGTCCAGATCCAAGAGCATTGATGAAGGACTTTGTGGAGGAGGCTTCTGAGAACCAACAAAGACGGCTTTAGTTTCACTGGCGGAAAGCATTTGCATAGCTTAGAAGCCAAAGCGTCTGAACCAAGCCTCATGAAAAGAAACCCCAGGAATCACAGGGACTTCAATGGCAACGCAAGAGAGGGAAAGAAGAGGTGGGCACTTTGCTTCTATTGCCTCTGTGGAGCAATGGAGAGACATGATCAGGAGCATCTCAGAGCTCCCAATGCAGTTGTCTGTCAGAGACTGTGATGCAAACTAAAGGTGTTGTCTCCAGATGAAGATACTACTTTCACTTTAACTCACAGCTACAGTTTCATCATATCATACGAAGACATGGTCCTCAAAACATGAAGAAAACAAGACTTGTTCCTCTCCCTTATTTCATGTTATCATTTAGACAAGTGGTCACCAACCAGTCGATCTCGCCAGACATTCCTAGTCGATCACCAAACATTTCTGTAGAAAAGCCAACGTCTTGTGCTGTTGGCAGTAGGTGCACTTGATTCAGAAGCCCTCACACCGGGTAGGCAAAGTGTTCCCATTTTGAACCATTTCATTTGTCTGAAGGGACAAACTCCGCCTACCCGGTGGACCAGGAGAGGTGTGGCTAAATCAATTACGCTTACTGTGCTGGCCAATCAGCTCAAATCACTGTTCCTACAGCTTCCACGACGGAAACACCGTACACCTGGCGACAGTGTCAGCGTGCACTGCACCCGACCCGCCACAGGAGTCACTAGAGAGAGATGAGACATGGACATCCCGGCCGGCCAAACCCTCCCCTAACCCGGACGACGCTGGGCCAATTGTGCGCCGCCTCATGGGTCTCCCAGTTGCGGCTGGATGCAACACAGGATCAAACCCGGGTCTGTAGTGATGCCTCAAACACTACAACGTAGTTCCTTAAACCGCTGCGCCACTCGGGAGGCTATTCAACACTTTTACAAATCATAAAACGTGCTTCTCCCTACTTTCACTCGAGTTGCAGCTGCAATGAATGAGTAGCCAAGTGTATCGATAGGCCTGCATTTTTATTATTATTAGTAGCATCGTATTTTAATATCGAGGAATATTTAACTTTCTCTGGTCATAACAACACTAATTTGTGCATGAGGCGGAAATAATGCGACGCAACTGGCGTTTCACCATTAGGTGGAAGACAGTGTCCCCTCTCTCTGGTCAGTCTCACTGGAGGAAAGGAGCTGGGCTGGTAAAAGGTGGACCCTCTGCTAATCTCTCCCTCCCTCCACTCAGACTGACCATCAGTCCAGTAAAATAAAAAGCAAATTATTAGCAAATTATTTCAATTTATGCTCAGCTGTGCCTTGCACATGATACAACTGGCTGTCAGCCAGCCAACATTATAAACTGGGTGGTTTGAGCCCTGCAAACCGTAGTTTATTAGCACCATTTCATTTTCAACATTATCAAATCACCTATGATTAGTCTAATACAGTGACAACTAAAAGTTTTGTCCAATCGATGTAAGCTCTTTGTCATGTTTCTGTCCATGGCACTGATTTCTGTGTGTGTGTGCGTGTGTGTGTGTGTGTGTGTGTGTGTGTGTGTGTGTGTGTGTAAGTAGAGAAAAAAATGCTGACTCAACCTACTTGTAGAGAAACGCCAATGCCATCCTCCTCTCTTTCATGTTGCCGAAACAATCTATGACTGTGTCATACAGAACACACTTTTAGTTTTTGTTGTCCTAGGCTAGCTGGCTAAATTGCTTGCTTGATAGCCTAAGTTCCTTTTATGGGCAACGATTTGCCAGCTAGTTAAAATTGGCCTAGCTACATATTGAACTTCCATCCTCTCAGACCATTGACACAATGTAAGAATTTATGGTTTGATCAGAACTGCCGTTATAATCATTGGCCAGTACGGAAATTTAAGTAAAACCATAAAGTCCAAATCCCTATCTCCACCCATGGCTAATATAGGAAAAGGCTGGCTAGTGTCGTGTCTTTGGCTATGCCGGATTAAGTGATATGACATGCTATTCTATAAAATAATGTCTCTGTAATTAATATTACCTGATTAAGCTAATCAGGTAGATAATTAACTAGAAAGTCGGGGCACCACGAAAGAATGTTTATAGAGCTGTTATCTTCTGAATAAGCTCTTAAAGACCTGGTAATCTTTCACATCAATAGCAGTCAATATTTAATCGTCACCTTGTGAACTCTTATTCACACCAGAAGTGATACCTCCTAACCGTCACCTTCTCATCTGAAAGTTGTAAATTTTTGGTTTTCTTCACGAACTCTGGCTAACAAGTTGAATCAGCAATACAAAATTTGGTTTAATTATTTATTTACTAATACCTTAATAAAACACACAGAATGGATCATACATTGATTACAAATTATGTCACAAAGAAAACGTCCCTGGTGGACGGAACAGATACGACGGCTGGTTACACAAAGAGAGGGGGTTGGGTTTGAGTGAAAGAGCGGGAAGACTGAGTAACAAAGGGAGAAGCTATGCTATCGTAAATACAGAATCTTATGCATTCTAAATAACCGCCCATTTGAAAAAGGAGAATGCAATAAATATTTACTCTGAGCTGCGCTTCGGTAGATTGGTCGTCGATGGAAGGCCGGTTTGTCCTTTATGGATCTCTGGTCCTCTGAATAATGTCTAGTGGTGAACTGGAACGTGGTAGAATGGATACTCTGTCCGTCCTCTCCTAGCCCACGTTTAGCGACTGCTGCAAACTCAACGGCTAGGAGGGATCACTTCTGGAGTGAATAAGAGTTCAAAGATCATACCAAGTTGCCATACCTTTAAGCTCATGCTATATTCTGGCTGGTATAGTCAAAATTCATCCTTCCGGGGTGTAGGTCGTCACCTTCACATTGAAATTCGAAGCTAATTTCGTTAGGTTCTCTAAGCTTGGCTTAGTTCTGTAGGTGGTCTTTGTCCTTTCAACGCGGGGACCTCAAGTCCACACGTCCTTGGAACAGCTTCTTATCTGTGCCCTTTTAAACGTAAGACTGTCGCCCTAACGTCCTAGGAACAGAAAGGTACTCCTACGGCTGTCGTAAGAACGGGACCAAGGCGCAGCGGATGTTGAGTTCCACATATTTAATTCAAAGAGAAACTTAAACAAAACAAAATATATCAATAAACGAACAACTAAACGTGACTATGTGGTGCACATGCACAAACACAAAACAATATTCCACAAACACAGGTGGGAAAAATAGCTACTTAAATATGATCCCCAATTATAGACAACGATTACCAGCTGCCTCTAATTGGGAATCATACAAAACACCAACATAGAATATATAACCTAGAACACAAGATAGAAATTATAAACTAGAACACCCCCTAGTCACGCCCTGACTGTCACGTTCCTGACCTATTTCTGTTAGTTTGTTGTATGTGTTAGTTGGTCAGGACGTGAGTTTGGGTGGGCATTCTATGTTTTCTGTTTCTATGTTGGTTTAGGGTTGCCTGGTATGGCTCTTGATTAGAGGCAGGTGTTTGGCGTTCCTCTAATTAAGAGTCATATTTAGGTAGGTTGTTTCACTGTGTTCGTTGTGGGTGGTTGTCTCCTGTGTCAGTGTTTGTCGCACCATACGGGACTGTTCGGTTTGTGTTGTACATCGTCATTTTATGTGTAGGCTATTTTCCCTGTTCGTGCGTTCTCGTGTTTAATGTAAGTTCGTCGTTCAGGTCTGTCTACTCCGTTTGTTGTTTTGTTAGTTTATAGTGAAGTTCGTGTTTTCGTCTTGTCTTTAATAAATATTATGTGTTCACAACCCGCTGCGCCTTGGTTCCCTCAATACTCCTCCTTTTCGATTGAAGAGGAGGAGGACCGCCGTTACACTGACCTACTACACCATAGAAAAACAAGGGCTCTCTATGGTCAGGGAGTGACAGGTACATTTTCGTCAAGGGCTTTATATAGGAGGGGAGAGAAGGGCGTGTTTCGTAGTTTATAACCAATGTCTCTTCACATGGGCGGGGCCACTGAGTGAGCAGAGCTTTAACCTTATGAAAACCCAATTCTCTCATTTGGAAGCTAAAATTACATTTAATCTTTTCACAAATAGTTTCATATTTAAACATTTAAATTGCACAACAATTTCATGTGAATCTGTGTAGACTTTCCAAGATACAGTTTATGTCATCCTATCATTAGTAAGAATGTCTCAGACGCCAACTGATCTGGCATCATATTCAATAAGTACCAACGCATATTTTCAACTGGTTGGATTACCGAAATATGGTTCCTTTCCCCCCACCTTTTGATGTTCCCAGACTCTATATGTTTAACAAAGGCTTTTCAAGAGTCCTTCTGTAGAGTCAAGAGAGAGGAAAGGGAGAAAGGTATTTATGGGGGTCATAAACTTCCCCCACTCAGGCCAACATCATGACACTAGCTAGCAGTGGTGGAAAAGTACTCAATTGTCATACTTGAGTAAAAGTACTAATTTTCTGTTAAGGTGACTCAAGTAAAAGTAAAATGTTACTTGAGTAAAAGTCTAAAAGTATTTGGTTTTAAATATCCTTAAGTGTCAAAAGTAAATGTAATTACAAAAATATACTTAAGTATCAAAAGTAAAGGTACATTTCAAATTGCTTATATTAAGTAAACCAGATAGCACAATTTTCTTAACGTAAAATGTTTACGGATAGCGAGGGTCACACTAACACCCAGACTTAATTTGTGACTCACCACCTGGATTCGGTCTTATGCAGCAAAATTTGAAATTGTGTTTTTTACATTATATAAAAGTAGAGACTCAGAAAACAAAATGGTATATACTACAATGCATTTGAGGAACAATGGGAAAGTAATTCTGCTTTGAAAGTTGATCAACTTGCAAACTCACTTTGAGAAAATTGTCTTTGAATGTCTTGCTATCTAGTGAAGAGCTCCTCTTTGTCTAAACCCATTCAGCATCGTTCACACCCTCACCCTAAGCTTTAGCCCCACCCATCTCGTTTCACTCTCGAAGAGCACACTTGACGCTCTGGGCGATGATTTGTTTACCTCTGGATGACATGAAAACAGCCTAACCAGCTCTGCTGGCAACAATTGCATTACACTTTTTTTGCAGACGTTTACCGGCCATATTCAATGGGTGTTGTACACACGTCACGTAACGTTAGCGAACGAGCCAGCCAGCCAACGTTAACTAGTTAAATGATGAACAGTGCCAACAATGCCACAGTGCTGGGAGCTAACCAACCATGTCCAATGTTAGCTAGCTAACATTAGGCTCTAACTAGAACAGCACACAGCTCTGGGAAATGATTAACGTCAGCTAGGGAGCCAGCCAGCTAACGTTAGCTAGCTAGCAGTACACTTTAGCTTAAGACATATAGCTTTCTAGCTAGGTAAACAATGTACCTAGCTAGGAAAACAAAGTGTAAGTTCACACACGTCACATAACGTTAGCTAATGAGCCAGCCAGCTAAAGTTAGCTAGTCAAACAACAATGAACAGTGCCAACAATGCTAGGGTGCTCTAACTAGAACAGCAAATGGCTCTAGGAAACGAATAATAACATCAGCTAGGGAGCCAGCCAACTAACGTTAGCTTGAAAGGAAACCACTTTCTGTCAAAATGAGAAAACGTGTAATATCTGAAAATGTAACGTTAGCTAGCTAACGCTAGACTATCTTACCTGTATACATCATCGTACATGGACGCGTCTCCCTGTCAGGAATGCCATGCCACGGTTGCCCTTAGTTTGAAGATGTAATCCGGAGACAGGTGTTTCCTCCATCTCTTTAGCTATCATACTCTAATTCCACTGATTTCAAAACTTGATCCTCCAGAAAGTCGAGCCACACTTATGTAGCTTCACTACACAATAAATGTTTTTAAAAGCCGTGTTCGACAGGATTACCAACACAGACTGACGAGCTTCTATGGCAGACCAATCCAAACTCCTCTCTCGGCATGTCCAGCCCACTCATTTTCTCAGGCAATCATGGCTAGTGGGAAGGTTGATAACTTTTTCTGTGGCTTAACCAACAAGGCTCGTAATTTAACAATTGTATTTGTATTTATAGATGGCATTCACGTTTGTTATTAAGACACATGAAAGTTCACATGTTCAAGAAGGCATTTCTGCCAAAAAACACATTTTGATAAAAATAAAAAAATTACGTTCAAATGGCTCTCCTGTTAAGTTGTGACTTGCGACATACACCTAATTTCCTGAATCTGGTCACATTTATAAACGATGCATTTGTGTTTAGTGAGTCCACCAGATCAGAGGCAGTAGGGATGACCAGGGATGTTCTCTTGATAAGTGTGTGAATTGGACCATTTTCCTGTCCTGCTAAGCATTCAAAATCTAACGAGTACTTTTGGGTGTCAGGGAAAGTATTTTTACTTAAGTACTTTACACCACTGCTAACTAGCCACCTGGGGACAACACCACAACCAGGTGCAAAAACTCAAGTTTTTTCTGTTAATGACATTTGGCTTTTAAATGTGATTGGTGTGAAGCCAAATCCAAACTGCCTTCCTTTGACCCTTTTTTTGGGGCACTAGGCTCATTCACAGTTGAGCTCACTCAGTTTAGCTCCAAGCTGATTGGCTATTTTTATTTATATTTAACCTTTATTTAACTAGGGGTTTTTTTAATTCATTTTTTGGGGAAGCATGGCTTACCTTGGCATCCATGAATACACACCAGTGGTGGTATATTGGCCATATACCAAACCTCCTCGGGCCTTATTGCTTAAATATACTCTAACGGTCAAAGGTTTTATAACACCTACTCATTCAAGGGTTTTTATTTATTTTTTATATTTTCTACATTGCAGAATAATAGTGAAGACATCAAAACTATGAAATAACACATATGGAATCATGTAGTAACCAAAAAAGTGTTAAACAAATCAAAATATATTTTAGATTTGAGATACTTCAAATAGCCTCCCTTTGCCTTGACGACAGCTTTGCACACTCTTGGCATTCTCTCAACCGGTAGTGTACTGCATACACATAAATCATTGGTAAATAAATCCCAGTGATGGCTTAAAATGTTTAAGGTGGTGTGGAGAATATGCCGTATGTATGCTTTAAAATTGTTGTTCGTATTATTTATGGAGATATGGCTGTGTGACTCCTGTCTAATATGGCCCTATGGAGCTGGTTGGAGGCCATATTGGAAATGGTCACCAGGGGGGTAATATAAATCAAACATTTTTAAAGTTAGGAGCACCAGATATGATTTAGGAGCACAAGAAAATACAGTTGTTTTATTGATTGAGTTACTGCCTATATTGGGTCTATATGAATCCTAGAATTCTAGCACATTTTGTGCCCTAGAAACTAATATGTAACATTGTAAAGACATTAGTTTATTATAAAAGGCATAATGTTGATAGGAATACCTGTCATGTGAAATTTAAGGTTTCTACATTGTGTAAAAGCACTATTTTCCTATTGAGGAAAATTGTGCACTGTCTCTTAAAAAATGCCAGGTTTGTGATAAAGACATGCAAGAGCTCCGTCATTCATTCTTTGCTAAGATCATTGATCTATTGAAGAAGCTATCTCTTTTCCTTTCCTTCCTTGCCCCCAAATGTTTGGATATACTGGTGAAGCTATCAGGTTGTTAGCTAATGTGGTAACATGACCAAACAAAGTGTAAATAAATGGTTAACAGCACAAGAGTAGTTTTAGAACAGGCCCACAACATGGTTTATGAATGTAGAATGCAGTACCTGCGATCGGCTATAGGAAGATAAAAATGCTGCTCTGGTTATATGGGTCAGATCTTTTGACGTGGTTGGGCTAGAAGCAAGACGTTTTCTCTGAAGTTGTGGTGCAAAGGCTGCACTCACTTTTTTCTCTATAGGGCATTCTGAAAGAACGGCACAGTGAAGACGTATCATTACAACAATTATTATCTGGGAGATTTTATTCCTAGGTGCACATTGCTCCCAAAATAACGGAATCAACTTGATCGCACTTTAGAGCCCTGGTGATGGCACAATAGCTAAATACACTTATAAGGACTTGTGTGTGAAATGTGGTGCCTCTATCACAAAATCCACGATTCCCCTCAAATTTGACGCTGGTCTAATAAGAATGAAACTGACAGGGGGGGGGGGGGGGGGGGGCAGATGTTACAGCAGTATTACTTGTAGTGTAGTGTCTTTTTAGACCTCTGTGGCCTGCAGCTTTGAAGCTCTGACCGGCCTTCATCAGCCCTCAATAATGATTCTGGCAGAGTCATTTAATCATCTCAGACTGCTACAAGATCATATCGACCCCGAAACAGAGTCGGACTGACATCTAAAATGGCAACAGAATACTACAGTGAATAGAATGATGTGTACAGTATTATCTAAACAAGCGTCATGTTCATGTGTTGCACCATGCATTTTGTTAAACTGGTACAGAATGTGAATATATGTGATGGAACAGAGAATATTATATATTAATACAAACATAGAAATTGGTAACAAGTCAAGATGTCTTGTATCATCTTAGATAATCATCCTACTCATTGTTGGCATTCCTCACTAGTGTCCGTTTAGCATCATTATGATGTATTATGCTGCCATGCATGGTTCCCGTATACGTCCTATTCCCAAACAATGGAATGTTGCATATTGTCATTTTGCATCTATCAAATATAAATGTTGACTTTGAACCCTGGAAAAACCCCTCCCATTTCAACCCATTTCTCTGGAGCCATCCCCATTCTGTATGTACTGTATATTGTATACTGCTTTGAACATGTACAGCGTATTTCGGCAGAGGCTCCTTCCGACATAATCAAGCATGATCTACACTATACTGTATGCTCACATCACATGAAGTCTTTGCCACAAGCTACTGCTCTGATGCGGTCACGCAGGGCATGAACACGTACATGTTGTCTTATTATAAGCTTAAGGGGGAGGGGGGATAGGGGGTTAAGAGCCTTTAGTGGTCTTAGTCCTTTTGGATCTTCCTAAAAAGCCACCAAGAATATTTTGTCTCTCTCACTCTCTCTTTCTCACACTTTCTCTCACTGTCTCTTGAAGGCATGTGATATCTCATTACCCAATGGGGGATGTCAATATAAATGAGCCTTAAACTCTGCCCCTACACATAGAAAGCCACTGAACCACAAGCCCTAGCAGACAGATGTGTAGAAAGCCCTGGGAAGACGGACGGACAGAGGGACGGGGGGAGATCTGGTTGGTCAACACCCCTTTTCTTCTCCCCTTTCCTTTCTCTGAAAGAGACAAGACCACAAACAATTTCATCTGTTCCTCTCTCTCTTTCTTCAACCGAGGGCTGCTGTTCAGTGCTGACGCCAATTTGCAGGCCTGTAGTTTTACGCAGGAAGTCTCCCTATGCAGCGTAAGGAGCATTACGAGACATGATTTATTTAATGAGTGCCTGTTGATGTACATATGTATGGCATATGCTATGAGGCAATAGGTTTGATATGGTATGCGTTTTATTAATTCTGATGGTAAGAAAGAGATCACTTGTGTATCTCTGGGATTAGGTAATTGGCCTTATGGCATATTGACAGTGTTATACCTTGAATAGTGAATAGGCCTTTCTACTGTAATATTAGGGGGTTACAATCAATGGAATTCACATCGATATCGCAATATTGACATGTGTAATATCCATTTCGCAAGAGATTCCTATCGCATGCAATATTTTGAAATGAGTCAGCCGCATGTGACGTTTTTATAGTTTACTCAGTTTTTTGTCTCCTCTTTCGGCTGCTTCACACACACACACACACACACACACACACACACACACACACACACACACACACACACACACACACACACACACACACACACACACACACACACACACACACACACACACACACACACACACACACACTAAGCCCCGCCCCCTCACTCAAGCGGCGCAGGTCCTCCACCTCGCTGTTAGATCCACTTTAAACTCCTTACACTCGTGGGAATTGGCCTATATGGATAGGCTAAATTTCAATGTTTCTTACAAAAGAAATATGGAAAGCATATGCATTACTATGGTAGCAATTTAAAGGGAACAGTTTGAAGATTATGGGAAAATGATTAGACCCAAACTGAGGACATAGCAGCTCACCTGACAAGACTGAATCGAAACATTACACGGTTGATTTTTATGTGCATTTTACATGAACTATACTTTTTGTGACGTTTGTTGATAACAAAATCTGAAAATACTCTGGATACATTCAGTAACATGATAAGAACATTTGTGGAAAACTTGGGGTAGGTGCAACATAAGACCAAAAAAATGACAAGGGTTTGAAAGAAAGGTCTAACTGTTGGACTCACACCTCTCCAAAGTGTACACAGTTCCTACGTCATTTCAATGCACTTTTTTGACTCTAAGAAGAGTCTTCAACTATAAGGTGTTTTTTTTTTTAGCTCTCCTAGATTTGCTGTTGAGGAACTAGAGCGAGCACACTTGTAGTAGTTTTGGTTGGAATACAGCCCTACATCCCTGCCTTCACATAATTACCGTTGTTATTTAAGCAATCCAAAAATGCTATTTTATAAAAGTAAGCATCATTTGAAAGCTTGTTCTATTGCCAACAGTACCAGCTAAATTATTGAATACGATCTTACAGTGTAAGGTTTTCACGAGGCAATTCATATTTTAAAAATACATAGATTCCTTTGTAATTTACAGCATTTCCCTCAATTCAAACAACAAAACATTTGCATAACTTGCCCAATAAGCGGGAGGGATGGGGGCAACTTCTTGTCACGCACAGTGCTCAAGTTTGGAACGGCTGCCAGTCAAAACCCATACAGAGCTGTGAAGCTCTGACGTCATGTATAGCATGTTACTGGACATCCACTGCGTTCCAATTGAGGCACTTATCAGTGTCCAAATCTGCCATTTTCAACCTGTATACAGGTATGAATGTAAAGAACTACGTTTGCATGCTGTTCTGTTAGGTCAAATACAGTCAACATATTGCTCCAAACATTAGGTCAAATGCTGTCAACAGATTGTTCCAAAAATTAAGTCAAATACGGTCCACAGATCGTTCCAAACATTAGGTAAAATGCAGTCAACAGATTGTTCCCAACATTGGGTTAAATGCAGTCAACAGATTGTTCCCAACATTGGGTTAAATGCAGTCAACAGATTGTTCCAAACATTAGGTAAAATGCAGTCAACAGATTGTTCCCAACATTAGGTTAAATGCAGTCAACAGATTGTTCCAAACATTAGGTAAAATGCAGTCAACAGATTGTTCCAAACATTGGGTTAAATGCAGTCAACAGATTGTTCCCAACATTGGGTTAAATGCAGTCAACAGATTGTTCCCAACATTGGGTTAAATGCAGTCAACAGATTGTTCCCAACATTGGGTTAAATGCAGTCAACAGATTGTTCCCAACATTGGGTTAAATGCAGTCAACAGATTGTTCCCAACATTGGGTTAAATGCAGTCAACAGATTGTTCCCAACATTAGGTCAAATGCAGTCAAGAGATTGTTCCCAACATTGGGTTAAATGCAGTCAACAGATTGTTCCCAACATTGGGTTAAATGCAGTCAACAGATTGTTCCCAACATTAGGTCAAATGCAGTCAAGAGATTGTTCCCAACATTAGGTCAAATGCAGTCAAGAGATTGTTCTGAACAATAATGATGTTGCTTTCCACTTTGCTTTTTAATGTATCATTCTATTTATATGATTCAAACCGTTCACCCAAGTGTTTTGATCTATATTGCAAGTCAAATCGCAATATTTAGTAAAAAAAATATCTAAATTATACTGAACAAAAATCTAAGCGCAACATGTGAAGTGTTGGTCCCATATTTCATGAGCTGAATTTTTTTTTTTGCAGAAATTGTCCATTTGCACAAAAGCTTATTTCTCTAAAATGTTGTGCACACATGTTTTACTTCCCTGTTAGTGAGCATTTCTCCTCTGCCAAAATAATCCATCCACCTGACATGTGTGGCATATCAAGAAGCTGATTAAACAGCATGATCATTACACAAGTGCACCTTGTGCTGGGGACAATAAAAGGCCACTCTAGAATGTGCAGTTTTGTCACACAACACAATGCCACAGATGTCAATTTTTGGGGAGGGAATGTGTAATTGGCATGCTGACTACAGGAATGTCCACCAGAGCTGTTGCCAGAAAATGGATTGTTCATTTCTCTACCATAAGCCGCCTCCAACGTAATTTTAGAGAATTTGGCAGTACATCCAACTGGCCTCACAACCGCAGACCACGTTTTTCCATGCCAGCCCAGGACCTCCACATCAGGCTTCTTCACCTGCGGGATCATTTGAGACCAGCCACTCGGACAGCTGCTGAAACTGTGGGTTTGCACAACCAAATAATTTCTGCACAAACTGTCAGAAACCGTCTCAGAGAAGCTCATCTGTGTGCTCGTCGTCCTCACCAGGGTCTTATTAACCTGACTGCAGTTCGGCGTCGTAACCGATTTCAGTGGGCAAATGCACAGCTATTGAAGATGAGTGGGACAACATTCCACAGGCCACAATCAACAGGTCACACCAGATACTGACTGGTTTTCTGATCCACGACCCTACTTTTCTTTTTAAAGTTATCTGTATTCCCAGTCTTGTGAAATCAAAAGATTAAGGTCTAACGCATTTATTTCAATTGACTGATTTCCTTATATGAACTGTAACTGTAACTTTGAAATTGTTGCATGTTAAGTTCATTTTTGGTTCAGTGTAGATTTTTTGCCCATATCGTGCAGCCCTATGTAATATCTGGTTAAAACACATGTGCAAATGTGACAAGAAAAGAAGCCAATATGCCCAACCCTGGCAGTGTGTGGGATACTGCCATACATTTCGTAGCGGAGCGCAAGAGAATCGTATGTACAAGCATAAAGCATCTCACTAAATATATATGTGAACAACTGAATAATTTTGTGTTGCTGTGACTGTGAACAAAGCCCATTGAAGTGGTCCTTATTGCATGTTTAGTACAACGTCATAACCATCGATCAACAGTTGTGTCCTGCTTCCATTCCAGTTAGCAAACCTCTCAATCGACCTTCTAGCACTATTGGCATTGGATGAAACAAAATCTATGGAATGGTACCAAAATATGGATAATATGCCAGCTTGGCACTGCATCGCCATAATATTATTATACCATCACCCGTTTCTACTTGACCCCCTATAGTCTGCAGCTTCCTCATTGGTCAACAGCAGTAGAAGTAGTACAATGCACTAGTAGCATTGACCATATGATCAGTGGCATATCACAGTTTCACGGGACACCCTCCCAAGGTGATATTCTACACATTATGCCATGAGGCCTTGCAGGGGCTGCTTGGTAATGTCATGTATTACATCCCCATCAGCAGTCTCTATTGAACCCCTCAGTTTGACCGACCCTCACTGGCTCTGGATAATGCCACTAGTACATAGCATGCCTGCTTGGTAGTAAAGCATCACCACCAGCATCGGCAGTCTTAAACCCTGGATCTGACCGGAGCTTTCTCTCTGGTCTACAATCTTCTCTCAGGTCATTGCCACTAGTAGCAACAGCTGTAGGTCAGTGCTATCTGTCCCCATGTATCCAGATCAGAGGTGAGGTGGCTCCACTGGCTCCTATGATTCATATTATTACCGCAGAGCAGTGAGAGCCCCACTGCTTTCAACACACATGCTTATTCAGCCAAGGCAGCATCAGTCAGTGCCACTGTTTGCACACTCCTGTCCAACTGGGCAAAAGCTGGTTGAATCAACTTGTTTCCACATCATTTAAACCAAAAAACTCTATGTGAATCAACATGGAAAACGGATTGGATTTCCAAAAATGTATCTATGTAAGGGAATTTCGTTTCTTTTTCACCCAACTTTTAACCTAAATCTAATGACAGTGAAATGTTTTGTTGATTTCACGTTAGTTGACAACTCAAACAAATGTAGATAAAAACTAGAAGTTGAACTGATGTCTGTGTGTGTGTGTGTGTGTGTGTGTGTGTGTGTGTGTGTGTGTGTGTGTGTGTGTGTGTGTGTGTGTGTGTGTGTGTGTGTGTGTGTGTGTGTGTGTGTGTGTGTGAGAGAGAGAAGGAGAGATAGATAGATAGACCCTCTCTGCTCATACATTATTTGAATACCATTGATGTTGGTGAATACCAAAAGTTTATACATAACAGTACTCGCTCACTGATGACTGTTAGGAGACGCTTAACGCAATAATGTGACGGTCACATTGTCTGAATCTAGAAACGTAAAACATTATACTTAATAGGTTAAGATACATAGACGGCCCTCAATATGCACCCACATCGACTCTAACAACGGAGGGACTTAATCGACTGTGAATGATAATCAATATTTAGACGAATAATTTGTGAAGGATTTGATCTGAATTAGACAGTTTGTGATATATTCTCTGTTCAATAACCTGGCGCGGGTCACTCACCAGTCTATAAAATGTAATTCAACACCCCGTGCAACATCAGCACTATATGATTCTATGGAGAAAGCATCGGAGGGTATGTGTATATAGGCTATGTTGCCAGGTAGATAGTACGGTTGCAATTATTTTACAAGGTCATGATCACGTTTGTTGCAACCCGTGGGAGGATAAGGCACACTTACCGTACACTCCTTGGCAACGGATGCCCTCCAGAGACAGCGTCAGGAGCCCCAAAACAGAAATTATTAGGTCCATCCTTTACGTTAATCTCAACATTTCCAGCTCTCAAAGGCGAGAAGTCCTTTCCGGGGCGAGGAAGGAGGTTGGCGAGGCGGAACTCGCGTGCATAGATAGATCACCGAACACCGCTGCCGCTCCGGGTGCTGATTAATTTATGTTCTGAATGCGTTGCGCCTTGAATTTATGAACACAGAAGGCAAAAACGCGCGTTTTCACCTCAGTACACTGTCAAAATAAATCAAGGGCTGACGAATTCACTTGAAAAAGCGGTGTTGTGCTCGTATAGTGACCCAATGGATGTCTTGGCGGTTCTGTAGAAAATAGAGCCAGGAAAGAGAGACAGAGTAGAGCAGAATAGTACGCCCTAGCCTACAGTCAGTCAGTGATGACAGTGGACGAACTAGGCTGTTTCAGGTAGGTGGGACCCAAGAATGATGTAGACTATATTCGGTCCTGTTCGTCACGTTAGTGCTGATCTTCTGGGCTCCTCACTGAGTGGTCACACTGATGCTCCTGGCTGCGGAATGGTTGAGAAGATAACCAGGGACATGGTTCCTCAGCGGTTCCAGCGGCTGTCATGTCTTTATCTGTGTCTGTTTAGATAGAATCAATGAACTGCCATTTGAAAAGCGCTACCATTTAAATCACAACTATATTCTCTGCAATTTGCTGCTCGGGAAATAAAACGGTTGCCTGCTGCTACAAGCAGGTGAGTTCTAGAACGGCGATTATCAGCACAGCGCTACATCAGCACTGCATCTCGACGCCGTGCGCGAGTCATCTCCGGTGGGGATGTTGATGTAGAGGAGGGTGAGTCCGGTTTAGGGAGAGGGAGGGGGAAGAGAGCAGTGCGTGCACCAGATTGCCGGTATGATTCCGGTGTAGAATAAAATGAGAAGCTTCTCGTCGTTTTTCTTCCCACTTTATAGGATAACGGTATTTTACCGGCTGGATTGGCGGATATGGGGGGAGTTGAGCATCAGTCACGCTGCGCAATACGTGCTGCGCTGATTCGGAGACGGAGCGGCACTGCAACCGGTCTCTCGCTACGTCAAGGAGTGCGTGACTTCCAGCCTTCATCTGTATGGAAGTCTACGCGCAGCGTCAGGCGAGGCGTGTGGGTGAGTGCAGCTGCTGGATTGAGAGATAGAAAGAGAAAGAGAGAGATTTATTGGAATTCTGTAGAGATAACGGATCACCGCAATCAACAGCAAACACCTCGAGATGCCCGGTCATATTCCGACTTGTCTATTCACTTCTCTATAGACAAGGCGCTTTCGTTGATTGTTATTGTCTTCAGTTGATTGGCCGTAGGCTACAACAGGGCTACTGATGTAACTCTTAGAATTTGAATGGGTCTACAGAGGGGTCTCATATATGAGATATCTAACTATTCATGTTACAGCACTCTACTTTTCTGCAGCGAGGAAAGGCAGGAGGAGAGGACCACAACCCCAAACACCTGAATGCACACGGGCGCGCGCGCTCACACACACACACACACACACACACACACACACACACACACACACACACACACACACACACACACACACACACACACACACACACACACACACACACACACACACACACTCTCACTCTCTCTCTCAATTCAATTCAAAAGGATTTATTGGCATGTGAAACATATGTTTAAGTTGCCAAAGCAAGTGAAATCATAAACAAAAGTGAAATAAACAATCAAAATGAACAGTAAACATTACACTCACAAAAATGTCAGAGGAATAGAGGCATTTCAAATGTCATATGGCTATGTACAGTATTATAACGATGTGCAAATAGTTTAAGTACAAAAGGGAGAATAAATAAACATAAATATGGGTTGTGTTTACTTTGTGTTTGTTCTTCACTGGTTGCCCTTTCCTTGAGACAACAGGTCACAAATCAAATAGAATGTTATTGGTCACATACACATATATAGCAGATGTTATTGCAGGTGTAGCAAAATGCTTGTGTTCCTCGCTCCAACAGTGCAGTAGTATCTAACAATTCACAATGCACACAAATCTCAAAGTAAAATAATGGAATTAAGAAATATATAAATGTTAGGAGGAGCAATATCGGAGTGGCATTGACTAGAATACAGTGGAATACAGTATATACATATGAAATGAGTAAAACAGTATGTAAACATTATTAAAGTGTCCAGTGTTCCATTATTAAAGTGACCAGTGATTCCATGTCTATGTTGTCGTGGGAATGTTCTAATCAAGTGAGAGAGTGTAACGAACGTCGTCGGGAGAAGGAGAAGACCAAGGTGCAGCGTGGTAAGTATTCATAATACCTTTTAATAAATACGAATACTTGAACAAAAAAAACAACAAAATGACAAACGAACAGTTCTGCATGGTGCAATACACAAAACAGAAAACAACTACCCACAAACACAGTTGGTAACAGGCTACCTAAGTATGGTTCTCAAACAGAGACAACGATTGACAGCTGCCTCTGATTGGGAACCATACCAGGCCAAACACATAGAAATACAACACACAGAACAAAACATAGAATGCCCACACCAACTCACGCCCTGACCAACCAAAATAGAGACATAAAAAGGATCTCTAAGGTCAGGGCGTGACAGAGAGACTCCACAAGACCCAATAAATCTAGGAGTTTATCAAAATTGGATTTGTTTTCAAATTCTTTGTGGGTCTGTGTAATCTGAGGGAAATATGTGTCTCTAATATGGCCATACATTTGGCAGGAGGCTGGGAAGTGCATCTCAGTTTCCACCTCATTTTGTGGGATGTGTGCACATAGCCTGTCTTCTCTTGAGAGCCAGGTCTGCCTACGGTGACCTCTCTCAACAGCAAGGCTATGCTCACTGAATCTGTACATATTCATTTTGGGTCACAGTGGTCAGGTATTCTGCCACTGTGTACTCTCTGTTTTGGGCGAAATAGCATTCCAGTTTTCTCTGTTTCTTGGTAAATTCTTTCCAATATGTTAAGTAATTATGTTTTTGTTTTCTCATGATTTGGTTGGGTCTAATTGTGCTGTTGTTGCTGTCCTGGGGCACTGTGGGGTCTGTTTGTGTTTGTGAACAGAGCCCCTGGGCCAGCTTGCTTAGGGGACTCATCTCTAGGTTAATCTCTTTGTAGGTGATGGCTTTGTTAAGGAAGGTTTGGGAATTGCTTCCTTTTAGGTGAATGTAGAATTTAACGGCTCTTTTCTGGATTTGGATAATTAGCTGGTATCGGCCTAATTCTGCTCTGCATGCATTATTTGGTGTTTACTCTGTACACTGAGGATGTTTTCGCAGAATTCTGCATACAGAGTCTCAATTTGGTATTTGTCCCATTTTGTGAATTCTTGGTTGGTGAGCAGACGCCAGACCCCATGACCCTAAAAGGCAATGGGTTCCATAACTGATTCAAGTATTTTTTTGCCAGATCCTAATTGGGATGTCGAATTTTATGTTCCTTTTGATGGCGTAGAAGGCCCTTCTTGCCTTGTCTCTCAGATCATTCACAGCTTTGTGGAAAATACCTGTGGTGCTGATGTTTAGGCTGAGGTAGGTATAGTTTTTTGTGTGCTCTAGGGAAACTGTGTCTAGATGGAAGTTGTATTTGTGGTACTGGCAACTGGACCTTTTTTGGAAGACCATTATTTTTGTCTTACTGAGATTTACTCTCAGGGCCCAGGCATGTCAGAATCTGTGCAGAAGATCTAGGTGCTACTGCAGTCCCTCCTTGGTTGGGGACAGAAGCACCAGATCAACAGCAAACAGTAGACATTTTTACTTCAGATTCTAGTAAGGTGAGGCCTGGTGCTACAGACTCCTCTGGTGCCCTCGCCAATTCGTTGATATGCACTATATCTAGAAAAGTATGTGGACACGCCTTCAAATTAGTGGATTTGGCTATTTCAGCCACACCCATTGCTGACAGATGTATAAAATCGAGCACATAGCCATGCAATCTCCATAGACAAACATTGGCAGTAGAATGACCTTACTGAAGAGCTCAGTAATGGTTTGTCGAGACTGGTGTGGAAGAACTTCACTGGCCTGCACAAAGCTTTCACCTCAACCCCATCAAAGGTCTTTGGGATAAATTGGAACGCCGACTGTGAGCCAGGTCTAATCGCCCAACCTCAGTGCCCGACCTCACTAATGCTCTTGTGGCTGAGTCGAAGCAAGTTCCCGCAGCAGTGTTCCAACCCCAGCAGAGTGGAGGGCTGTTTATAGATTTTGGAATGAAATGTTAGACGAGCAGGTGTCCACATACTTTTGGTCAGGTAGTGTATGTGTTGAAGTGGGTGGGTCTCACCCCACGGCCCTGTTGAAAGAAATGTTATATGTTTTTCACCCAACACCACTTTCCATCAATTTGTATAGCAGACCTTCATGTCAAATTGAGTGAGAAGCTTTTATTTAAGTCAATAAAACTACAAAGCATTGCCTTTGTTTTTGTTGTTTGTTTGTCAATTAGGGTGTGCAGGGTGAATACGTTGTTTGTCGTATAGTAATTTGGTAAAAAGCCAATTTGACATTTGCTCAATGCATTATTTTCACTTAGGAAATGTGCGAGTCTGCTGTTAATGATAATGCAGAGGAATTCCCCAAGGTGTAACGGTCGTCTGTTGAAGAAGGATCGGACCAAAGCGCATGGTGGTAAGTGTTCATGCTTTTTATTACAACTGAACACTAATAACAAAAATAACAAAGAGAATGAACGAAAACCCGAAACAGTCCTGTCAGGTGCAGAAACACAAAATAACTACCCACAAAGCATCAGTGGGGAAAAGCTACCTAAGTATGATTCTCAATCAGAGACAACAATAGACAGCTGGCTCTGATTGAGAACCACACCCGGCCAAACACAAAGAAATACAAAACATAGAAAATTAACATAGAATGCCCACCCAAATCACACCCTGACCAAACCAAAATAGAGACATAAAAAGCTCTCTACGGTCAGGGCGTGACACAAGGTGACTGTTGATGCATATCCCACAGTAGTTATTGGGGTCAAATTTGTTTCCACTTTTGTGCATTGCGGTGATCAGTCCTTGGTTCTAAATATTGGTGAAGATGCCAGAGGTGAGGATAATGTTAAAGAGTTTAAGTATAGCCAATTGGAATTTGTGGTCTGTATATTTTATAATTTAATTTAGGATACCATCAACACAACAGGCCTTTTTGGGTTTGAGGGTTTTCATTTTGTCCTGTAGTTCATTCAAATTATTTTGAAAAAGACGACCAGGACCCACTGGTTTAATAGATGATTGAAAGATTTGTAATTTATCATGTACAGTACCAGTCAACAGTTTGGACACACCTACTCATTCCAGGTTTTTCTTTATTTTTACTATTTTATACATTGTAGAATAATAGTGAAGAGATCAAAACTTTGAAATAACACATATTGAATCATGTACAGAATTAACCAAAAAAAGTGTTAAACAAATCAAAATATATTTATATTTGAAATTCTTCAAAGTAGCCACCATTTGCCGTGAGGACAGCTTTGCACACTCTTGGCATTCTCTCAGCCAGCTTAATGAGGCAATCACCTGGAAGGCATTTCAATTAACGGTTCCAACCACTGTGTCTTTGTGAGACGCAGAGTAGGTGAACGGATGATCTCTGCATGTGTGGTTCCCACCGTGAAGCATGGAGGAGGAGGTGTTATGGTGTGGGGATGCTTTGCTGATGACACTGTCAGGGATTTATTTAGAATTCGAGGCACACTTAAACAGCATGGCTACCACAGCATTCTGCAGCGATACGCCATCCATCTGGTTTCGCTTAGTGGGACTATAATTTGTTTTCAACAGGACAATGACCGTAAACACACCTCCAGGTTGCGTAAGTGCTATTTGACCAAGAAGGAGGGTGATGGAGTGCTGCATCAGATGATCTGTCCTCCACAATCACCTGACCTCAACCCAATTGAGATGGTTTGGGATGAGTTTGACTGCAGAGTGAAGGAAAAGCAGCCAGCAAGTGCTCAGCATATGTGGGAACTCCTTAAAGACTGTTGGAAAAGCATTCCAGGTGACTACCTCATGAATATGGTCGAGAGAATGCTAAGAGTGTGTGAAGCTGTCATCAAGGCAAAGGGTGGCTACTTTGAAGAATCTAAAATATATTTTGATTTGTTTAACACTTTTTTGATTACTATATGATTCCATATGTGTTATTTCGTAGTTGTGATGTCTTCACTATTATTATTCAATGTAGAAAATAGTGATCTGATAGAGGTGTCATTTGGCTGACTGTGAACGCTCTGAGAGACTCTAGGTTGAGGACAGTGATAAAGTAATCTATAGTACTACTGCCAAGAGAAGCTGTCATCGTTCAAGTATGGGGATTCTATTGGGGGTGGGGGGGGGGGGGGATATACAGTTGAAGTTGGAGGTTTACATACACTAAGGTTGGAGTCATTAAAACTAGTTTTTCAACCACTCCACAAATTTCTTGTTAATTAACAAACTATAGTTTTGGCAAGTTGGTTAGGACATCTACATTGTGCATGACACAAGTCGTTTTTCCAACAATTGTTTACAGACATATTATTTCACTTATAATTCACTGTAACACAATTCCAGTGGGTCAGAAGTTTACATACACTAAGTCGACTGTGCCTTTAAACAGCTTGGAAAATTCCAGAAAATTATGTCATGGCTTTAGAAGCTTCTGATAGGCTAATTGACAAAATTTGAGTCAATTGGAGGTGTACGTGTGGATGTATTTCAAGGCCTACCTTCAAACTCAGTGCCTCTTTGCTTGACATCATGGGAAAATCAAATGAAATCAACCAAGACCTCAGAAAAATAATTGTAGACCTCCCTAAGTCTGGTTCATCCTTGGGAGCAATTTCCAAACGCCTGAAGGTACCACGTTCATCTGTACAAACAATAGTACGCAAGTATAAACACCATGGCACCACGCAGCCGTCATACTGCTCAGGAAGGAGACGTGTTCTGTCTCCTAGAGATGAACGTACTTTGGTGCGAAAAGTGCAAATCAATCCCAGAACAACGGCAAAGTACCTTGTGAAGATGCTGGAGGAAACAGGTACAAAAGTATCTATATCCACAGTAAAACAAGTCCTATATCAACATAACCTGAAAGGTTGCTCAGCTAGGAGGAAGCCACTGCTCCAAAACCGCCATAACAAGCCAGACTACGGTTTACAACTGCACATGGGGACAAAGATTGCACTTTTTGGAGAAATGTCCTCTGGTGTGATGAAACAAAAATACAATTGTTTAGCCATAATGACCATTGTTATGTTTGGATGAAAAAGGGGGAGGCTTGGAAACCGAAGAATACCATCCCAACCGTGAAGCACAGGTGTGGCAGCATCATGTTGTGGGGGTGCTTTACTGCAGGAGGGACTGGTGCACTTAACAAAATAGATGGCATCATGAGGGAGGAAAATTATGTGGATATATTGAAGCAACATCTCAAGACATCAGTCAGGAAGTTAAAGCTTGGTCGCAAATGGTTCTTCCAAATGGATAAAGACCCCAAGCATACTTCCAAAGTTGTGGCAAAATCGCCTAAGGACAACCAAGTCAAGGTATTGGAGTGGCCATCACAACGCCCTGACCTCATTCCTATAGAAAATTTGTGGGCAGAACTGAAAAAGCATGTGCGAGCAAGGAGGCCTACATGCCTGACTCAGTTACACCAGCTCTGTCAGGGGGAAAAATTCACCCAACATATTGTGGGAAGCTTGTGGAAGGCTACCTGAAACGTTTGACCCAAATTATACAATTTAAAGGCAATGCTACCAAATACGAATTGAGTGTATGTAAACTTCTGACCCACTGGGAATGTGATGAAAGAAATAAAAGCTGAAATAAATCATTCTCTCTACTATTATTCTGACATTTCACATTCTTAAAATAAAGTGGTGATCCTAACTGACCTAAGACGGGGAATATTTACTAGGATTAAATGTCAGGAATTGTGAAAAACTGAGTTTAAATGTATTTGGCTAAGGTGTATGTAAACTTCTGACTTGGGAACATTTTTCTCTGTTGAGATAATATCCTTATTCATTTCTAGCCAGATGTATAATGTTCCTGTTTTGACTATATTCATCGCTCTCTCTCTCACACACTCACTCACCAACACTCACAGACATCATCATCGATGGAGGGCAAAATTAATGTAGCCTATGTTGAGGAAGATGGACTTGTCACCCCTGATGAAACGGTTTTACTTACTCAAACATGTTCTCAAAGCTGAAAGGACTATAATTGGTTGCGTCAGGTCCCCAGTGAAAATGGAGAGGAGGCAGGAATACCAAACTGAGAGCAGGCGGGGAGTAGACGTGTCACATGACTGGATTCAGAAAAAAATTTGAGGCAAAAAAGTGAGGGAAGAAGAGGAAGAACAACATTCGCCAGGAGTGAGCAGCAAGAAAGCAAAACAAGGTAAGTTGAATATAGCCAGCAAGTTATTCATTTTGCACATCAACGTCCTGATTCCAGCTAGTCTAATGAATTGATTAGATACTAAATGTGATGCAAGCTAAAGTTAGTTAGCTAAAATGTATTTTTCTAGCTAATGTTCGCTAGCCAACAGTTTAGCCCTTAGTTAGCTTGCTAGTAAACAATTTACGCCTGCAGGCTAACTAGGCATCTAAATGTGTTGCTGTTCTAGTAGTAGCAGCATTAATGAACAGGGATGCTGCTATTGGAACAGAACTGTGTTAACCACAGCAGATTTTGCTGCTCTAAGAGTTCAACAGTTCAACTGTGTTGCATGCCAGGTTAATAAAGGAAGCGGGTTCTTTTTAGTTTTTGCAAAGAGAAACTCGACAGTATAAAGCTTTAACATCACGAGGACGGTTTATTTACAACATGACAGTGGATACAACATAGCCTGTTCTTAGCCATCTGGACCCGCTCAAAGGTAGCACACTTGAATACTCTGGCAACAACCAATTAAGCTATGCATATCCAATCAGATACATATTTACAATATCACCCACTGAACATGTGCATACCATTTCAACCAGATGTGCATAATAACATGCTGCTTATCTCTCAAACACTACAGCTCCTCCCCTGTAAATTCAACTAGTTTTGAGAACCATACTCTCTTATTTTTTAACAAAAAACTTCGGAGTACAAAACCCATTTACAGTATTTTAACATTTCCTTTTACAGGTAGCAGGATTCTTCAAAACAATGTGTTACACATTTCTTCTGTGCCTCTGTGGTGTGCATTTGTTATTGACAGGATGGGGTCTCGGAACAACTTTCTGAGGCTGTGGAGGAGGCATCTCAACTGCTTCAGTAGCTGTGCTCTGAGGCACATTGATCGTATTGTCCATCTCAATGTCCAAATCAATGTCATCAACATCATAATCCCGAGATCCACCTACATAAAGAGAACCATCTCCCTGTGCAAGAGCATCATCTTGTCTCTTTGGCATGATGTTAAACATCTGATTCACCTGTCTTTTCACACAGTTAGCCTCAACATTAACCATGTATGTGACAGGACCCAGGACCTTAGTTATCACACCATTCACCGTTTTTCTCCTCCCCTGTAATTCTTTACCAAGACCTCTTGATCAACAGAGAAGGATCTGACCTGTGTTTTGTCACTGTTGACTTGTGACCCTTCAGTCTGTACCCTCGAAGAGAACTGTGTTTTGACCAGGGACAGTTGTATATGGACCTGTCTCTTTAAGAAAAGCTCTGCTGGCATTTTCATTGTACTACAGTTAAGGCTGGTGCGAGGAGCAATAGGAGGACAGGCTCATTGTAATGGCTGGAATGGAATTGATGGAACGGTATCAAACACATCAAACATATGGAAACCACATGTTTGACTCCGTTCCAATAATTCCATTCCTGCCATTACAATGAGCCTGTCCTCCTATAGCTCCTCCCATCAGCCTCCACTGGTGTACTAGGATGTGGTTTGTTGCGGTAGCCATATAGGAAGTTAGCAACACAATGCTGTAACGTCATACCACCTACTGCTCTGTTCTTAGCTAGCGACTTCTTAAGATTTTGCACTAGCCTTTCCGCTAACCCATTTGAAGCTGGGTGATATGCAGGTGATGTGGTATGCTCAATACCGTTCAATTTTAAGAACATTTTCATTTCACAGGAAGTGAATTGTGTGCCATTATGTGTGACTACTTCCTGGGTTGCAGATCATAGGAAGCAAACAGATTTCTGAGTACCTCAACAGTTTTAGCTGAAGTAGGACTCTGCATGTGTACAATTGTTGGCCATCTAGCATAAGCATCCATAACAACCAAAAACGTTTGCTTGTGGTCTTCATCAAAGTCTAAGTGAATTCTCTCTCATGGACCTGATGCTCATTTCCATGTATGTACTGGCACTTTTGCAGGCATGCTACACTACTGCTTGCATATGTCTCTGACCTCAGTTTCAATATTTTCATCAAGAGTAGGCCACCAGAGAAGACTTCTAACTAAGGATTTTATCTTAACTATACCCCAATGACTCTCATGTAGTTCTGCCAATAGTCTGCTTTGCAGGCTTTGTGGAATCACCACCCTGTAACCCCAAAGAATACAGTCATCCTCAATGGTAAGTTCAAACTTTGTTTTGACGTAAGGTTTAAAGACTTCGTTTGGTACACGGTTTGGCCAACCTCATATTACATACTACTTCACCATTTTCAATACAGGATCTTTCTCCGTTTCAAGTGATATATCTTTAGCAGTGATTGGCAAGTCATCTGTTGGAGGGATTGTGTGTTCCTGGTGTAACTCGGGGAGTTGTTGTTGCCATCCTGTACCTGTCCCGCAGGTGTGATGTTCGGATGTACAAATGTGGTTACATGTGGTTTGCCACTGCGAGGACGATCAGCTGTCCGTCCTGTCTTGCTGTTGCACTGTCTTAGGCGTCTCACAGTACAGACATTGCAATTTAGTCAGTAGAAAGGCCTCTTCAGTGTCCTAAGTTTTCATAACTGTGACCTTAATTGCCTACCGTATGTAAGCTGTTAGTGTCTTAATGACCGTTCCACAGGTGCATGTTCATTAATTGTTTATGGTTCATTGAACAAGCATGGGAAACAGTGTTTAAACCCTTTACAATGAAGATCTGTGAAGTTATTTGGATTTTTACGAAGGATCTTTGAAAGCCAGGGTCCTGATAAAGGGATGTTTCTTTTTTGCTAAGTTAAGTAATGAAAGAAAAGACCTGAGCTCAGTGGTGTTTAGGAATGGGAGCCTTCTCAATAGTTTCAGTTTTTTATTTCATGGGGTGTATCCCCTCTGCATCTAGATACGCCACGCTGTTCTGCAAGAAAGAACATTTCTCTTTTTTAACTTTCATATTGCAGACTTGTTCTTTTTAGCACTTCTTCAAGATTTCTCATGTGATTTTCTGTGTCACAACCTGTGATAAGTATCTCATCAAGATAGCAGATTACCCCATCTATACCTTGCTTTTTAACAAAGCAAATTTGAGGAAAACGCTTCCAAAGTCCTATCAACGCATTTACTGTTGTACTCGTGTTGCTAAAACGATCGATCACTGCTACTCCCCCTACAATGCCTACAAGGCCCTCCTCCGCCCTCCCTTCAACAAATCAGATCACGACTCCTTTTTGGTCCTCCCTTCCTATAGGCACAAACTCAAACAGGAAGTACCCGTGCTAAGGTCTATTCAACGCTGGTCTGACCAATCGGAATCCATGCTTCAAAATTGTTTTGATCACGTGGACTGGGATATGTTCCGGGTAACCTCTGAGAATAACATTGACATATACACGTACACGGTGACTGAGATCATCGGGAAGTGTATAGGCAATGTTGTTCCCACTGTGACTATTAAAATCTACCTAAACCAAAAACCTTGGATAGATGGCAGCATTTGCACAAAACTGAAAGTGCAAACCACATTTAACCATGGCAAGGTGACTGGGAATATGGTCGAATACAAATAGTATAGTTATAAACTCCGTAAGGCAATCACAGGCAAAACGTCAGCATTCAGTTTTGCGCAAATGCTTCCGTCTATACACGGTCAAAACAATCTTGAAGCATGGATTCCGATTGGTCAGACCAGCATTGAATAAACCGTAGCACGGGTACCTCCTGTTTGAGTTTCTGCCTACAGGAAAAGGCGGGCCGAACAGGCCCCCATTAACATCAACGGGGCTGTAGTGGAGCGGGTCGAGAGTTTCAAGTTCCTTGGTGTCCACATCAGCAACGAACTATCATGGTCCAAACATACCAAGACAGTCGTGAAGAGGGCATGACAACACCTTTTCCCCCTCAGGAGACTGAAAAGATTTGGTATGGGTCCCCAGATCCTCAAAAGGTTCTACAGCTGCACCATCAAGAGCATCCTGACTGGTTGCATCACCACCTGGTATGGCAACTGCTTGTCATCTGACCGTAAGTCGCTGCAGAAGGTAGTGCGTACGGCCCAGTACATCACTGGGGCTTAGTTTCCTGCCATCCAGGACATATATACTAGGCGGTGTCAGAAGAAAGCCCCAAAAATGGTCAAAGACTCAAGTCACCGAGGTCATAGACTGTTCTGTCTGCTACCGCACGGCTAGCTGTACCGGAGTACCACATCTTGGACCAAAAGGCTCCTTAACCTGTTTGGGCTCAAGGGGCAGTATTGAGTAGCCAGATAAAAGGTGTCCATTTCAAACAGCCTCGTACTCAATTCTTGCTCGTACAATATGCATATTATTATTACTATTGGATAGAAAACACTCTCTAGTTTCTAAAACCGTTTGAATTATATCTGTGAGTGAAACAGAACTCATTCTGCAGCAAACTTCTGACAGGAAGTGGAAAGTCTGAAATTGAGGCTCTGTTCCAGGGGCCTCCTATTAAAGCCCTTGTCATTTATTAGTTTAGATGCACTTCATACGTCTTCCACTAGATGTCGACAAGGAGTGAGAGAAGAAATGGACTGTGTAACTTGATCTGGACTCGAATTACAGCTCATGGAATGACGTGTCCTTCATTTCCTGTTTTCAGGAAGGCGCGAAGAGAGACATGGATTTGCCTTCTGTTTAGCTTCCGTTATAGGCGACTAATATCTCCGGCTTTGATTTTATTTGATACATGTGACCATATCATCGTAAAGTATGTTTTTTCAATATAGTTTCATCAGATTATTGAAAATTTTTCGGGGGTTTTGCCGTGTTCCGTTCTCTTCCGTTTGTTGACATGGAGAGCGTCGTGCCACCTGGCTAGTGTGCTTGCTGAATCGAGAGGGATAATGGACGTTCTAAATCCAAACAACGATTGTTCTTGACAAAGGACACCTTGTCCAACATTCTGATGAAAGATCAGCAAAAGTAAGAAACATTTTATGATGCTATTTCATATATCTGTCGTACATGTGAACTAGTCGCCGACGCCCAACGTTTGGGTACTCTAGCTATACCAAAGCTGCATATCGTAATGAAGTTATTTTTAGAATTCTAACACTGCGATTTCATTAAGAACTAATGGATCTATCATTTCCTATACAACATGTATTTTTTAGTTATGTTTATGAATAGCTATTTGGTTAGAATATGTGTGTCATAAAAAGTGTCAGAAAAATATCCGGATGTTGTGGGAAAAAGTAGCTAAGTTAGCACAATGTGTAACCACTGATTTCAGCTCTAAATATGCACATTTTCGAACAAAACATAAGTGTATGTATAACCTGATGTTATAGGACTGTCATCTGATGAAGAATATCAAGGTTAGTAAAAAAAAAAAAATATTTTACTGGTTTGTTACGATCGCTAACTTTTGCTACGCTAACTTTTCGCTAACTTTTGGCTTGTCTTTCTGGCTATTGTGGTAAGCTAATATAACGCTATATTGTGTTTTCGCTGTAAAACACTTAACCTGTTTGGGCTGCAGCCCGACGTCGGTACACTTATGACAACATCCAGCTCAAGTGCAGGGCGCGAAATTCAAAAGATATTTTTTTTAAATATTTAACTTTCACACATTAACCTCTAACACCTCCCAAACCCGGATCCGGGATCCCCCCCATCAAAAAAGCTGACTAGCATAGCCTAGCCTAAAGCCACAGGGATATCATATAATAAAATGTTCATGAAATCACAAGTCCAAGACACCAAATGAAAGATAAACATCTTGTGAATAAAGCCATCATTTCTGATTTTTAAAATGTTTTACAGGGAAGACACAATATGTAAATCTATTAGCTAACCACGTTAGCAAAAGACACCACTTTTTTTACTCCACCAGTTTTTTACTCCATCAGTAGCTATCACAAATTCGACCAAATAAAGATATAAATAGCCACTAACCAAGAAACAACTTCATCAGATGACAGTCTGATAACATATTTATTGTATAGCATATGTTTTGTTCGAAAAATTTGCATATTTCAGGTATAAATCATAGTTTACATTTCAGCTACAATCAGAAATTGCACCGAAAGCAGCCATAATATTTACAGACACCAACGTCAAATACCTAATTACTCATCATAAAACATTTCTGAAAAATACATAGTGTACAGCAATTGAAAGACAGGCATCTTGTGATTCCAGACAATATTTCCGATTTATTAACTTCTTGCGACTACAGGGGGTGCTGTTCCGAATTAGCATTTTGTCGTCTCCAAATTAAACTGCCTAGTACTCAATTCTTGCTCGTACAATATGCATATTATTAATTCTATTGGATAGAAAACACTTTCTAGTTTCATACAACGTTGGAATTATGTCTGTGGGTGACCCAGAACTCTTTCTACAGCGAAATCCATGACAGACAGTGAAAGGTCTGAGAGCGAAGCTCTGGTTTCAGATCAGTTTTTAAGGTCTGTGTATATCCTATGGAACGACACGAACTGCACCCGCCTTCCCCTGGATGTCAGTAACCAATGAGAAGTGGAATGGGCCTTCTACGTAGCTCTCAGAGTTTATAAAAGACCAAGGAGTGAGAGTAGCCCCCCTTTCGACGCTCGCCCTTACGCAGGAAGGGACCTCCGGATGCCATTTTCAAAGGCTCGGTTATCAACGTGAAATGTATCCGTCTGTAATTTAATTCGATATAGGAGTTAGAAACATCATAAGGTAGTTAATTTAAACCGTTTTATAGCAATTTATATCCGTTTAGTGCGATTTTGATGCATTTCTACGTGATGCTCTATGAAGCACCGGGCACGTTTAGGGGTCCCGGTCGAACGTTAGCGGGCATTTCGACGGACAAAGGACATCTTTCGACCAAAAGAAGATTAGACCCAAGAAAGAATACATTGTCCAAGAATCTGATGGAAAATCACCTCATAGTAAGTAATATTTAATATGATAAATCGTTGTTCTGTCGAAATATTTTAAACGCATATTTCGCCATCTTGTTTTCTATCCCTTCGCTTGGCGAACCCTGTATTGCACAGTAAGGATAATTTTAGAAATGTAAATCAGCGATTGCATTAAGAACTAATTTGTCTTTCGATTCCTGTCAACCCTGTATTTTTTAGTCAAGTATATGATTAGCTATTGATTAAACTAGATCACTCTGAAAGATGGCGACCGACTTTTCCATGCTGGTTTTGCTACCATCTTCATTGTATAACCACGTTTTTTTATGGCTAAATATGCACATTTTCGAACAAACAATATATGTATGTTGTAATATGATGTTACAGGAGTGTCAACGGAAGAATTCTGAGAAGGTTAGTGAAAAAATTAATATCTTTTGGCGATGATTACGTTATCGCTCTCTGGCTTGAATTGATGCTCTGGTATTGTTTGCGCATGTGGTATGCTAACTTATCGATTTATTGTGTTTTCGCTGTAAAACGCTTAGAAAATCTGAAATATTGTCTGAAATCACAAGATCTGTGTCTTTCCATTGCTATGCTTTGTCTATTTTTATGAAATGTTTTATGATGAGTAAATATACACGTTGCTCTCTCTAGTAATTGCTCTCTCATACACGTTGCTCTCTCTAGTAATTCTAGTCCAGTTGTGACTGTGGGTGCAATTGTAAACTGTGATTTCTACCTGAAATATGCACATTTTTCTAACAAAACCTATCCTATACCATAAATATGTTATCAGACTGTCATCTGAGGAGGTTTTTTCTTGGTTAGTGGCTATCAATATCTTAGTTTAGCCGAATTGGTGATAGCTACTGGTGGAGAGAGAAAATGGTGGACAAAGGAAAAATGGTGTATTTTGCTAACGTGGTTAGCTAATAGATTTACATATTGTGTCTTCCCTGTAAAACATTTTAAAAAACAGAAATGATGGGGTTATTCACAAGATCTGTATCTTTCATCTGGTGTCTTGGACTTGTGATTTAATGATATTTAGATGCTACTATTTAATTGTGACGCTATGCTAGCTATGCTAATCAGTGTGGGGGGGGTGGGGGGTGATCCCGGATCCGGGATTGAGGTTCGGTAAAGGTTAAATGTTTTACAGCGAAAACAAAATGTAGCGTTATATTAGCGTAGCCACAATAGCCAAAAACACTTGGGCGCCGACGACCAGTTCACATGCACGACAGATATTAGAAATAGCATCATAAAATGTTTCTTACTTTTGGTGATCTTCCTTCAGAATGTTGGACAAGGTGTCCTTTGTCCAGAACAGTCGTTGTTTGGATCTGGAACGGCAAATTTCCCTCTTCATTTAGCATGGGCACTTGCCAAGTGGCACGGATCTCTCCAACGTCAACAAAGTCAGAGAACGGAACACGGCAAAACTCCCGAAAAAATTTCAATAATCTGATTAAACTATATTGAAAAAACATACTTTACGATGATATGGTCACATGTATCAAATAAAATCAGAGCCGGAGATAGTAGTCATCCATAACGGCAGCTAAACAGAAGGCAATCCCACTGTCCACCTGGCGCTGCCAAGAGTACCGGAAATGAGGGACACGTCATACAAAGAGCTTTTATTCAAATTCAGATCAAGATAAACACGAAATTTCTTCTCTCACAGCCTCTTGACATCCAGAGGAAGGTATATGAAGTGCACGTAGACTCTTACGTATCATGCCCATGTATAGGCAGGAAGTTGAACAGAGCATCGATTTCAGACATTCCACTTCCTGGTCAGGAAATGTGCTGCAGAATGAGTTCTGTTTCACTCAGAGAAATAATTCAAATGGTTTTAGAAACTAGAGAGTGTTTTCTATCCAATAGTAATAATAATATGCATATTGTACGAGCAAGAATTGAGTACGAGGCCGTTTGAAATGGGCATCTTTATCTGGCTACTCAATACTGCCCCTTGCAGCCATAAGAAGTTAATACATCGGAAATATTGGCTGGAATCACAAGATGCCTGTCTTTCATTTGCTGTACACTATGTATTTTTCAGAAATGTTTTATGATGAGTAATTAGGTATTTGACGTTGGTGTCTGTAATTATTATGGCTGCTTTCGGTGCAATTTCTGATTGTAGCTGCAATGTAAACTATGATTTATACCTGAAATATGCACATTTTTCGAACAAAACATAGATTTATTGTGTAACATGTTATAAGACTGTCATCTGATGAAGTTGTTTCTTGGTTAGTTTGGTTGGTTCTTGGTTAGTTAGGTTGGCTTTGTGCATGCTACCTGTGCTGTGAAAAATGTCTGACCTTTTTTTGTATTTGGTGGTGAGCTAACATAAATATACGTGCTGTTTTCGCTGTAAAACATTTTAAAAATCGGACATGTTGGCTGGATTCACAAGATGTGTACCTTTCATTTGCTGTATTGGACTCGTTAATGTGTGAAAGTTAAATATAAAAAAAATATATATTTTGAATTTCGCGCCCTGCACTTGAAGTGGCTGTTGTCATAAGTGTACCGACGCCGGGCTGCAGCCATAAGAAGTTAACAGCTTCTACCCCCAAGCCTTAAGACTGCTGAACAACTAATCAAATGGCCACCGGACTATTTACATTTACCCCCCCCTCCATTTGTTTATTATCTATGCATAGTCACTTCACCCCTACCTGCGTGTACAAATTACCTCGACTAACCTGTACCCCTGCACATTGACTCGGTACCCGTACCTCTTGTACATAGTCTCATTATTGTTATTTTATTGTGTTACTTTTTATAATTTTTTACATTAATTTATTTGGTAAATATTTTCTTAACTCCTTCTTGAACTGCGCTGTTGGTTAAGGGCTTGTAAGTAAGCATTTCACGATAAGGAAGTATTCGGCGCATGTGACAAATAAAGTTTGAGTCGGAATTCAACGGCTCAGGAACAAGACATATGTGGTAGGGTCTACAGATAATCACGGATTACAAAGGGAAAACCTACCGACGTCTTGCTCCCGGACAAGCTAAACACCTTCTTTGCCCGCTTTGAGGATAATACAGTGCCACCAACGCGGCCCGCTCCCAAGGACTGTGGGCTCTCGTTCTCTGTGGCCGACGAGAGTAAGACATTTAAGCGTATTAACCCTCGCAAGGCTGCCAACCCAGATGGCATCCCTAGCCGCATCCTCAGAGCATGCGCAGACCAGCTGGTTGGAGTGTTTACGGACATATTCAATCTCTCCCTATCCCAGTCTGCTGTCCCCACTTGCTTCAAGATGTCCACCACTGTTCCTGTACCCAAGAAAGCAAAGGTTACTGAACTCAATGACTATTGCCCCGTAGCACTCACTTCTGTCAACATCAAGTGCTTTGAGAGGCTAGTTAAGGATCATATCACCTCTACCTTACCTGACACCGTAGACCCACTTAAATTTGCATACCGCCCCAATAGATCCACAGACGATGCCAACGCACTGCACACTGCCCTATCGCATCTGAACAAGAGGAATACCTACAGTGGGAAGAACAAGTATTTGAAACACTGCCGATTTTGCAGGTTTTCCTACTTACAAAGCATGTAGAGGTCTGTAATTTTTATCATAGGTACACTTCAACTGTGAGAGACAATCTAAAACAAAAATCCAGAAAATCACATTGTATGATTTTTAAGTAATTAATTAGCATTTTATTGCACGACATAAGTATTTGATACATCAGAAAAGCAGAACTTAATATTTGGTACAGAAACCTTTGTTTGCAATTACAGAGATCATACATTTCCTGTAGTTCTTGACCAGGTTTGCACACACTGCAGCAGGGATTTTGGCCCACTCCTCCATACAGACCTTCTCCAGATCCTTCAGGTTTTTTGGGCTGTCGCTGGGCAATACGGACTTTCAGCTCCCTCCAAAGATTTTCTATTGGGTTCAGGTCTGGAGACTGGCTAGGCCACTCCAGGACCTTGAGATGCTTCTTACGGAGCCACTCCTTAGTTGCCCTGGCTGTGTGTTTCGGGTCGTTGTCATGCTGGAAGACCCAGCCACGACCCATCTTCAATGCTCTTACTGAGGGAAGGAGGTTGTTGGCCAAGATCTCGCGATGCATGGCCCCATCCATTCTCCCCTCAATACGGTGCAGTCGTCCTGTCCCCTTTGCAGAAAAGCATCCCCAAAGAATGATGTTTCCACCTCCATGCTTCACGGTTGGGATGGTGTTCTTGGGGTTGTACTCATCCTTCTTCTTCCTCCAAACACGGCGAGTGGAGTTTAGACCAAAAAGCTCTATTATTTGTCTCATCAAACCACATGACCTTCTCCCATTCCTCCTCTGGATCATCCAGATGGTCATTGGCAAACTTCAGACGGGCCTGGACATGCGCTGGATTGAGCAGGGGGACCTTGCGTGCGCTGCAGGATTTTAATCCATGACGGCGTAGTGTGTTACCAATGGTTTTCTTTGAGACTGTGGTCCCAGCTCTCTTCAGGTCATTGACCAGGTCCTGCCTTGAACCCAGTCAAACATCTCTGGAGAGAACTGAAAACAGCTGTGCAGTGATGCTCCCCATCCAACTCCAACTCCCCAAATACAGGTGTGCCAAGTAGCATCATCCCAAAGATGACTCAGGGCTGTATTCGCTGCCACAGGTGCTTCAACAACTAAATTAGTTGTTTCCTCATCAATATACTCACACAATACCCATAATGACAAAGCAAAAACAGGTTTTTTGATTTATTAAAAAAAAACTGAAATAACACATTTACATAAGCATTCACTTACGTAACAAAATAAATGTCAAGGGGTCTGAATACCACAAATGTGCATGTGTCTGCTCAAACGGTCAGAAACAGACTCCATGAGGGTGGTATGAGGGCCCGACGTCCACAGGTGGGGGTTGTGCTTACAGCCCAACACCGTGCAGGACGTTTGGCATTTGCCAGAGAACACCAAGATTGGCAAATTCGCCACTGGTGCCCTGTGCTCTTCACAGATGAAAGCAGGTTCACACTGAGCACATGAGCACATGTGACAGACGTGACAGAGTCTGGAGACGCCGTGGAGAACGTTCTGCTGCCTGCAACATCCTCCAGCATGACCGGTTTGGCGGTGGGTTAGTCATGGTGTGGGGTGGCATTTCTTTGTGGGGCCGCACAGCCCTCCATGTGCTCGCCAGAGGTAGCCTGACTGCCATTAGGTACCGAGATGAGATCCTCAGAGCCCTTGTGAGACCATATGCTGACACATGCACATTTGTGGCCTGCTGGAGGTCATTTTGCAGGGCTCTGGCAGTGCTCCTCCTTGCACAAAGGCGGAGGTAGCGGTCCTGCTGCTGGGTTGTTGCCCTCCTACGGCCTCCTCCACGTCTCCTGATGTACTGGCCTGTCTCCTGGTAGCGCCTCCATGCTCTGGACACTACGCTGACAGACACAGCAAACCTTCTTGCCACAGCTCGCATTGATGTGCCATCCTGGATGAGCTGCACTACCTGAGCCACTTGTGTGGGTTGTAGACTCCGTCTCATGCTACCACTAGAGTGAGAGCAACGCCAGCATTCAAAAGTGACCAAAACATCAGCCAGGAAGCATAGGAACTGAGAAGTGGTCTGTGGTCACCACCTGCAGAATCACTCCTTTATTGGGGGTGTCTTGCTAATTGCCTATAATTTCCACCTTTTGTCTATTCCATTTGCACAACAGCATGTGACATTTATTGTCAATCAGTGTTGCTTCCTAAGTGGACAGTTTGATTTCACAGAAGTGTGATTGACTTGGAGTTACATTGTGTTGTTTAAGTGTTCCCTTTATTTTTTTGAGCAGTGTATATACACACACACTCAGTTGTCCAGTTTGTTAGAGAGTGAGTTAGAGAGTGAGTCACGTGAGTCACGTTGCCGTGGCTTGCTTTATAAAGCAGGCAGACAGGCGTCGAGGCACTCAGTTACTTTTTGATTGAACGTTGGAATGGGCAAAACGAGTTACCTGAGCAACTTTGAGCGAGGTATTATCGTCGGTGTCATGCATTCCGGTTCCAGTATCTCAGAAACATCCGGCCTCCTGGGCTTTTCACGCACGACAGTGTCTAGGGTTCCCCGAGAATGGTGCGACAAACAAAAAACATTGTCAGTGGCAGTGCTGTGGGCGAAAACAGCTCATTCATGGGAGAGGTCGAAGGAGAATGGCAAGAATCGTGCAAGCTAGCAGGAGGGCCACAAACAGGCAGATAACGGCGCAGTACGCAGTGGTGTGCAGAACGGCATCTTGGAATCCAAAACCCATCGGTCCTTGTCACGGATGTGCTATTGCAGCAGATGACCACACTGGGTTCCACTCCTATCAGCTAAAAACAAGAAGAAGCGGCTCCAGTGGGCACACGATCGCCAACACTGGATAATTGAGGAGTGGAAAAACATTGTACCTTGAAACCAATTGAGCAACGTTTGAATGACGCACCTTGTAGATTCCATGCCCAGAAAAATTCTGGCTTTTCTGGAGGCAAAGGGGTGTCCAACAAGTACTAGATTTGTGTACCTAATAACCTGGCCACTGAGTGTATATTTGTGGGGTTTTATTTACTTTATTGAGATGAGGGTAAAGTAGAGGGAAAATGAGACTTGAAAGGTAGGACAGGTTGCCAGAGAAGGGCAGTGGGTCTGATTCGAACTGGTGTAGACTAGGCCATAGATGTGTGCTCGGGTCTGCGGCACTAACCACGCAGGCCACCAAATCTTGTGTTACGAGTTCAGACATTTATTTAGATCAGTGGTTCCCAAACTTTTTATAGTCCCGTACCCCTTCAAACATTCAACCTCAAGCTGCGTACCCCCTCCAGCACCAGGGTCAGCGCACTCTCAAATATTGTTTTTTGCCATCTTTGTAAGCCTGCCACACACATAAGATACATTTATTAAACATAAGAATGAGTGTGAGTTTTTGTCACCACCCGGCTCATGGGAAGTGACAAAGAGCTCTCATATTACCAGGGCACAAATAATAATATTATAATAATCAATACTTTTGCTCTTTATTTTGCCATCTTACATATAAAACCTTATGTGTTCATCGGAAATTGTGAATAACTCACCACAGGTTAATTCTTCTGGCTGCAAGCCCGACGTCGGTACACTTATGACAACAGCCAGCTCAAGTGCAGGGCGCGAAATTTTTTAAATATTTAACTTTCACACATTAACAAGTCCAATACAGCATATGAAAGGTACACATCTTGTGAATCCAGGCAACATGTCCGATTTTTAAAATGCGAAAACAGCACGTATATTTATGTTAGCTCACCACCAAATACAAAAAAGGACAGACATTTTTCACAGCACAGGTAGCACGCACAAAGCCAACCTAACTAACCAAGAACCAACCAAACTAACCAAGAAACAACTTCATCAGATGACAGTCTTATAACATGTTATACAATAAATCTATGTTTTGTTCGAAAAATGTGCATATTTGAGGTATAAATCAGTGGTTACACATTGTGCTAAGGTAGCATCTTTTTCCCAGAACGTCCAGATATTTTTCTGACTCTCACATATTCTGACCAAATAACTATTCATAAACATTACTAAAAAATACATGTTGTATAGGAAATGATAGATACACTAGTTCTTAATGCAATCGCAGTGTTAGAATTCTAAAAATAACTTCATTACGACATAAGGCTTACGTTATGGCGAGCGAGTGCCCAAAACCTGGGCGCAAAACTAATAGTACACAGTTCGACAGATATATGAAATAGCATCATAAAATGGGTCCTACTTTTGATGAGCTTCCATCAGAATGTTGTACAAGAGGTCCTTTGTCAAGAACAATCGTTGTTTGGATTTAGAACGTCCTTTTTCCCTCTTGAATTAGCAAGCGCACTAGCCAAGTGGCGCGAAGCTCTCCTTCCTGAACAAAGGCACACAACGCAACACGCCTAACGTCCCGAATAAATTTCAATAATCTAATAAAACTATATTGAAAAAACATACTTTACAATGATATTGCCACATGTATCAAATAAAATCAAAGCCGGAGATAGTAGTCGCCTATAACGACAGCTTTACAGAAGGCAATTCCAGGTCCATCCTCGCGCTTTCCAGAAAACAGGAAATGGGTGACACGTCATTCCAAGAGGATTTATTCAGCCTCAGACCAAGATAAACACTCCATTTCTTCTCTCACTGCCTCTTGACATCTAGGGGAAGGTGTATGACGTGCATGTATACTAATACGTATCATGCCCATTTATAGGCAGGACCTAGAACAGAGCCTCGATTTCAGACTTTCCACTTCCTGGTCAGGAAGTTTGTGCCAAATGAGTTCTGTTTTACTCACAGATATAATTCGAACGGTTTTAGAAACTAGAGAGTGTTTTCTATCCAATAGTAATAATAATATGCATATTGTACGAGCAAGAATTGAGTACGAGGCCGTTTGAAATGGGCACCTTTTATCAGAGCTACTCAATACTGCCCCTGCAGCAAGAAGACGTTAATGAGAAAGTTATGCTTAAAAGGATGCACATAACTCTGCAATGTTGGGTTGTATAAGAGAGAGTCTCAGTCTTAAATCATTTTCTACGCACAGTCTGTGCCTGTATTTAGTTTTCATGCTAGTGAGGACCGAGAATCCACTCTCACATAGGTGCGTGGTTGCAAAGGGCATCAGTGTCTTAACAGCTTGATTTGCCATGGCAGGATACTCTGAGCGCAGCCCAATCCAGAAATCTGGGAGTAGCTTCTGATTTAAATAAAAATTTCACAGAACCGCTTGTTGCAATTTTGATAAGGCCCTCTTGTTCAGATATCGGTAAGTGGACTGGAGGCAGGGCATGAAAGTGATAACAAATCCAGTTGTTTGTGTCATCCGTTTCGGGAAAGTACATGCGTAATTGCGCACCCAACTCACTCAGGTGTTTCGCTATATCACATTTGACATTGTCCGTAAGCTTGAGTTCATTTGCACACAAAATATCATACAATGATGGAAAGACCTGTGTGTTGTCCTTGATAATGCAGACAGAGAAGAGCTCCAACATCTTAATCATATCCTGAATTTTGTCCCGCACATTGAATATAGTTGCAGAGAGTCCCTGTAATCCTAGATTCAGATCATTCAGGCGAGAAAAAACATCACCCAGATAGGCCAGTCGTGTGAGAAACTCGTCATCATGTAAGCGGTCAGATAAGTGAAAATTATGGTCAGTAAAGAAAACTTTAAGCTTGTCTCTCAATTCAAAAGAATTTGTCAATACTTTGCCCCTTGATAACCAGCGCACTTCTGTATGTTGTAAAAGCATTACATTGTTGCTGCCCATATTTTTGCATAACGTAGAAAATACACAAGAGTTCAGGGGCCTTGCTTTAACAAAGTTAACCATTTTCACTGTAGTATCTAAAACATCTTTCAAGCTGTCAGGCATTCCCTTGGCAGCAAGAGCCTCTCGGTGGATGCTGTAGTATACCCAAGTAGCATCGGGAGCAACTGCTTGCACACGCATTACCACTCCACTATGTCTCCCTGTCATGGCTTTTGCGGCATCCGTACAGATATAGTTTCAACACATCTTGACCACCAAAGTCCATTTATTGTCACAAAGCTGTCCTGTCTTCCTTAATTGACCCCCCATAAACGTAACGAACATATACCAGGAGCTGTGCCAGGCCCGCCACGCCTGTTGACTCATCCAGCTGTAATGAATAGAATTCACTGGCTTGTATGCAAAGCAATAATTGTTTCAAAACATCTCCTGCCATGTCACTGTTGCTTCGTGTTGTTTGATGAAGTCATTGTCTGTATAGTTTTTTGGGCCTTTTCCCCAACCATTGTCCAAGCCATATCCGCGGCAGCAGGGAGAATTAAGTCCTCCACAATAGTATGGGGCTCGCTTGTCTTAGTCACTTGGTAGCTCACCATATAATACGCTTCTAACCCCTTCTTATTAATGGTATCTGTTGCTTTTATACATGTCTTAATTAATTCTCACTCCAAAAACTCCCGTGGCTTATTTTTCAAATTGGCATGTATTGTTTCTAAATGTCTGCGCAAGAGTGAAGGTTTCATCGAGTTGTGAGATAGTACTTTTGCACATATAACACACTGTGGCTGAGGAAAGGCACTACTCCCAATGTAAGTGAACCCCAAATCAATGTAATTCTCATCCTATTTGCTCCTCTTCGATGGTCCAACGTCCCTGTCTGTTGTTCGGTGCTTTCCCATGTAAGGGGGCAGTAGCTCTTCGGCTGCATCAGATTCACAACTGTCAGTGTCCATTCTAGCTGGGCTAACAACAAATGTAGAATTACTGATGCTAGCATTGGATGTGCTCGTGGAAGCGGAACAACTTGTGTCGTCGACAGTAGAAGGTGTAGTACTGCTGGTAGTAGCAGTACTACCAGTAGAGCTGGTATGTGTCTCTATGGACGCGGGCCTTACTTTTTTTAACCATTTATCAATTTTTGAGCAAACGGAATGAGCTACGTTTGGCTACATACAGACCGTTAGTGGAATTCCCGCGAGAGAGAAACTGTTAATGTGATTGGATGTTAATTATTTGACTAGGCTACCTGTATTTGACATTGTGTTGTTATTTTGCTATTTCACCATTTTTTGCAGTGGAACGAGGCTACTCAGGCTAGGGGGAAAAAACTCACCCAAATGTATATTCCCGTTGGAAAATCTAAATGGACTGTTTGAAAATGTAAATAAATATAAAATAAATATATTTTTTTATTTACGTGAATCATTTTATTTGGCATACCCTCTATGGCATTGCGTGTATCCCTGGGGGAATACCTGATTTAGATGAAATAGAAAACAATTGCTTATAGACTAAGTGCATGTTATGACATACGGTCAAGCCGGTCCAGACACAGCGTTCTCACTCACTCCCGACTCCATCCAGATCTGACCCAGATCGTTACATGCCTAGGAGCAAAAAGACATCCCAACTCAATAATGTATGTTTTACAGTTAAGAAAAGTTCATTTTAAGTGCATTTCACATTGGTCACGAGTACACACTTTACATCATTAAAAGGGAGTACAATAAATAAAGAGGAGTATGGAGTACTGACTGTGTTGAGGTCAGTACTGACAGTTCTGCTCTTAGAGCAACAGACCCAGTTGACTCAAACTGCTCTAAGAGCAGCAAAATCTAGTTGACAGATAATTGATTAAATACTAAATGTGATGCAAGTTAAAGCTAGTTAGCGTAACTGTTTTTCTAAAACACGTTTCAGCTAACTAACTTCAGTTTTAACTTTAAATAGTTGTAAAGTTTAATAGTTTATCCCCTCTCCATGTAATCTATAGTATGCATCTCTTTAGGGGATATGCAGTACTTTAATGTTTAGCACTGATTCTCATTATTTTACAATTCAATATCACCCTAACATCTTCAATTCACTTCAAGTTGTGGAATTTACACTTCAACATGTCAGTGATTAGGCCTCATCTCACACATTAATGACCCACTCGATTTAAGTTATGCAATAGCCATACCAAAAATGGACTATGTTATTCGTGAGAAATGTAAAATGTTGAGGAAAGCTCAGATAAGTTGATGAAACTGTCTGATTTATTATGAAAGAGCTGGAAATGTGTCTTGAATTCAACCCAAATATCCAAGTGATTAAACCAATCTATAAATTTGAGATTAAAGAGGTACCCCGTGGAGATAGCCGCAGTGTGAAACACAGGGAAGACTTGTTCTTATTTTTCAAGTGAACATTTGCTTTGTTTTATCTCAACGAGGTCTCTTCAGCAGAAGTGTGTGTGTGTGGTTATTATGTAATCTAAAGTCCCCCTCTGTGTGTGTGTGCGTGCATCTCCGTCTGCGTGTCTGTGTCTATGTGTTCGTGAAAGCCATTGTGACATCATCTCCGATTTGCTGTTGATATTAACCTGTCTGGCACCGGGGTTCCGCTAGCGGAACTCCTCCCACATTCCACTGAAAAGGCAGAGCGCGAAATTAAAAAAATATTTTTGAGAAATATTTAACTTTCGCACATTAACAAGTCCAATACAGCAAATGAAAGATACACATCTTGTGAATCCAGTCAACATGTCCGATTTTTAAAATGTTTTACAGTGAAAACACCACATATATTTATGTTAGCTCACCACCAAATACAAAAAAGGACAGACATTTTTCACAGCACAGGTAGCATGCACAAAGCCAACCTAACTAACCAAGAACCAACCAAACTAACCAAGAAACAACTTCATCAGATGACAGTCTTATAACATGTTATACAATAAATCTATGTTTTGTTCGAAAAATGTGCATATTTGAGGTATAAATCAGTTTTACATTGCAGCTACTATCACAGCTACCGTCAGAAATAGCACTGAAGCAGCCAGAGTAATTACAGACACCAACGTCAAATACCTAAATACTCATCATAAAACATTTCTGAAAAATCGATGGTGTACAGCAAATTAAAGACAAACATCTTGTGAATCCAGCCAATATTTCCGATTTTTTAAGTGTTTTACAGCGAAAACACAATATAGCATTATATTAGCTTACCACAATAGCCTACCACACTACCGCATTCATTCATCAAGGCACGTTAGCAATAGCAATAGGCACGTTAGCGATAGCGAATAAACCAGCAAAAGATATAATTTGACTAACCTTGATAAGCTTCATCAGATGACAGTCCTATAACATCAGGTTATACATACACTTATGTTTTGTTCGAAAATGTGCATATTTAGAGCTGAAATCAGTGGTTATACATTGTGCTAACGTAGCATCTTTTTCCCAGAATGTACGGATATTTTTATGACACTCAACTATTCTGACCAAATAACTATTCATAAACGTTACTAGAAAATACATGTTGTATAGGAAATGATAGATACACTAGTTCTTAATGCAATCGCCGTGTTAGAATTCTAAAAATAACTTCATTACGACATCCAGCTTAGTTATAGCGAGAGCGTGCCCAAAATCTGGGCGCAAACTGCTAGTACAACATGTTCGACAGATATATGAAATAGCATCATAAAATGGGTCCTACTTTTGATGATCTTCCATCAGAATGTTGTACAAGGGGTCCTTTGTCCAGAACAATCGTTGTTTGGTTTTAGAATGTCCTCTTCTCCAGTCAATTAGCACGGAAAGCTAGCAAAGTAGCGCAAAGCTCTCCTTCCTGAACAAAGGCACACAACGCAACACGCCTAACGTCCCGAATAAATTTCAATAATCTAATAAAACTATATTGAAAAAACATACTTTACGATGATATTGTCACATTTATCAAATAAAATCAAAGCCGGAGATATTAGTCGTCTATAACGACAGCCTTTCAGAAGGCAATACCAGGTCCCTTCGCGCACGCTCCAGAAAACAGGAAACTGGTGACACGTCATACAAAGAGCTTTTATTCGACCCCAGATCAAGTTATACACTCCATTTCTTCTCTCACTGCCTGTCGACATCTAGTGGAAGACGTATGAAGTGCATGTATACTAATAAATATCAAGGACATTTATAGGCAGGCCCTAGAACAGAGCATCGATTTCAGATTTTCCACTTCCTGTCAGGAAGTTTGCTGCAAAATGAGTTCTGTTTTACTCACAGATATAATTCAAACGGTTTTAGAAACTAGAGAGTGTTTTCTATCCAATAGTAATAATAATATGCATATTGTACGAGCAAGAATTGAGTACGATTTTCCCCCAAAGTGAAAACAGCGCCCTCTGTCCTCAACAGGTTAATACAGCATCTGTTATTCCGAAGATATTTTTGTTTTCTGAATGTACCTTAGAATGATCAATCCAATATGGATGCCTACACCGGGGGGCCACAAAGGACCCTGCAGACTTTAACTCCCCATCTGTCTACTGTTGATCAGACACCCTCCAGGTCCACTCACTCCTCTTCACCAGTGAACCATGATGGATCCTTTCATATCCAACGTGTCCGACCAGCCCCACTCATAATGACCATACGAGATGAATGGAGCTGCAGTTGCACTATACTGGGGATGGCTCAGTGGAGAGTGCTTCCATGTCCATTTAACCTAATTTAAAGGCTCATAGATATGATGGCTTCTTCCTGGAGAGTCCCAGTGGAGGCTTTATTGGATTTTCGTGGCGATATGGGGCTGTAAGGCACAGACATAGAAGATATATCTTAAGGTTTGGGGAGATAATTTGTTTTCTTTTTATACACTTCCCACTAGGCACACACAGGTTGAATCAACGTTGTTTCCACGTCATTTCAATTGAATTACGTTGAACCAATGTGGAATAGATGTTAATTGACGACTGTGCCCGGTGGGGTGTATAGAGTTAATTCCTGTGTTTGTAGCAGATGGCTAGCTTGTTGATGGTGTCGTGTCTTTGGCTATGCCGGATTAAGTGATATGACATGCTATTCTATAAAATCCTTTCTCCGTAATTAATATTACCTGATTGAGCTAATCATGTAAATGTAATTAACTAGAGAGTCGGGGCACCACAAAATAATATTTATAGAGCTGTTATCTTCCGAATAAACTCTTAAAGACCTAGTAATATTTTACATCATTAGCAGTCAATATTAATCGTCACCTTAATTCAGTCTCATCTGAAAGTTGTAAATTCTTGGTTATCTTCACGAACCCTGGCTAACAAGTTGAATCAGCAATACAAAATTGGGTTTAATTATTTATTTACTAAATACCTAACTAATCACACAGAATTACATATACACAGAATGAATGATACCTTGATTACAAATTACGTCATAAAGGAAAACGTCCCTAGCGGACAGAACAGATATGACAGCTGGTTACACAAAAGAAAAGGGGGCTGGGTTTGAGTGAAAGAGCGGGAAGACTTGAGGAACAAAGAGAGAAGCCATGCTATCGTAAATACAGTATCTTGTGCATTCTAAATTACCGCCCATTTGGAAAAGGAAAATTCAATAAATATTTACTCTGAGCTGCGCTTCGGTAGGTTGGTGGTAGATGGAAGGCCGTGTGGCCCAACCGAGTCCTTTGTCCTTTGAAGAATGTCTCTGGTGGTAAATTGAATACGTTGTAGTAACGTCGATGCGTGGTAGACGGGATACTCTGTCTGTTCTTTCCTAGCCCACGTTTACAGCTGCTGTTGCTAACCCATGTGAATCCGATAACTACAATGTGCAGACTTTCCACTGTAGAGTTTGTCATCCTATCGTTGATGAGAATGTCTCAGATGACAACCGAACTGACATCATATTCATTAAGTACCACCGCATATGTTCAATTGGTCGGATTACCAGAATATAGTTCATTTCCCACAACCTTCTGATGTTCCCAGAATCTCTATGTTAACCAAAGGATTTTCAAATGTCACATTAGTAGGGTAGAGAGAGGAAAAAGGGGGGGAGAGGTATTTATGACTGTCATAAACCTACCCCCAGGCCAACTTCATGACAATGGCATATAGTTAAATATGTCTGTTCACCGTTGTTACAGGTAGAATTGTAAAGTAAACTGGTGAGAAAACAGCACAAACCCTCCTGAAAATGTTTTAGATAAAAGTCCCTAACAGAGAGAGTGTTGCTATTGCACATAACAGCCATGCTAGAACCCCATGCCTACAATCCTTTTTAGTTCTACGGTAATGGAGTCGGAGCTGAAAAGAACATTTAACAAGGTGCAGAGAAAATAATTGTAACTTGAGAAAGTTGCACACACTAGTCTATATTACAGTAACCCCAAATAGTGTATTTATTGCATGACTGAACCAACAATTCAGTTTCGGCACACACACACACACACACACACACACACACACACACACACACACACACACACACACACACACACACACACACACACACACACACACACACACACACACACACACACACACACACACACACACACACACACACACAGAGAGACGATTTATGATAATAAACACATGAATTTATTGGAGGTTATTGTATTCCAACATACAGGCAGGATTTTGCATTACAGCACACATGAACAAATCCAGAACAGAACACTATGTATTGTTTCCATTCCATTGCTTCCAAAATGTTGTCCTCTAATAGCCACCTGTGGCAACTGTAGTTGGAGTTCCACCACCATGCTCGGAGCTCGTGCACAGTGATGGTGCTGAACAACAAAGCCCATCTCGTCTCATCAGGGTACAGTAATGAACACAGCCCTGGCTCTGTTTGTCTTTGTGCCGCTCCTGTTGCTCCGTTTAAATTGTCAACATCACTGCTCAAATGTGGCATTTGAAGCGAATGATTACTTTGAACTTCTATCTGTTCAACAAGGGAGTCTTTGTTCGACGCCCACCAGGGGAGCTGTGAGATAGGCACATGACAGAGTCCCCAAGCGTCAGGATTCAAAGCAGCACTTTGATGGCTCAAACACTCTACCATTACCTTTCTCCTCTTCTCTGCTGAAGCATCCTATTTTTGCTGAGAGAACCTTCCTAAAGACCCACTGTGGAACGTTCCGGCCTGTCCGGTGATTCTCCAGAGTTCTAAGCATTTTGAGTTGGCCCATGCAGTGAGCCATGTACAATTATACAATTTCCAGTACATACAAAAATATTAATAACATGCAGCGCCTCCTATGAGCCCTGCCTAGCCATTCCACTCCATATGGGCCTAGAAGCCTTGGTGTCTCTATGTTAAATACGTCTCCCATGGTCTTCCTTGAGGAGAAAGGAGAACTGTGATTGGAGTGAAAGTTGCAACCTAGAATTTGATTGGAGTGAAAGTTGCAGTCTAGAATTTGATTTGGTTGCGTGTTGTTGTGGTTAATTTTTGTGGACACACATATTTTATTTGGCCTGGCAGCCAGATTTGGTTTTGGTCTGTGTGCCACAGGTGTTAGCCCACTGAGCTAAAGCACACAGGAGGTAAGGCACATCTTAGGTCTCAGGCAAGATTATTTAATGGGTCGTTTCACGTAATGGGTAACTTTTTATATTTTAAGCAGAAATGATGCACCAATATTTAATTTTTGGAATCCTGTTACATTAAATGAAGTGCACTTTAATATAGACCACATGGAGAATTCAATAAATCAGATTTTCTTATATGAATAAAGGTGTGCTAAAGTACAAAAAGGCAGCATTTTGACATGTCCCTTCGTCATACCCTGTGTCAATTCTAGGAAGATTTCAACCAACTTAATCCAAAGATTCTACAAGTTTCACCATCATTGTAAAAGCATAGTTATTTTGCTGCTTTGACAAAGTCATTTGTGAAGATGATTATTTATATTCATGTGGTTAGTGATGCATTTACGTCTGTCCCTCATTTTAAGGTCAACCCTGTTTTATAAAAACAATTTACCCCTTTAATATAATGGACCGTTCCACCAAGTTAAATGATTGACAGCAGGTGACATCGCTTGGATCCTCTGAACAGCATGGCGAGAAAGGAAAACTTGAATTTGATTTGACTTTCATTATGTGTGAAACATAGTGTATGTACAGTATAATTCATCATTTCACGAAAACCATGTGGTCCCACGGCCAACACTCACCTAAAACCTCAACCCTGTTATGTTCAAACCTGTTAGAGGCTCAATGGTCATTTTATCAGTTTGATTTTATACTGTATGTGAATTTCTTTGTACAAGGGATACTTGATCAATGAGAAAAGGTTGGATTTTATGCACTTACATACACAATTGTCTGTAACAGGGTTGACAAACGGTGTCGTACACGTGCAGATAAAATGCTCCTAGTTCATAGGATTTTGATGCCTGATAAAGTTATCCTCCATGCAATTGAACGTTGAAAGAAGAGATATTTTAAAGATCATTTCTTAAAAGTGTGCATGTCCAAAAGGCATGTGGAATGACCCTAATATTGAATGAAAACTAAATCATAACTTTGGGTACAGTGCTTAAACTAGTGCCTAAGTATTCACCACATTTACCATTACAATAAAATGTGAGAAAAGTTCAAGGGGGTGAATACATATAGACACTATGTGATTCCCAAATAGACCTTTGTTGACACTTTTATCAGTGGCTAAGTGCAGTTCTCCATCTGAATCAAAAGCACTGGGGGTTTTTCATGTCAAGGTTCATTCAAACACTCTGTGAGGATGAGGATGATACTCCGAAAACTACAAACGCATTTTTAAACAAATACATTCTTTTAAATGCTAAACATGCCGTCTATGCATTTACATCCTATGCTCTCGCCATTCAGTGTGATACTATCACCCCTTTGTTTCCCACCATGATGTGAGACGAAAGACATACATGTGCCTGACTGAAGAAACAAAGTGTGGTTATGGCAGGCTTGACGTGTGTCTTTTCTACAAGTGTTCCCTCCAACACACATCTCTCTCTTTTTTTATCTCTCTCCTGGCCCCGATAGGCATATCACATACACCCCCCTCTTACCCCTGATAGCTGTTCAGTCACTCTTCTTCCTTTCTCTCTCTTTCTCTCCTCGATAGCATCACAGTCCCTCTCTTTCTTTGTCTCCCTACCTCTCTCCCTCTGTCTCTTCAACCTGGTTAGACACACTCAGTATTCATGTCAGCAGAGGCGCTGTCAGCAGCGTTTACACACATTACCAGGGTGAAAAGAGGTAGGTTGAGGTACAATGATGTGCAGTGGTTCATGGCAGTTGGTATCAAGATGCTGTCAGAATCGAAAAAGGTGGCCCCTTTGTGAGAGTCCCACGGAGACATGGGCTTAGGCAGGCTGAATTGTCAATGGATTCAATGAGTCGTTGAGTTAAATGGCAGACCAACTCAGAGGAAACATAGTGCAACGTTTTCTGTACAGTCAAAGTTTAAACTTGTCTCTGCTCACTGCGGTGAAGTGTTGAACAGTGTTGTGGCTGAAACTGTAATATGATATCCAGTGGCGTGTATTCAGGGATGTCAAGGAAATCCAGGCTTCCCCAAAACATTGACCAATATATATATATATATTTTTTTATAAACAGCAACTCTCTCTCTACGTGTTGGCCATCTATCTGATGCTGCCTGGTCCAAACGAGTATGACATTGTTTCTGCCCGTAGTATTAAAGGCAAGGGAAGCCAGTGTCGAGTTGCATCTGGCCTCCCTTGACAAAAAAAGTTACCACAAATTTGCCAATAGCTAAACTGAGTGAATGGTCCTGTCACACCCCAAACAAGTGTCAAGGGAAGCCAGGGGAAGCTTCTCATCTCGTTGTGTTGTTGTCCTCCTGTGGCTAGCTAGCCAGCTAGCTAAAATTGGCCCATTCCTAAATTAGCCATGGATGAAGATAGGGGTTTGGACTTGTGGTTTTACTTAATTCTCTGTAATCGCCAATGATTATATCGGCAATTCTGATCCAACCATTATACATACATTGTTGTGCCCCTGGCCTGAGAGGATAGAAGTTAGGTATGTAGCTAGCAATATGTAGCTAGATGTAGCAGGCTAATGTTAACTAGCTAACGTTGCTCATGAATGGAAGTTAGGCTAGCGAGCAAGCATTTTAGCCATAGACTGTTTCGTCAACATGAAAGAGGGGGGGTTGGCATTTCTCTATAAGTAGAGTGAGTCAACATGTTTTTCTACTTGCATGAACGCGCACACACACACACACACACACACACACACACACACACACACACACACACGCACACAGAAATCAGAACCATGGACAGCCACATAATTTTTAGGGGGCGCTTGGCTTCCCCAGTGATTTTACCCACGCACCGCTACTGATGATATCCACATTAATCAAGGTGCTAAATTAACACTTCCTTCTCAAACCAATGACAACTCATGTGATTCATATGACATTAATAATTCAGTAAGCCCAGCTGATGTATTAATGACCCCTGGGACCTATTGATGTGGTAATTGATTCTGTCCCAAGTGATTCAGTTTGACTCAGCAGATTTAGTCTGTCCCAAGTGATTCAGTTTGACTCAGCAGATTTAGTCTGTCCCAAGTGATTCAGTTTGACTCAGCAGATTGATTCTGTCCCATGTGATTTTATCAGCTTAGTATTGTACATTGACTCAGTTACAAATTCATGAGGTCTAAGATTATTTTGTGAATTGAATGACTGGAAATCTAAATCCTGTCCTGATAAAGGCATTAAAGGCCCAGTGCAGTATATTTCCAAACTATTACATTTTAGTCATTTAGCAGACACTATTATTCAGAACGATTTACAGCAGCAATTATGGGTTAAGTGCCTTGCTCAAAGGCACATCAAAAAAAAAATCGCCTAGCCGGCTCAGGGTTTCGAAGCGCAAACTTTTCAGTTACTAGCCCAATGTGCTTAACGCTAGGCTACCTGCCGTCCCACTATGAGGAAATTATGATAGTGCCCTTTTAGAGTAAGAGCTGTTTGAAAAGACTGCCTGATATTTTAGCCTGTTTTGGTGAGAAGGCGCTTTGGTCTGCCTGGTGACATCACCAGGTGGTAAATTAGTTAGTAAACCAATAAGAAAGATACTTCCAAACCTCTCTGCCAATAACAGCTAGTTTTCAGTTTTCCTCTCCCCACTCAGACCACTCCCAGGCAGTCCTTGAAAAATTCTTGCTTGAGAAATTGCTTTTTGCGAAGGAAGCATTTTTTACATTTTTGATTATTTGAAGACAATCACACTAAGGTACTTGCAGTAATTGTTACCCAGAAATGATACAATATGGAGATAGAAATGGCTGCATTTTCACAGTATTATTCCAACTTCATAGTGTAGTGTATATAAAACTCAGGAAATCATGTTTTTGCTGCACTTGGACTTAAAATATAAATGTCAAAATGTATATTTCAGCCTAAATAGACATACCCAAAATATATGATTTATTATGTGAGGGCAATAAACAATACCTAGTCGTCACGTTCTGACCATAGTTCTTGTGTGTTTTGCTTGTTTTAGTGTTGGTCAGGACGTGAGCTGGGTGGGCATTCTATGTTGTGTGTCTAGTTTGTCTGTTTCTATGTTTGGCCTAATATGGTTCTCAATCAGAGGCAGGTGTTTTGTGTTGTCTCTAATTGGGAATCATATATAGGTGGCTTGTTTTGTGTTGGGGTTTGTGGGTGGTTGTTTCCTGTCTTTGTGTTTTCGCTGCACCAGATAGGGCTGTATCGGTTTGCCACATTTTGTTATTTTGTATTTGTTGTAAGTGTTCACTGTTTATCGTTTTATTAACCTTTTGTCAATAGGGGGGCGCCATTTCGACTTTGTAAAAATTCGTTCCCAAATTAAACTGCCTCTTACTCAATTCTTGCTCGTACAATATGCATATTATTATTACTATTGGACAGAAAACACTCTCTAGTTTCTAAAACCGTTTGAATTACTTCTCTGAGTGAAACAGAACTCATTCTGCAGCACATTTCCTGTCAGGAAGTGAGATTTCTGAAATCGAGGTCCCTGTTCTAAGGTCAGTTTATAAGTCCCCATGTAAGCTATGGGGCTACATGCACTGCATACGCCTTCCTCTAGATGTCAGTAAGCGGTGAGAATTTGAATGGAGTGGATTGCACCATCTGGGCCACTATAAAAGCTCATGGAACGGAAGTACCGTTCTTTTCAACGGGGCGCCTGGCGCAAGAGGGACATCACAATGGCGTCCTGCAAAAGCTTTCGTTTTAGCAGTTCTATATCTCCGGTCATGTTTTTATTCGTTATAGGTGTTAAAGACATCATAAGGTAGTTAATTTAAACCGACTTATAGCAGTTTATATCAGTTTATTGCGATTTTCTGGGATTTCTTTGTGACGCGCTTTCACGAGTTGGACACCTCTCCAGTGGGTGGCTATCGTTAGCTGCTATTTCTACAGGAGAAGAGGACATCTTTCAACCAAAAGACGATTGAAACCTTTGATTAGCCTGCGCCTTTGATCCCCATCCAGGAGGGCAGGTCATGACAGAGTGCACAGCAATTGATGTTCCGCCATTCACAGAGCGCTTTTGTGCAGAAAAATGGTGGCCGGAATGGCCCAGAACCGCTCAAAGTGCCTTAAATAGGGGACTTAAAGTTTAAAAGTAAACTTTTGTCAGTGTTCGTCATAGTTGAGCAAGCATTGGTTGCATTTTGAGTAAATTACAAACTTTTTCCGAAATGAATTATTTTCAAACACTTACTCTTGTTTGTTTGTGTGAAATGTCGGAATCAAATCAAATTGTATTGGTCGCATACACATATTTATCAGATTCATTGCGGGTGTAGTGAAATGCTTATGTTCCTAGCTCCAACAGTGCAGTAATATTTAACAATTCATAACAATACACACAAATCTAAAAGTAAAATTAAGAAATCTATAAATATTAGGAGGAGCAATGTCGGAGTCCGGAGTGTGTGTGTATGTGTGTGTGTGTATATATATATATATATATATATATATATATATATATATATATATATATATATATATATATACACTGCTCAAAAAAATAAAGGGAACACTTAAACAACACAATGTAACTCCAAGTCAATCACACTTCTGTGAAATCAAACTGTCCACTTAGGAAGCAACACTGATTGACAATAAATTTCACATGCTGTTGTGCAAATGGAATAGACAAAAGGTGGAAATTATAGGCAATTAGCAAGACACCCCCAATAAAGGAGTGGTTCTGCAGATGGTGACCACAGACCACTTCTCAGTTCCTATGCTTCCTGGCTGATGTTTTGGTCAGTTTTGAATGCTGGCGGTGCTTTCACTCTAGTGGTAGCATGAGACGGAGTCTACAACCCACACAATTGGCTCAGGTAGTGCAGCTCATCCAGGATGGCACATCAATGCGAGCTGTGGCAAGAAGGTTTGCTGTGTCTGTCAGCGTAGTGTCCAGAGCATGGAGGCGCTACCAGGAGACAGGCCAGTACATCAGGAGACGTGGAGGAGGCCGTAGGAGGGCAACAACCCAGCAGCAGGACCGCTACCTCCACCTTTGTGCTAGGAGGAGCACTGCCAGAGCCCTGCAAAATGACCTCCAGCAGGCCACAAATGTGCATGTGTCTGCTCAAATGGTCAGAAACAGACTCCATGAGGGTGGTATGAGGGCCCGACGTCCACAGGTGGGGGTTGTGCTTACAGCCCAACACCGTGCAGGACGTTTGGCATTTGCCAGAGAACACCAAGATTGGCAAATTCGCCACTGGCGCCCTGTGCTCTTCACAGATGAAAGCAGGTTCACAATGAGCACATGTGACAGAGTCTGGAGACGCCGTGGAGAACGTTCTGCTGCCTGCAACATCCTCCAGCATGACCGGTTTGGCGGTGGGTCAGTCATGGTGTGGGATGGCATTTCTTTGTGGGGCCGCACAGCCCTCCATGTGCTCGCCAGAGGTAGCCTGACTGCCATTAGGTACCGAGATGAGATCCTCAGACCCCTTGTGAGACCATATGCTGACACATGCACATTTGTGGCCTGCTGGAGGTCATTTTGCAGGGCTCTGGCAGTGCTCCTCCTTGCACAAAGGCGGAGGTAGCGGTCCTGCTGCTGGGTTGTTGCCCTCCTACGGCCTCCTCCACGTCTCCTGATGTACTGGCCTGTCTCCTGGTAGCGCCTCCATGCTCTGGACACTACGCTGACAGACACAGCAAACCTTCTTGCCACAGCTCGCATTGATGTGCCATCCTGGATGAGCTGCACTACCTGAGCCACTTGTGTGGGTTGTAGACTCCGTCTCATGCTACCACTAGAGTGAAAGCACCGCCAGCATTCAAAAGTGACCAAAACATCAGCCAGGAAGCATAGGAACTGAGAAGTGGTCTGTGGTCACCACCTGCAGAACCACTCCTTTATTGGGGGTGTCTTGCTAATTGCCTATAATTTCCACCTTTTGTCTATTCCATTTGCACAACAGCATGTGAAATTTATTGTCAATCAGTGTTGCTTCCTAAGTGGACAGTTTGATTTCACAGAAGTGTGATTGACTTGGAGTTACATTGTGTTGTTTAAGTGTTCCCTTTATTTTTTTGAGCAGTGTATATATATATATATATATTGCAAAGTTGCTTTGGAGCTAGAAGCAGAGCTGCCATGTCTGTCGGCGCCATCTTGTTGTTGAATTTATGTAGATAAAAAAATAAAAAAAACACAAACTTCTAAATAAGTTATATTAATTTGCATTGTAATTATTCGTTGTTTGCACTGTGTGTGATTCTGCGTGAAGGGTCTGATTATGAAAATGAGCTATTTTCTAAAGCCTTATTGAGGCCGGGAGCAATCGCAGAAAGCAATGAAGTATGGGTTAAAGCGCTGTATGTGGATAAAATATAAATGCTGCTTCATTCTACCATGCATATACACCCCACAGTCACTTGCAGCTGAGCTGTGAGCAAACAAATTAATTATTTATGAAGGATGAATATTGCATATTGGTCTAAAAATTGTTGTTTCGTCTGCATCATATGCCAACAAGATTAGATTTACATGACAAGATATTTACCTCCACAGAGCAAAGAATTCTAATCAGCCTGCAATATATGTTGTGGGATACTACAGGACTGATCTGAGTTAAAAAAACAGGAAAACTATCAAAAAAGATATATACAGTGGGATCCAAAATGTTAGACCATTCCTCCATACAGAATCCTGCCAGATCCTTGACATCATTTGCCTGCGTGTATAGACTGCCCTCTACAATTCAAACCATATGTTTTCAATGGGTTATAAATCCAGAGACTGAGATGGCCTTTGCAAAATGGCCAATTAACCATTTCTTTGTTGATATTGATGTGTGTTTTTTTTTTTCTTGCTGGAAGATCCACTTGTGGCCAAGTTTCAGCCTTACAAGGGCCCCAGGACCAGTGGAAGCAAAATAGCCCTATAATATCAAAGATCCTCAACCCCATACCTACTGTAAAATATGATTTTCTGCTTATGCATTCTAATTTCGACCCTGGTGTGCGTGGCCAAAGAGCTCTATTTTAATGACATCTGACCAAAGCACCGGTTTCAATTCAAGTGCCAATGCCTTTTAGCAAACTCCAGACGTTTACATTTGTTGGATGATATGAAAATATAGCTCTTTGGCCACGCAAACTTTTTTGAGCATACAATATAGCTCAGTATTGGAATTATTTATTTTATACTGTAATTTTTGCTCATCTTTATCAAGGGTGTCAATAATTCCAGACCCCACTGTACATGTCTACAGGACAGATATATACACAATTGTTTAGACTGGATATTTAATTGGTGAATTTTTTGTTGGGTGTTGTGCACTATGTATATCAATGTAACATGCTGTTATGTTCATTATTTTGTGTTTGTATGTGCCTGACATCACCAATTAAGTTCCCTCGGGAAAATAAAAGTTCATCTAGAAGTCCAAGTCCAAAGTACTTCAGTACATAAGCTGTGATTTATATTCTAGATAGAACACCCTGAAGCCAGTCAACCTAGTGCGCCTTGTGTTTCTTTTATCCTCTGGTTGATAAACGTTGCTTGTCTTGCACCATCACACTCTGTCATGCCCTCATTTTCAACCAGCATCCAATTCTGTTGTGGCTGTCTTTGAAAAGTAATGGACTGATAAAACATGGCTTTGAACAAGACACACACACACACACACACACACACAGAGCTATACACTACCCATTGGCTTTTCTGTTCTGTGCTCTCTCTGCCCCAATGGAGGGGTAATAATGGGTTTTGCAATATAATACTGACATCAATGCATGAGTCAAGGGAAAGTTTGAGTTATGCCCGGCGATGACTCTGCAAATACTGTGAACTCTAAGAAATCTCATAGTTTGTCAGGGATGATTAGAATTCAACGCTATTGATCAGGACTTTGAATTCAGGGTTGTATTTTAAAACAAAGGCTGTCGATGTGTGCCATTTTACATATTAATACAACAGAAATGTGTTATTGCTGACACTATTCCCAGGTGTTTGCCCACTTCATGGCTGGCTTATTCATATTTAATAACAGTGAACTAACGTCAGGACTATAGGGACAATCAACCCGTACCTAAAATTCCACTTTTCAGGTAATAGATGAAATATAGTACCGCACCCACTGGAGTTACTGGCTTAGGTATTTGGATGTTGCAGGTTATCCTACCATGTGGGTATAGTATTATATATACAGTACATACTAATTAATATGCAATGAAAAACCTCACCTTTCAACAAACAGGAGTGCTTTTGGTCGGTGGGATTAGACAATTCTTTATGGCTGTACTTGATGCAGTGTGTTTTCTAGTTTCACCTCTATCAAACACACAGGCTCAAGGGAGAGACTGACGGCAAGAACCAAAATATATCTAATATATCTAGTGAGGAATAGCCTTAGGGGATGCTCTCTCTGTGGTGTGTCATAGGGTTTTAGAGATTATCCGTGGAGGCTGTAGGCTGGCTGGATGGTGTTTGACAGATATGGATGTGGAAATGTCTTACCTGAAGACTTTGGCTGTTTCTAAACTGTAAACTGACACCTTGTTCAGTTTTTCAAACCCATGCTTCACCCCACTGCGACAACTGTCATAATGTATACTGCAGAGCTCACCAACTCAATCAGACTACTAGTCAAAACTCAGTAGAGTCAGACAAAGATGTGCACTTATCACTATGGCTGAGGTTGAGTGAAAACCGAAAGGAAGTGTGGTAAAGTGTTGCGAAATAAAGTAAACTCATGAGCTATTTTAGTAAAGCTACAGTCAAGTGTGCTTTTGGGAACAATCTCAACTCACTCAGTACAGTTGTGTCGCCACGTTAAAGATTCATGATGTTTTACAAGGAGCAGACGCACAGACAGTACATTACTGACCTTTAGTGCAGAACTGTACTCTAAGTTACTGTATTTTTGTGCACTCATTCTCCTAGTTTACTGGTTAGAATTTGACAGAAGTTTAGCGACAATTATTAAACCAGTTTATACATATTTATTCATAACACATCATACTGCACCACCGTCAAGAGAACTGGTGCCCTCTTCTAAGCGCATGCATGAGATCTACTTGCCTGGCTACCCAAACTCCTTGCTCCGGCCAATCGCTATGGCACGGCCACAGACGTTCGTTTCTTCTACGCAATGAGTCTAGATCTGAGTACCTCTCGAACAATTTCTAGAACGCAAACACATTCGCACCATTCTGATTGGTCCCAGAAGCCAATGGGTTGGGCCAGAGCCAGAACACATGTGGGTAAAGTGCCATTTTGAAAATTCATCATTGGCTTTGGTACTCTGATTGGTTAGAGATGATCCAATCGCTGGTGACTTTGTTTTGTACAAGACCTCTCATTTTGACGTTACCACAACTGATTTCAACGTTGGCCCTTGCAATGTAAAGAGTGTCTGCAGGCGGATGAATCCAAGATTTAGAATTTGTGGAAAAGAAGGGCATGGTGTTTCTTATGAAGAAGCTGTAAAGTGTTGCACCTGTGGTGGAAAGCATGAAGCTACATGAGGTTGTCATAGTCATGGCCATCCAGAGGATTTCATATGTAGAGGCTGTCAAAAAGGTGGAGGGAACAAAAGGTACTCTTGAGCACTCCATGGTGTTGGGAAGGCCTTTAATGCAGGCTGCAGAGTTCGCTTTCCACCAGCAGGATCCAGGGATGTTACGTGTAAAGGTGGACTTTGTGAATTTTATGGCAATGGCGATCAATGGCACGGCTAAAGTGGAGGGACAGTCCAGGAAGATGGACATTATTGTGGATGCGGCAGGGCGGTTCCGGGGACTAAAGGATTTCTCAGGGAAGGAGTAACATGAAGCTCTGTCTCGAGCAGTGATACCTCCTCAGGTCCCAGAGCCTGGGGAGGGAGATATGGAAGATTGAAGAATTGAGGGAGTAAGATATAGGTTTTGTTAAGTAATTTTTTTGTGTTTTAGGTTATGTGGATTAGCCCCCCACCTCCCATCACCGTATGGAGTTTCCTTTTTACCCCCGTACAGTTGGTGGCGTTAATGCACCATAAGTATTGGATGCCAACCACCATTAAACTCCATCGAAGAAAACTTCAATTATAGCAGTCTCAGACTGAAGTATGTAGCAAACCTACAGCAGTGGAATAATTCCATTTGAGTTGTCAGGCAAGAGATCTACAAGGCCTAGATTCCATCAGATCAAGCGTTAATCGGCGACAGCCAACACCTGCATAGCTGATGTTTTGGCTGCGTCGGAGGTGGAACTGCGTTGGCGCTGTCAAATCGGTGAACAGCTGCTCTTGATCATACTCGCTTTAGAAGTTCAGAATGAGAAAGTGTAGGTTATATAGAAATAATGATGCTCAAATTCAAAATCATTAAATAATGTGGATTTTTATTGGCCAAATCGAAGAGTAGATTATATCTCACATTTCAGTGTTCAAACTTGTAAACAAGACTGCATGGGATTCCTCTTAATGCAACTCCGTGTGCAGCCAATCGCTTCAGGTATAATGCCAGGAGCTGCTGGTGGATTTGACCGCTTTAACGCAGTTCCACCTCCAACACCTCCGAAACAACCGCTATGCCAAAGCAACTGCTATTCGGATGTCAGCTAAAGCGGATCTGATTTGAATAGTGCGCCTTCTAATTATCAGGATTTAGGTTCTCAGTGGTGTGCCTGAGTCGTTGTTGAATTTACAGTATGTTGCAACTCCTTGATTTCATAAGCTACTGAACGTTAAATCTGCTCCCTTGCTCATTAGGAAATGAGACACATTTTTTGCTGAGAGGAATGATGATGCAAATGACTTCTGAAATAAAGCCACCATTGCCATTCCCATTTCTCTTTCCTTTAATTCTAATGTGATACTGTTAGTATGCTTATTTCCAACCAAAACCTGGATGTTGAGTTGGATGTGCATCAGCTCAAACATAGTAGTGGAAATAGGGAGAGAGGGAAAGGGAGGGAAGAATGCAAACCTTGAAAATTATACTTATTTTCCAGCATTCGCCAAAAATGTTCTCTGTCATTTAATTGCTGGACAGGCATCTAATGTGGCTTGCTTGCATGTAACTAATGGAAGTAAGATAAAGACAGACACTCATGGCTGAGTAATGGAGATTCTCCATTGCAGCATTTATCGCAACGTGATGGAGAATCACAGTTCATCTGACAGGCCTACGCATCGCTTTTGGGGCATTCTCATTCAGCAACTCACCAAAATGAAGACTAAATGGATGTTTAAGTTCCAATTACATTGAATTTACAGAATTTGCATTGCTGGTCTCACAGTAACATAAATGTGAAGGAAGCATTAGCACACCTGGCCTGGGCAATGTTTGGAGACATGTTTCCCAGTGTTAGCATTTCCAAGAAGGTGAAATGTGTTCAATTCTAACCAACCATATAGTTAGAGGCGTACTATTATGGCATTTTAGTAATTTAGCAGACGCTCTTATCCAGAGAAACTTACAGTTTGTGCATTCATCTTAAGATAGCTAGGTGGGACAACATCGAAGTTGAGATATCTGCCAGGCACACAGAGATGCGTGTCGGCACCTGGGTGTCTAAGGAGGGGAAGGAGAAAAGTAGTTGAGTGTCATTCGCATAGCAATGATAGGAGAGACCATGTGAGGATATGAAGGAGCCGAGTGACTTGGTGTATAGAGAGAAGAGAAGAGGGCCTAGAACCTTGCCCTGGGGGACACCAGTAGTGAGAGTACGTGGTGCAGACACAGATCCTCTCCACGTCAGGCAGGATGCAATCCAAGAGTGCACATAGCCTGAGACGTCCAGCCCTGAGATGGTGGAGAGGAGGATCTGATGGTTCACGGTGTCGAAGGCAGTGGATAGATCTAGGAGGATGAGAACAGCTTTGGCAGTGCGGAGAGCCTCCATGACATAGAAAAGAGCAACTCTGACCATTTTGAAGTCAGAGGGGACGCAGCCAGTGGTCAGGGATGAGTTGATGAGGGAAGTGAGGAATGGGAGAAGGTCTCCAGAGATGGTCTATAGAAAGGAGGAGGGGATAGGGTCGAGCGGGCAGGTTGTCGGGGGGCCAGACCTCACTAGTAGCAGAATGTCATCTGGAGAGAGAGGGAAGAAAGAGGTCAAGGCATAGGGTAGTTCTGTGTGAGTGAGATCAGTGAACTAAATAGGCTGAGTGAATGAGTAGCGGTTGTTGTCATCCTTTTTTCAAAGTTGTACGCAGAGAGGGGGAGGGAGGGGTGGAAGATTAAGGAAGGAGGAGAAGGTGGAAAAGAGTTTCCTAGGGTTAGAGGCAGAAGCTTGACATTTAAAGTGGTAGAAAGTGGATTTAGCAGCAGATACAGAGGAAGAGAAGGTAGAGAGGAGGGAGTGAAAGGATGATAGGTCCCCCGAAAGTTTAGTTTTCCTCCATTTTCGCTCAGCTGCACACAGCCCTGTTCTGTAAGTTTGCAATGAGTCAATCAGACACGGAGCAGGAGGGAAGGGTTGAGCCAGCCGGCCGGGATGCATAGGATGCGGAAAGGGAGGAGAATAAGGTCGAAGAGGCAGAATCAGGAGACAGGAGGGAGAAGGATTTAGCAGAAGGGAGAGATGATAGGATAGAAGAAGAGAGAGAGTGAAGATTGTGATGGTACATGATTAGGGTTGGAAGAAAGGGAGACAGAAAAGGAAACAAAGTGGTGATCAGAGGGGGGTTGCACTGAGATTAGTAGGTGAGCAGCCTCTAGTAAAGATGAGGTCAAGCGTATTGCTTGCCTTGTGAGTTGGAGGAAATTGGGAAAGGGTGAGGTCAAAAGAGACAAGGAGGGGAAAGAGAGAGTTGGAAAGAAATGAATTAAACGCAAACGACGGGAGGTTCAAGTTGCCAAGTACGAAGAGCCGTGATCCATCGTCAGGAAATGAGCTTATCAAGGTGTCAAGCTCATACATTGATGAAGATACACCCATCGCCCTGCCTGACTTGATCTGACAGGTGTGTGTGTGCGTGTGCTTGCAGGCTTGTCTGTGTGTGCGTGTGTGTGTGTGTGTCCACACGACAAGGTAGTCCTGAGCCCAGCAAAGCAAAACTGTAGTGAGTGGAGCAGACTGAGGGGTCCTAATTACTGTGTGATGCTTCCCTCAGCCCTGCTGACCCTACTGCTGATCCTAATGGGCCCGGGGGGTGCGTAATGGGCCCGGGGATGCCAGGAGCATAGGAAGGGGGGTATAACAAATAGATAATCACACCTGTCTCTCTACCTCTCTTCCTCTCAATACTTCTCTCAACCATTATTTCTCTCTTCCCCTCAATACTTCTCTACCTCTCAAACCTCTATGACTCTCTCCACCTCTCTCTCTTTCTACCTCTCCACATCTCCCACACAGGGTTCCTGAGTGCCGCAGCGGTCTAAGGCACTGCATTTCAGTACTTGAGGCATCACTACAGACACCCTGGTTTGATTCCAGGCTGTATCACAACTGACCGTGATTTGGAGTCCCATAGGGATGCGCACAATTGGCCCAGCGTTGTCTGGGTTTGACCGGTGTAGGCCATCATTGTAAATGAATTTGTTCTTAACTGACTTACCTAGTTAAATAAATAAATAAAATAATCTCTCTCCACAACTGATGAAGGTTTTTGAAGATTGGGTTCTTGTAAAGTGCAGAAGCATGACTAATGACTAATACACTTTTAGAAAAAAGGGTTCCAAAAGGGTTCTTCGGCTGTCCCCATAGGAGAACAGGTAGAACCCTTTTTGGTTCCAGGTGGAACTATTTTGGTTTCCATGTAGAAGCCTCTTGGGAAATAGTTCTACATTGAATCCAATAGGGTTCTACCTGGAACCAAAACGGTTCTGCCTGGAACCAAAAAGGTTCTTCAAAGGGTTCTCCTATGGGGACAGCCGGAGAACCCTTTTAGGTTCTAGATAGCATCTTTTTTTTCTAAGAGTGTACTGTAGGAATGTCTCAAGGTGGACTCAGCAATGACTGTAGGGAGACTTCCTAAACAGCGGGGGTGACTTCCTGCTTTCAAACAATCAAAACAACAACAAAAGAGTGACTGACTGATTGACTGAAGGACGAACTGACAGACCAACTGAAAGGAGTGATTCCTTTGTCTCCTCCTCTCCTCTCCTCTAGCCTGCAATGCCAAATAGTGTCCCCCTACCCTGTGTCCCAAGGGGATTTAATTTTAAGATATTAGCACCCGTTTCTATGTCAACGGTGTGATATTGCGTCGAATTTTGGAGATCATTGCAGCCAAACTTACATTCTTTTCATCCCCACTATGTAAACAAAGTTGATTTCCGCTACAATTTTGCTGCTTAAACAAGTTTTGTTCAGCTAATGTAGGGCAGCCCAGGCCCCGAAGTGACTCTTCTTATCAACTGTATGCAAGGATTTCCTCTTTTGTCTTAGGAATTCAGCATTCTCTGTGTGTATCTTGCCAACCCCCATTGTCACACATCTGAGCAGCAGATGTTCTGTTGTGATTAAGTCATGTAGGTCAGATATCTGATTGGAGGTTAACTTTACAGTAATGCTTTTGGTCAACAACTCAGATTTTCAAACCAAACAACTCAGATGTTATAAAAGGGTCTTAGACTCACGGTCTATCTCTCTTTGTTTGTTCCTCAACTGCTGTGGTGGGAGTCTTTCTTTCTTCAGAACTCCATTCTCAAACATTTCTAGATTGCCTATTATTGTAACTCATCTATAGTCTTGCATATTGCTAAATAATCTTTATGGAGTCAGATAAACAATTTAATAGGCTAATTATTTAGAATTATTGTGTGTTGCATGTGAGGTACAGTGCATTTGGAAAGTATATGTTGACTTTTTCCACATTTTGTTACATTACAGCCTTATTCTAAAATATATATATTTTTTAAAATTCTTAGTAATCTACTTGCAATCTTGCGGGTGTATAAAAATAAAAATGGGAAATACCTTATTTACATAACTGTTCAGACCCTTTGCTATGATACTCGAAATTGAGCTCAGGTGCATCCTGTTTCCATTGATCATCCTTGAGATGTTTCTACAACTTGATTGGAGTCCACCTGTGGTAAATTCAATTGATTGGATAGGATTTGGAAAGGCACACCTGTCTATATAAGGTCCCACAGTTGACAGTGCATGTCAGAGCAAAAACCAAGCCATGAGGTCGAAGGATTTGTCCGTAGAGCTCAGAGACAGGATTGCGTCGAGGCACAGATCTGGGGCAGGGTACCAAAAGATGTCTGCAGCATTGAACGTCCTCAAAAACACAGTGGCCTCCATCATTCTTAAATTGAAGAATTTTGGAGCCACCAAGACTCTTCCTAGAACTGGCCGCCTGGCCAAACTGAGCAATCAGAGGAGATGGGCCTTGGTCAGGCCTGATGGTCACACTGACAGAGCTCCAGAGTTCCTCTGTGGAGATGGGAGAACCTTCCAGAAGGACAACCATCTCTGCAGCACTCCACCAATCAGGCTTTTTTTGGTAGAGTGGCCAGACAGAAGCCACTCCTCAGTCAAATGCACATGACAGCCTGCTTGGAGTTTGCCAGAAAGCACCTAAAAGACTCTCAGACCATGAGAAACAAGATTCTCTGGTCTGATGAAACCAAGATTGAACTCTTTTTCAGGGGCAGGGACTGAGAATGACAAAACAGGCTACCTAAATATGGTTCCCTCTGATTGGGAACCATATTTAGGTAGCCTGTTTTGTCATTGTGGGTTGTGGGTGATTGTCTATGTGTAGTGTTTGTGTCAGCACAATTGTTCATTAGCTTCACGGTTGTAACTTTGTTGTTTTGTAGTGTTCAGTTTTTCCATTAAAATGACGAACACTTACCACGCTGCGTATTGGTCCTCTGATCCTTCTCGCTTCTCCTCGTCAGATGAGGAGGACGAAGACAGCCGTGACAATATTTCTGTTTTTTATAGTTAGTACATTTTCCAAAATTTCTAAAAACCTGTTTTTGTTTTCTCTTTATGGGGTATTGTTCGTAGATTGATCAGGGAAAAAGCAATTTAATCAATTTTAGAATAAGGCTGTAACATAACAAAATGTGGGAAAAGTCTAGTGGTCTGAATACTTTCTGAATGCACTGTATATATAATATACTTATATGATAAATATCACTTCACTGCAGAGATTTGGAAAGTTTTAATTTCAAATAAACTGTCATACATGATTCAGTTATCTTTGATATATTTTTTGACAAAACCACATGTGAAGTTGCTGTTGACCAATCCAAACAGACTATTTTATGATCATTGAAGTGTGAATTAATATGTGATTTTGTGATGTACCTTCAGTTGTGTGTTTTGATCTTACAAAGAAGAACGGAGCATTCCTATCTAGCTGCCTGTGCCAACTGCCTGTGCCAGTTCGTCTTGTTTGCCAAGTCAACCAGCGTTATTCTCCTCACTCCTGTTTTTCCCAGTCTAATTTTTTTCTCCTCCTCCTGGTTCTGACCCTTGCCTGACCAGACTCTGTGCCCGCCTGCCTGACCATTCTGCCCGCCCCTGATCTCGAGCCTGCCAGCCGCTCTGTACTGTGTTGGACTCTGACCTGGTTATGAACTCTAGCCTGTCCCCGACCTGCCTTTTGCCTACACCTTGGACTATAATAAATATCAGAGCTCAAACCATCTGCCTCCCGTGTCTGCATCTCGGTCTCGCCTTGTGTCGTTATATTTCCTCTGTGTTGTCTTGCCAACCCTTATTGCCACACCTCTGAGAAGCAGAGGTTCTGTTGTGATAGCATCATATAGGACTGATATCTGATTGGAGGTTAACTTTACAGTAACGCTTTTGGTCAACAGCTCAAATTTTGAATCTAAACAACTCCGATGTTATAAAAGGTCTTAGATTCCTTGTCTCTCTTTCTTTTTTTGTTCTTGAACTGCTGTGGTGACATTTTATTTTGTTCATTCGCTATTTCTTTCTTTCTCTCCCATGAGCTATGAACCATGAGCTATGAACCATGAGCTATGAACCATGAGCTCAAGGCATGGTTTCTTTGTCTCTCTCTTGCTCTCTGATCATACTTAGATGAATTCCTCATAATGCTTGTTAATGCTTTGTAACTTAAGCTTTATGCCTTGTATGTGAATCCATTCATTTTACAGTCTATTGTATACTTGTATTTAGAATTAAATTATCAGACATTTCTTGAGTGTCTATTACTTTAACTCAACTATAGTCTCTTGCCTATTGCTAAATAATCTTTATGGAGTCAGATAAACATTTTATCAGGCTAATTGAAATGGCTTAGTCTTATTATGATTTGCATGTGAGGTATATACAGCAGTGGAGGCTGGTGAGGGGAGGACGGTTTATAATAATGGCTGGAACAGAGCAAATGGTATGGAATCAACCACAGAGAAACCATGTGTTTGATACCATTTCACTCATTCCGCTCCAGCCATTACCGCGAGCCCGTTCTCCCCAATTAAGGTACCACCAACCTCCTTTGATATACAGCATAATGTACTAATATGATATATATTACTTCACGACACTAACAAGATGAAAACATTACTTCAAACTACTTTTGGATATCTTTTTAACAATTCAACAACATGAAATCTATGTCTTAATTGTGGCTATGTTGAGGAAAAAGCTAAGAAAACCTGTAATCTGCTTGACACATTAAAAGTGACTTACCTTACAGATCACAAAGTCAGCTAATTTCCACTCCATTCATATGCAAATCAATTTGATTTATACACTGGCTTGTCTGGCTGGCATGTTTTTATTTTGAGCTGCCCTCCGCTTGTCTTGTCTACACAGAAATAATATTATTTCAGTCGTCCTAAAAAAAAAATATCTCGCATAACTCATTAGTACACCCTTGTGGTTGAATATATATATATATACCTACTGTAGGTCCCAGGATACAACAATTAACAATGTTGAATTAACAAATACCATCAAGGGACATATGAAAGATAGCGACCCGGCTCTACGTATTGTACTGGTTTGTGACTCACTGACACCGCCTCCGGTTAGAGGGGAATAAAGCAGCCCAAGAGTTAATACACACAGTAACTTTAAAACACACACAGGCGAAGATGGGTAGGCTTCTGTAATGGACACAAACAGAGAGTTAATAAATATGCTATACAGGAGATGAATACACTGACCTGAATAGATATGTGCAAAGAACGATAGAATGAGATATGGGATAGAACAACAAGGACTGTATCTAATAATAACTTAATAACCATGTATTACATAGTAACACCCAATGAATGACTAGCATGGCAATAGCACAGTAATAATAATCGCGAGGACTGTATATTACACAAATAGTAGGCTATTGCACAGAAACACATAAGAGCAAAAACTCATCCTTGCAGACAATTAGTAGTAACATAATGATAATAGAAATGACAACTACATAGAATACTGCTACTCCACATACTGAAATGATAACAACAGCGACAGCAACTTACTTTGTAGTCACGCATCCCATGTACACCGTTCAGTTACGGGCAATATTTACTCCCTTGGAGAGCGTGGGTCAGGCTGGCTAGCCAATCAGGGCCTGGAGAGACTGCATGGCTAGAGCATGCACAGTGGTGAGACACATGGCTATTGTCCGATTGGCCGAAGTCATGAGCTGGAGGAGATATTGATCTCTCAGGTGAGGGGGAAAAAGGGCGAGGATTGGTGAGAGACAGACAACGCAGCTCCAGAAACCAATTGAACAAATGCTCATACAAACAGTGATATAGCGTCCTGTAGTGCTCTCGGGCAGGGGGATTCTGTAACAGATACGTTACAATTTCCAACAATGAACACCTTGTGAAACAGCTGTGAAAACCAACCTGGCAATATTTAAAATGTAAATATATAAACTTGGATCTTTTTATGGTATAGGTATTTCATACATTTATTTTCACAGATTTTTAATACACTGACATGACAATCATAGACTGGAGGTGGGTGCTGTTTGGGTGGGTGGTTCTGTCACTTGTTCTTGTGACGACCCTCCCACTCTGTCTGCCGTATTCTCTCTTTGTTCTTGTTTCCTTATTAGGATGCCGGTGGGCGGAGTTGGGAGGGTCGTCAGCTACATGGGAAACACCTGGGCCCACTGTCATAGGATAAATGCACCACCTCCCCATTCATGGAGGAGACTCTCTCCATGCAGACACCTTTATAGATTTGGTTGTGTTTCTTGGTGTTTTTTTGGTTGGTTGCTTTAGCATCTTTCAACACCCTGCATTATCACATTCATGCATGCAAAACACTCACTTACACTACTGATCACTGATTACACACACCATTGTATATTATACCTAGTTACTTTATTTAATAGATATATATTTTGTTACTCCTTATCTCCACGTTGTCTCCCTTTTGTTACGGGCTTTGAGCCGGTTCGTGACAAGTGGGTGCTCGTCCGGGATCTTGAATGTATTGTTTGGGAGAACGTGGAGTTAATGTTAAATTTTGTAGGTGTTTGGTTTGCATATTTTGTTTGAGTTTGATAGGCCCAGTATTGGTTGCCTTTGTTGTTTGGTTTGTGTGCTGCGTTGGAGAGAGTATAATGGTTAGTTTCCAGGCCCTGCCCAGCCTGGAAACTCTTGTTCTACTTTCTGTTGGGACATCAGTCTGAGGTGAGTAATCGGCTGTGTACCTCAGTGGGAGATTTGGGTAGGGTAGTGGAACTTGCTACCCGGAGCTATAGCCTTTTACCCCTGATAGGCTTAGCGACGTGTTTCATTTTTGGAATATGTTGGGCATGGTTAATGTTTGTTATTTTTGTGGGGTGTCTGTGGACTGAGCAGTTGTCTCGGGGGCACATCCGTGGCTTGGTGGAATCTGCCAGCGTGCTGGGGGGTTTATTTCCTTGCCAGCGGGCTACAGTGCGTAAATACCCACCGCAAATCCGCACGAAGACTAGGGTTGAGTTATTGTAGGTTTTGGGGAAGCTCCGTATCTCATCTCTCTTCTGTGGTGCTCAGGGTGATTGTCATTTCTCTGGTTGTGGTCTGATGTGCTCAGCAGAGGGGTTGAGCGAGATTATTTACTAATGACTATGGCGTCTTATGTGGACGAGTTCATTTGCTTTCCATCAGGATCTGTTAGAATGATGTACTGATGTTGAAGATCGTTGAACATTATGATTGAAATGAGTTATTCTGTTACGTTGGGAAGTGACTGTGAATCGTTGGGAAGTGACTATGAATCGTTGGGAGTTGTTAAAATTAAGGACCTTGATGTTCTTTTCGTTGGAGTTTGTAGTTGATGTGGTCTCTCGTGCGCCCTGTTCCTGAATGTTTGTATTGTCAGGTTCTGTCTTTCCTGTCTATTCCCTCCTGGTCTTGTGTTCTTCTTTCCTCTTAAAAGTTGCTTCCTATGCACTAAGGTTGCTGAGGTCTGGGGAGTCTTCTTTCCTCTTAAATGTTGCTTCCCGTGCGCAAAGGTTGCTGAGGTCTGGGGAGGAGGAGGTTGGCTGGGGCAAATTGGAAGTGTGAACACGTAACCCCTCATCAATTTGGGACGCAGAGGCTGTGTCAATTTGGGACGCAGAGGCTGTGTCAATTTGGGACGCAGAGGCTGTGTCAATTTGGGACGCAGAGGCTGTGTCAATTTTGGGACGTAAGGGGCCGGTATGTTGTTCCGGGGTCCTTGTTGGTCCCCGGTTTTATGGGGGGGAATGTGACGACCCTCCCACTCTGTCTGCCGTATTCTCTCTTTGTTCTTGTTTCCTTATTAGGATGCCGGTGGGCGGAGTTGGGAGGGTCGTCAGCTACATGGGAAACACCTGGGCCCACTGTCATAGGATAAATGCACCACTTCCCCATTCATGGAGGAGACCTAGTTATACCTAGTTACTTTATTTAATAAATATATATTTTGTTACTCCTTATCTCCACGTTGTCTCCCTTTTGTTACGGGCTTTGAGCCGGTTCGTGACATTCTAAACAGGCAGCCAGTCTCAGAAGGAGGACTTGAAGTGTGTTTGGAGTGCTGGTGTTTTAAGTCCATCTGTGTATCTCACATTATATGTCCAGTATGACACAGCAAGTAAACCTTCTTAGCAGATAATGGCAATATGATGATAACAGTAGCTGTCGATGATGTAATGAAAAGATGGAGGGTGGTTGGTAAAGGAAGACATCAGGTGGATCAACGTTTGGTTATTAGGCAGACCCCTTAGGTCCTGGAGAACAGGATTTTTTTTACTTCAGATGTGTTGATGAGGGCGGTAAGGAACGGAAGGAGGTCTCCAGAGACGGAGAAGGGAGGAGGGGATGAGGTGAGTGAGCAGATTGTTGGGCAATCAGACATCAATAGATACAGAAGTTGGGGGTCCCCACATTTTAGTGGCTCCCCTCTTGACGTTGGAGAGAACATTTTGTTTTAAAAATAATTTCCTGCATTTCTACACTTTTTGCATAGAGCAAATATTGCAGTTTTAAAGCAAGTTTTCTGCAAATGTACTCATTTTGCCATGGGGCAGAGAGAAAAAAACTGCAACTTTGCAGCTACTTTTCTTAAATTTAATCAATTTTGCCATTGGATGGAGCAACATTTTTGCTGTTTTAAGGATTTTTTTTTGCAATTCTACACATTTTGAAATTACTTCTGCCATGTTTATATAATATCAGTGTGAGAATAACTAACAAAATCAATGAGGCCACTGGGCACGTGCCATGCGTGCCCGGTCGTTATTCGGCCATGGTTACTAGTTGAGAGAGTCTTTTTGGGTATGACGCTACAAGCTTGGCATACCTGTATTTGCGGAGTTTCTCCCATTCTTCTCTGCAGATCCTCTCAAGCTCCTGACTAGTCTCCCAGTCCCTGCCATTGAAAAACATCCCCACAGCATGATCCCGCCACCACCATGCTTCACTGTAGGAATGGTGCCAGGTTTTCCTCAGACGTGACGCTTGGAATTCAGGCCAAAGAGTTCAATCTTGGTTTCATCAGACCAGATAATCTTGTTTCTCATGGTCTGAGAGTCCTTTAGGTACCTTTTGGCAAACTCTAAGCGGGCTGTCATGTGCCTTTTACTGAGGAGTGGCTTCCGTTTGGCCACTCTACTATAAAGGCCTGATTGGTGGAGTACTGTAGAGATGGTTCTCCTTCTGTAATGTTGTCCCATCGCCACAGAGGAACTCTGGAGCTCTGTCAGAATGACCATCGGGTTCGTGGTCACCTCCCTGACTAAGGCCCTTCTCCCCTGACTGCTCAGTTTGGCTGGGCGGTCAGACTTGGTGGTTCCAAACTTCTTCCATTTAAGAATGATGGGGACATGTTTTGGTACCCTTCCCCAGATCTGTGCCTCGACACATCCTGTCTTGGAGCTCTACGGACAATTCCTTCGACCTCATGGCTTGGTTTTTGCTCTGACATGCACTGTCAACTGTGGGACCTTATATAGACAGGTGTTTCCAAATCATGTCCAATCAATTCAATTTACCACAGGTGGACTCCAATCAAATTGTAGAAACATCTCAAGGTTGATCAATGGAAACAGGATGCACCTGAGCTGTCACGCTCGTCGTCCTCCTCGTCTGAGGAGGAGCAGGTGGAAGGATCGGAGGACCAATATGCAGCGTGGTAAGTGTTCATCTTGATATTTATTAACACAGAGAACACTTAACGAAACTATACAAAAATAACAAACAACAAACGTGAAGCTAACGAATCATAGTGCTGACACCAAACACTACACATAGACAATCACCCACAACCCACAATGACAAAACAGGCTACCTAAATATGGTTCCCAATCAGAGACAACGACTAACACCTGCCTCTGATTGAGAGCCATATCAGGCCAAACACAGAAACAGACAAACTAGACATATAACATAGAATGCCCACTCAGATCACACCCTGACCAAACAAAACATAGAAACATACAAAGCAAACTATGGTCAGGGTGTGACATGAGCTCAATTTCGAGTCATAGCAAATGGTCTGAATATTTATTTAAATAAGGTATTTCTGTTTTATTTTTAATACATTTGCAAAAACGAAAAAACAGTTTTTGCTTTGTCATTATTGTATGGAGATTGATGAGGATTTTGTTTCATTCAATCCATTTTAGAATAAGGCTGTGGAAAAGGTGATGGGGTCTCAATAGTTTTGAATGCACTGTATGTATTATAAGTAATGAATGTGTAGGGGACTTCAGAAATTCTACAGACTGTGCGCAGCAGAAATGTCAGCGTACCCCAAATCCAGAGGTTTTGAGTTACATGTGGTCATATCGAAAAGGCAGTACTAAGTGATCATGTCAAATGTAATGTCGTGTCTTTGGCTATGCCGGATTAATTGCTATGACATACTATTCTATAAAATAATTTCTCCGTAATTAATATTACCTGATTGAACTAATCATGTAAATGTAATTAACTAGAGAGGGACACCACGAAAGAATATTTATAGAGCTATTATCTTCCGAATAAACTCTTAAAGATTTAGTAATATTTTACATCAATAGCAGTCAACATTAATCGTCATCTTATTCAGTCTCATCTGAAAGTTGTAAATTCTTGGTTATCTGCAAGAATCCTGGCTAACAAGTTGAATCAGCAATACAAAATTGGGTTTAATTATTTATTTACTAAATACCTAACTAATCACACAGAATCACACATACACAATTAAATCATAACTTGATTACAAATTGCCGTCATAAAGGAAAACGCCCCTAGCGGGCGGAACAGATATGACAGCTTGTTACACAAAGGAAAGGGGGCTGGGTTTTAGTGAAAGAGCGGGAGACTGGAACAGAGGCGAAGCTGTGCTATCGTAAATACAGTATCTTATGCATTCTAAATTACCGCCCATTTGGAAAAGGAAAATGCAATAAATATTTACTCTGAGCTGCGCTTCAGTAGGTTGGTGGTAGATGGAAGACCGTGTTGCCAAACCGAGTCCTCTGTCCTTTGAAGAATGTCTCTGGTGGTCACTGGATACGTTGTAGTAACGTCGTTGTGTAGTAGACGGGATACTCTGACTGTCCTTCCTAACCTGCGTTTGTAGCAGCTGTTGCTAACTCAACGGCTAGGAGGTATCACTTCTGTAGTGAATACGAGTTCAAAGTTCATACCATTCACAACAAAAGTTCATGCTGATGTTGGCTTAGTTCTGTAGTTATTATCTGAACCATTCTGACATGGGATCGTCACCCTCATCTCCTCGGAACAGAAGGTTATATTTCTGTCAATGGCTTTATATAGTGGAGGGAGAGGGGTGTGTCTGAAAAGTTTGTAACCCATGTCTCTTCACAGGGGCGGGCACCTGGTTGAGCAGAGGCCCAAACTTATGAAAACCCAAATCTCTCATTTGGAAGCTAAAATTACATTTCATCTCTTCACAAATAATTTTATATCCAAACATTTGAATTAAACAACAATTCCATGTGAATCCGATACCTCTGATGTTTAGACTTTCCACAGTAGAGTTTATGTCATTCTATCATTGATGAGAATGTGTCAGAGGGCAACCGAACTGACATAATATACCTTAAGTACCACCGCATATGTTCAGTTGGTCGGATTACCAGAATATAGTTCATTTCCCCCAACTTCTGATGTTCCCAGAATCTCTATGTTAACCAAGGGGTTTTCTTATGTCACATCAGTATAGTAGGGAGAGGGAAAAAGGGGGAAAGAGGTATTTATGACTGTCATAAACCTACCCCCAGGCCAACGTCATGACAGTAATCATATTGTCATTGATTAAAGATTTTACACTTTGTAGCCGTACCTCCTCCTACTTACCTTAAAATCCCCATATCATTTCATTAATTTACTTATAATGGTTGGGGACACATGGGACCATCACGTTACAAAAACCTCCAGGGGACCATGACACACCGTCCCAAGAAGGTTCAGGAGACCTTCAGGGGACCATAACACAACTAACCAGGAACGTCATAAAAACGTCCTCGGTGACGTCCAAGGGACAAACTAGGAATTAGACAAAACTTCCAGGGGACCATGAGAGAATATCCCATGAACATTCAGGGTACCTTGAGGGGACCATGACACAACGTCCCAAGAAAGTCTTAAAAACGTCCCGGAACAAACCCGGGAACTATAAAAATGTCCCCCAGAGATCCTTAGGGACCATCACGCAACGTCCTAATGACCAGTAAAATGAAAGTCCTGAGAACGTCAAAATGTTCCTGACATGGTCCTTAGTGACGTCTTGGGAACTTACAGGGAACTGCACAAAGGTCCCCCAGAGAACGTTCCCTTGGGACCATCACGCTACATTCTCAGTGGGATAACGTTGCGGCGAAACCCTTAAGGGACCTAATGGGAACGTCGCCGAATGTTCTCAGGCCGTCCCCTGTTTGCTGGGATCTCCTCTCATGCCATCCCCTATCCCCCCTCCTCCCCTGCCCTTCCCTCCTCTCCTCTGTCCTCCCAGAGTTCTCTCAGTCTCCAGTGTGCTGGTGGTGGAATGTGAATCAGTCTCCATTGGAGGGAAAGACTTACAGTGACAGCATGGGTGGCCAGCCAACACTAACTGTCAAGGCTCAGAGTGCTGCCAGACAGCCAGCAGTGAGAAGCTGTGAGCGCTCCATTCTAGTTAAGATGATTCTGTAACAGGAGACAGTACAATAAGATTAGATTCAATCTAAGATATTTTGATCCTTTGGATCCTCATTAGATGTTACTTTAACATCAACCATGTTCTTTCTGTGGTTCACACGTAACATGACGAAACAATCATACACATATGTCTGACATGAGATTCTCTCTGCACTGATCTGTCAAGTATTATTAAATTGATTCATTTCTCAGATCAACTGAAGTCAAGTCTCCCATCCTGTCATTACGGCTGAGGTGTTATATAAAGACGTCTTGGTTCGTTAAGCTTCAGAGTGTAGGCTGGAAGGCCTAACTCATTTTAATTAGGCTTTTAATATTTTATTAAAGACTGTAGGTCTCTATCTTTTTTTACCACTGTGGGTTTTACTAATTACAAGAGGTGGGTAGCCTTGAAGGTTTAAGGAGTATTGGTCTCTCTCTCTCTGTCATTCTATCTCACTCTCTGTGGCTTTGGTCACGCTTCTCTCTCTTTTTCTCTCTCTTCCTCTCTCCTATATATTTTCCTTGTATCTCCCCTCTCTCTTCCTTCCTCTGTTTTTCCCTGTCTCTCTCCCTGCTCCTCTCCCTGTGTCTCCCTGTGTCCTCTCACTTCATCTCTCTCTTTCTCCACCCCCTCTCCCTCTCTCCCTCCCTCTCTCTGTATGTAAATTGTAAAGTCATTTGTAAAGTATTTTTTTTGGTCTGTAATGTCTTTTTCGTTATGTGACCCCAGTAAGACTAGCTGTCGCTAATGGGGATCCTAATAAATCAAAATCAAAATCTCTCTCTGAGGAGTAGTGAGGCTGAGCAGACATTACATGCACCATGTATTTGCCAGATGTTATTGCTTACACACTGCTAATTTGATAAGGTGCTGTGACAATGTCATTAACTTCAAGCAAGTCTGACTCTCTCTCTTTCCCAGAGCCGGGTGAAAAAGGAAGAGAAATGTGAATCAGATTCCGGGAGGCTATAATATTTTGTGAGATGAGAAAGGAGCTCATCACAGTTGGATTATAAAGCGCTTTAGCAGTAGACAGGCCAGAACCATTCTCCTGTAGACTAATGAGATATGTTCAATGCATGACACCTACAGCATGGGCTAAATACAAATGACTGACTGTCCATTTCTGAGCCAAGGATTGTTTTTTAATTTGTATGGAATACACTGGTGATATCACTACCTTACCAAGTGGAAGGATATCACAGTGATAGGATTATAATTAGCTTGTCGTGTGAATTACGACAACATCAGATATATGAAGTATTTATTCAATTTTCTCTTGCAAATGTAGAAGGCTCAGGTATACAGTACGCTGGCACTCAGCCTTGGAAAAGGGGCCCTTGTCGAGAGTTCCACCTTCAAAGTCACACTGAAGGCTACTGTAAATAGTGTTACAATGGTGGAAGAAGATTGTATTGAATTACACTCTGTGGCCACTGAGTAAAGGTGAACCGACATAATCTTGTTAGCAGCTTCTTGTAGAATCACTACCTCAAGATAGGGAAGTTTCACAGATAAAGTTTGATCTTTAAATTTCTACAGTACCGTCAGCAAGGAATTGCTCTTTGCATGCTAGCTTTTCATTTTCAATCTTACAATTTACATAATGTTACACAAATACCTTATCTCTATCTCTATCTCTCTCTCTCTAATATACAGTGGGTCTGAAATAACACCGTTCTGCCACTCACATTCTGTTAAAGGTCCCCAAAGCACACACATCCCTGGGTCGCTCCTCTTTTCAGTTTGCTGCAGCTTGCAACTGGAACGAACTGCAAAAAACACTCAAACTGGACAGTTTTATCTCTTCATTAAAAGACTCAATCATGGACACTCTTACTTGTGGCTGCTTTGCGTGATGTATTGTTGTCTCTACCTTCTTGCCCTTGTGCTGTTGTCTGTGCCCAATAATGTTTGTACCTTGTATTGTGCTGCTACCATGTTGTGTTGCTGCCATGTTGTGTTGCTACCATGTTGCTGTCATATTATGTTGCTAATGTACCATGCTGTGTTGTCATGTGTTGCTGCCATGCTATGTTGTTGTCTTAGGTCTCTCTTTTATGTAGTGTTGTGGTGTCTCTCTTGTCGTGTGTTTTGTCCTATATCTTTATTTTATTTTTAATCCCAACTCCCGTCCCCGCAGGAGGCCTTTTGCCTTTTTGTAGGCCGCCATTGTATATAAGAATTTGTTCTTAACTGACTTGCCTAGTTAAATAGGTTGTCTGGACTGTTGTCTGGACCTCTGGAAGTCTCTATGGGGGTGCCACAGGGTTCAATTCTCGGGCTGACTCTTTTCTCTGTATATTTTAATGATGTTGCTCTTGCTGCGGGTGATTCTTTTATCCACCTCTACGCAGACAACACCATTCTGTATACATCTGGCTCTTCGTTGGACACTGTGTTAACAAACCTCCAAACGAGCTTCAACGCCATACAACACTCCTTCCGTGGCCTCCAACTGCTCTTAAATGCTAGTAAAACAAAATGCATGCTCTTCAACCGATCGCTGCCCGCACCCGCCTGCCCGACTAGAATCACTACTCTGGACGGTTCTGACCTAGAATATGTGGACAACTTTAAATACCTAGGTGTCTGGTTATACTGTAAACTCTCCTTCTAGACTCACATTAAGCATCTCCAATCCAAAATGAAATCTAGAATCAGCTTCCTATTTCGCAACAAAGCCTCCTTCACTCAGGCCGCCAAACTTATCCTCGTAAAACTGACTATCCTACCGACCCTTGACTTTGGCGATGTCATTTACAAATTAGCCTCCAACACTCTACTCAGCAAAACTATTGGCCTATTTATTGCCTTACCTCCTTACTTCATTTGCACACACTGTATACAGATTTGTCTATTGTGTTATTGACTGTACGTTTGTTTATTCCATGTGTTACTCTGTGTTGTTGTTTTTGTTGCACTGCTTTGCTTTATCTTGGCCAGGTCGCAGTTGTAAATGAGAACTTGTTCTCAACTGGCCTACCTGGTTAAATAAAGGTGAACTAAATAAAAAAATAAAGGTTAAATACAAAATAAATAAATAAAAAATCCTTGCATGGTGAAAAAACAATGGTTTTAATTATTTTGATCACTACATTTACTTGTTCAACAAAATGTCTTTCTCTGAGAAATTGTTTTTGTAAAATAATACCATTTGCATATTTTTCTTTTTTCGACACCCTTGATCTTTATCAAGGGTGTCAATAATTTATGTTTTATACATGAAGAGTTTCTTTCCAAAACGCTATAAGAACTATTGGTAAATTAGCTTATATTGCGTATAGAACTTAGGAAAAAGATTGGTGTGTTTTTTCACTATGTAATCATGGCTCAAGTTTAAAGTTTTTTTAGTAGTATGTACAGGATACACATGGTATACACCATCCAACAAAATGCTTACTTGCAGGTTCCTTCTCAATAATGCAACAACAATAAGAAATAATAAAATATAAGAATATGAACATAAAGTAAATGGCTCAGTAGAATAGAATAAACACTGTATTTTTTATTTAACCTTTATTTAACCTTTATTTAACTAGGCAAGTCAGTTAAGAACAAATTCTTATTTACAATGACGGCCTACCAAAAGGCAAAATACCTCCTGCGGGGACGGGGGCCTGGGATTAAAAATGAATAAATCAATACATATAATATAAATATAGGACAAAACACACATCACAACAAGAGAGACAACACAACACTACATAAATAGACGACAACATAGCATGACAGCAACACAGCATGGTAGCAACACAACATAACAACACCATGGTAGCAACACAAAACATGGTACAAACATTATTGGGTATTATCAACAACACAAAGGTCAAGAAGGTAGAGACAACAATATATCACACAACTGGCAGTAAGAGTGTCCATGACTGAGTCTTTGAATGAAGAGATTGAGATAAAACTGTCCAGTTTGAGTGTTTGTTGCAGCTCGTTCCAGTCGCTAGCTGCAGCAAACTGAAAAGAGGAGCGACCCGGGGATGTGTGTGCTTTGGTGACCTTTAACAGAAGATGACTGACAGAACGGGTGTTGTACGTGGAGGATGAGGGCTGCAGTAGATATCTCAGATAGGATGGAGTGGGGCCTAAGAGGGTTTTATAAATAAGCATCAACCAGTTGGTCTTGCGACGGGTATACAGAGATTACCAGTTTACAGAGGAGTATAAAGAGCAGTGATGTGTCCTATAAGGAGCATTGGTGGCAAATCTGATGGCCGAATGGTAAAGAACATCTAGCCACTCGAGATCACCCTTACCTGCCGATCAATAAATTATGTCTCCGTTAGCTAGCATGGGTAGGATGGTCATCTGAATCAGGGATAGTTTGGTAGGTGTGTTGAAAGAGGAGCGAATACGATATAGGAAAACAAGTCTAGATTTAACTTTAGCCTGCAGCTTTGATATGTGCTGAGAGAAGGACAGTGCACCGTCTAGCCATACTCCCAAGTACTTGTATGAGGTGACTACCTCAAACTCTAAACCCTCAGAGGTAGTAATAACACCTGCGGGAAGAGGGGCATTCTTCTTACCAAACCACATTACCTTTGTTTTGGATTTGTTCAGAACAAGGTTAAGAGTAGAGAAAGCTTGTTGGACACTAAGAAAGCTTTGTTGTAGAGCATTTAGCACAAACTCCGGGGAGGGGCCAGCTGAGTATAAGACTGTATGATCTGCATGTAAATGGATGAGAGAGCTTCCTACTGCCTGAGCTATGTTGTTGATGTAAATTGAGAAGGGCGTGGGGCCTAGGATTGAGCCTTGGGGTACTCCCTTGGTGACAGGCAGTGGCTGAGACAGCAGATTTTCAGACTTTATACACTGCACTCTTTGAGAGAGGTAGTTAGCAAACCAGGCCAAATACCCCTCAGGGACATCATTGAGGACCTTTAAGGTTGCAGTGACACATCCATAACCTGTGGAAACCAGATTGCATACCCGAGAGAATACTATAGACATCAAGTAAGCCAGTCAATTGATTATTGACAAGTTTTTCCAACACTTTGATAAACAGGGCAAAATAGAAATAGGCCTATAACAGTTAGGATCAGCTTGATCTCCCCCTGTAAATAAAGGATGAACTGCAGCTGCCTTCCAAGAAATGTGAATCTCCCCAGAAAGGAGAGACAGGTTAACTTCTTTGGGGTAGGGGGCAGTATTTTCACGTCCGGATGAAAAGCATGCCCAGAGTAAACGGCCTGCTACAAAGCCATAAAAGCTAGAATATGCATATTATTAGTAGATTTGGATAAACACTCTGACATTTCTAAAACTGTTTGAATGATGTCTGTGAGTATAACAGAACTCATATGGTAGGCAAAAACCTGAGAAAAAATACAACCAGGAAGAGGGAAATCTGAGGTTGGTCGATTTTCAACTCAGCTGCTATTGAAGATACAATGGGATATTGGTAATTTTGAACTTCCTATGGCTTCCACTAGATGTCAACAGTCTTTAGAACCTTGTCTGATGCTTCTACTGTGAAGTGGGGCCGAAGGAGAGGGGAATGAGTAAGGTCTATCATGACCTGAACATGCCCTGACCATGCGCGTCTCACGTGAGAGCGAGCTCTGTTCCATCGCACTTCTGAAGACAAAGGAATACTCCGGTTGGAACATTATTGAAGAATTATGTTAAAAACATCCTAAAGATTGATTCAATACTTTGTTTGTCATGTTTTTACGGACTGTAATATAACTTTTTTAACTTTTCGTCCATACTTTCCGCTGGACCTGCCCGCGCGTCGTGAGTTTGGAAAGTGTACTGAACGCTAGAACAACAAGGAGGAATTTTGACATAAATGATGGACATTATCGAACAAAACAAACATTTATTCTGGAACTGGGATTCCTGGGAGTGCATTCTGATGAAGATCATCAAAGGTAAGGGAATGTTTATAATGTTATTTCTGACTTCTGTTGACTGCATAATATGGCGGATATATTTGTGTCTTGATTGGGCTCTGAGCGCCGACTCAGATTATTGCATGGTTTGCTTTTTCCGTAAAGCTTTTTTGAAATCTGACACAGCAGTTGCATTGAGGAGAAGTGCATCTAAAATCCCATGCATAACAGTTGTATCTTTTAGCAATGTTTATTATGAGTATTCCTGTAAATTGATGTGGCTCACTGCAAAATCAAAGGATGTTTTGGAACTTCTGAACGTAAGACGCCAATGTAAACTCAGATTTTTGGATATAAATATGAACTTTACCGAACAAAACATACATGTATTGTGTAACATGAAGTCCTATGAGTGTCATCTGATGAAGATCATCAAAGGTTAGCGATTCGTTTCTATATTTCTGCTTTTTGTGAATCCTCTCTTTGGCTGGAAAAATGGCTGTGTTATTCTGTGAATAGGCACTCACCTAACATAATCGTGTGGTTTGCTTTCGTCGTAAAGCCTTTTTGAAATCAGACACTGTGGCTGGATTTACAACAAGTGTATCTTTAAAATGGTGTAAAATACATGTATGTTTGAGGAATTTTAATTATGGGATTTCTGTTGTTTTGAATTTGGCGCCCTGCAGTTTCACTGGCTGTTGAAGAGGTGGGCCGCTACCGTCTCATGTACCCTAGAGAGGTTAAACAAGGTTGGAGATAGGCTTGGCGACGATAGGGGCAGCAACCTTAAAGAAGATATGGTCTAAACCATCTGACCCTGATGGTTTTTTGGGGTTAAGTTTAAGGAGTTCTTTTAGCACCTTGGATTCAGTGACTGCCTGCGGGGATTAACTTTGTAGCGGGGCAGGGGGAAAAGAGGGAGAAGCAATGGGGGTAGTAGCATTAGAAGGGGTGGGGGATGAGGAAATGTTGGATGAGCAAGGAGGCATGGCTGAGTCAAAAAGGAATTTGTTGTGGTCTTGTTGTGGTCTACAATTTGTTTTCTAAGGTCTTGGCTGATTTTTTTTGATTTTCCCATGATTTCAAGCAAAGAGGCACTGAGTTTGAAGGTAGGCCTTGAAATACATTCACAGGTACACCTCCAATGACTCAAATGATGTCAATAGCCTATCAGAAGCTTCTAAAGCCATTACATCATTTTCTGGAATTTTCCAAGCTGTTTAAAGGCACAGTCAACTTAGTGTATGTAAATTTCTGACTCACTGGAATTGTGATACAGTGAATTATAAGTGAAATAGTCTGTCTGCAAACAATTGTTGGAAAAATTACTTGTGTCATGCACAAAGTAGATGTCCTAACCGACTTGCCAAAGCTATAGTTTGTTAACAAGAAATGTATGGAGTGGTTGAAAAACGAGTTTTAATGACTCCAACCTAAGTGTATGTAAACTTCCGACTTCAACTGTACCTGTACCAGCCTGGGAGACAGGCCCACGCAGACGGTGAACAGATCACCAGGTGGAATCCAAGCAGCAGTGCAGCAGGCAATGGGAGTAGGTGTCACACCCACTTGGGAGAAGCTTTTATTTCTGGAGGCAGATTTGTTGTAGAAAATGTCAGTGATGGTCTTTGAACAGCAGGAGGGGGCTTCAGAGGACGCTTCAAAGACTCCTGTATAATACAGAAATACAGTAATACAGAAAGGCACAATTTATAGTACAATATTTACTAATGTATCAGAGAAAGGGGGGATTGGGGGGCAAGTTTTTAAATTGTGAAGTATTATGTATAGTAAATAATAATATGGTAGCAGCAATTGTGTGTGTGTAGCATGTGTGTGTGTGTGTGTGTGTGTGTGTGTGTGTGTGTGTGTGTGTGTGTGTGTGTGTGTGTGTGTGTGTGTGTGTGTGTGTGTGTGTGTGTGTGTGTGTGTGTGTGTGTGTGTGTGTGTGTGTGTGTGTGTGTGTGTTGTTTGTGTGTGAGTGAGTGCATGTGTGCTAAGGTGCACACAGTCAGTGGAGGTTGTCAGTACAGTTAAAGTGTGGCATGGGGTTGTTCAATGACAGACATGTATTTGTTTGAAATCTATCACTTGATGATTTCATTGTAGAGAGACAAATAATCATGTTCATCATGTTTTTTTTTTAAACACTAGACACATATAATTGCCTCACTCTCAGAGAAATAAGTAGAACTGTTAAATTTTACAGTCAAATGTAACAAATAACAAGATTGTCATTAAAGAATTGTGCAAATTATGCATTTGTGACATCAATAGCTTAAAAAAAGTTTTAAAAATGAATCAAAGCATTTGACATTTTTATCATTTAGCAGATGCTCTTATCTACTGTAGATAGACTTACAGTTAGTGCATTCATCTTAAGATAGCAAGGTGAGACAACCACATATCACAGTCAAATATACAATCAGTGGCCAGTTTATTAAAGATGGAGGATCTTAATTTGATCACTCCTTTGTTGCTGATAATTTTGCAAATGCAATCTTTTTTTTGTGAAGTCAGTTAAGAACAAATTCTTATTTACAATGACCGCCTACCAAAAGGCAAAAGGCCTCCTGCAGAGAAGGGGGCTGGAATTAAAAATACATTTAACACACATCACGTCAAGAGAGACACCACAACACTACATAAAGAGAGACCTAAGACAACAACAGAGCATGGCAGCAACACATGACAACACAGCATGGTAGCAACTCATGACAACAACACGGTAGCAACACAACATGGCAGCAGCACAACATGGCAGCAGTGCAAAACAAAGTACAAACATGTTGGACAGGCAAAGAGGCATGGCTGAGTCAAATAGAAATCCTGACTTAATGAAGTGGTGATTAAAGAGCTCAGCCATGTGCTCCTTGTCAGTAACAACCACATCACCAACATTAGGGGACATGGGCAGCTGTGAGGAGGAGGGTTTTTTCAGTCAAAGTTTTAAAAGGCTTCTAAAGTTATTCATTTTCACTTTGAAATGTCAGATTTGATTTGCCCTAGCGAACAATGTATCAACCACTTAAAAGAAATGTCCATTAACTATCATTTACAGAACAATTTGCTGTTCCTGCAGGATTATTTTCCTGCTGTAGCAAAGTGACTCAAATTAAGTGATTCAAAACACCCATATAGCCTCTAGAACAGCCTGAATTCTTTGGGGTATGGAAATGGGACCAAACCTGTGCCAGGAAAACATTCCCTACCTCATGACACGACCGCCACCAGCCTGTACCGTTGACTGCAGACAGGTTGAGGTCACGGACTCATGCTGCTTATGCCAAATCCTGACTCTGCCATCAGCATGACTCAACAGGAACCAAGATTCGTCAGACCAGGCAAGGTTTTTCCACTCCTCAATTTTCCAGCGTTGGTCATCGCGTGTCCACTGGATCCGCTTCTTCTTGTTTTTAGCTGATAGTAGTGGAACTCGGTGTGGCCGTCTGCTGACAAGGACTGACGAGTTGTGCGTTACGAGATGCCGATCTGGATACCACTGTTATCCTGCGCTGTTATTTTCCTGGTAGCGTGCATAATTCTTGCCGTTCTCCTTCAAACCCTCATCAACGAGCTGTTTTCTCCCACAGGACTGCCGCTGACTGGATGTTTTTTTTGTCACAGCTTCCTCAGGAAACCCGAGACACTGACGTGCGTGGAAAGCCCAGTGGGGCGGCCGTTTCTGAGATGCTGGATCCGGCGTACCCGGCACTGACGATCACACCACGCATAAAGTCGCTTAGTTCACTCGTTTTTCCCAGTCTAACGTTCAATCGAACAGTAACGGAAAGCTTCTCTGCCTTCTTTATATCGTGAGCCACGGCCACGTGACTCATTGTCTGTAGGAGTGATACATTTTTGTGAATTGGGTGGTGTACCTAATAAACTGGCCAGTGAGTGTACAGGATATGAACTTTCCATTCCAGCTAAACAACTGATATAAACAGAGTATACAAAACATTAGGAACTCTTTCCATGACATATACTGACCAGGTTAATCCAGGTGAAAGCTATGCTCCCTTATTGATGTCATTTCAATCAGTGTAGATGAAGGGGAGGAGACAGAGTCTATTGGTGGACATGTGCGTCAATCTAACGTAATACAAAAATCCCCATCCAGATTTGTCAATTTATGCTAGAGATGTTATTTTTTGCATGGGATGCATCTCAATCCTGAGCTTTCTTATTTATTCTAGATTTAGGACAGCCACTTCAAAACCGTTGTAACGATTCTCTAGCTCTTCCTCCTCCTCGGACGAGGAGAGGAGAGAGGGATCAGAAGACCAATATGCAGCGTGGTAGTTTGACATAATGAAATTTATTAAACAAGACGAAAAAAACGAACTACACTTGATAATTAACAAAATAACAAAACGACGTAGACAGACCTAGACATGAGAACTTACATACAACGAAGAACGCACGAACAGGTACAGACTACAAAACAAACGAACGAACGATACAGTCCCATGTGGTACCAACATACAAACACAGGAGACAACCACCCACAACAAACAATGTGAAACAACCTACCTTAATATGGCTCTCAATCAGAGGAAACGTAAACCACCTGCCTCTAATTGAGAACCATATCAGGTAACCCATTAACCAACATAGATACACATAACATAGAATGCCCACCCCAACTCACGCCCTGACCGACTAAACACATACAAAACAACAGAAAACAGGTCAGGAACGTGACAACCGTATTCCTTATGATCTATATTTTGAATGTTTTTTTTCCATTCAATGTGTTTCTTTGGGTTATAGTAGTAAAGGCCAAATTCAATATTTCATCAAAAACATTTTTAGATTATTTTATACCTAAAGTGTCCTAAAAATCAAATAGCTAAATAATCAATGGTTTGACCATCTTTAAACAGTTCCATATGTTATTTTAGTAGGCTTAATCGCAGCCACAGATTAAGCCTAATCCTAGACAAAATTGCACTTTTAAACTGGACTAACTGAAATGGAATTTTTCAGACATGGTTTAAAATAGTCTCAGACTTGCCCTAGTCTAGGGTTGGATCCAAAAAGAAATCCAAAAAGTTGGATTTCCAGAAGGGTGATTAGAGTTCATCTAGATATAAGCAAAGGCTTAAATTAAACCTGGCAGAGGCAGGTTTAACTTCAGATTTAATGGATGTGGGCCCCTAGGTTGACCTTGTCAATGGAGGAAAAAGGATTACCTGGACTATTTCAATGATGATCAAAGAGCACCACCAAGGCCAAACAGAAGGGCAATTATAGACCGGATAAACCCACTGAAGGATTTTGATTAAATCAATTTCCTTGACCGTTTCCATATGTACAAAGAAAATTCAGCTGACATTTGTTTGCTTCTGCCAAGGCATTCATCTGACTTTCTTCGGGAAGGCCTATCCTTCCTGCCCTACAAGTACTGATCACCTTAAGGTTTTTGGTATCTGGAACCTTCCATCGTGAAACATGAGATTTGTGTGGTGTAAGTGAACCGACTGTATGCAGAATAGTCCACAAAGTCTGCAATGCTATATGTGAACTGAAAGACAGTTATATAAAGTTCCCTGATGCTGCTGCCCAAGCCAACTACAAGGTAGAGTTCTATGAATATGGGAACTTCCCTGCAGTCATTGGCTGTACATATGGATATCATATTCCCATCAAGTGTCCCTCTACAGCAGATGCTGAGGAGTACAGGAATCTTAAAAACGGTTTCTCTTATAAATGTACAAAGTGTGTGCACTCCCAATTTGCAGTTCTCCAACACTCATGACTCAAGGATTTTCCAAAATTCCTCTATGTATGATCACCTTGAAGGAGGACAACATAGTGGAATCAAACTTGGTGAAGGTGGGTATGCAAAGACCATCTTCATGCAATAGGACCTGAGCAACAATGGTACAACCAAGCTCATATCCGCACCAGGTGAAAGATGCTTTTGCTGTGCGGCACCTCTCATAACAAAGTGATTGAAATAAACAATAGGCATGGATTCTTAACAAAAAAAGGTTTTTAATTCACAAATGGAAATATTGGGACACCGAACTGGTGCTGGTACTTGAAGAACATTGGTACATAGTAGAACATTGGTACATAGTAGAACATTGGTACATAGTAGAACATTGGTACATAGTAGAACATTGGTACTGCTGCTGCTTCACGCCATAGCCAACTCAACATGAAGGATTTGCCTCTTCATATCATGCTCTTCTTTTATATAGATTAGCTTACGCTCAAGAAATTCCATGGCCAGTTTCTCATGCATGCTCAGCCTTGTCTTTGTCCTCCGGCCCTGGTTAGTGACACAATCTTCCTTCCTGGCTGCTGCAGATGTAGTGGGCCGACCTTCATCCCTTCCAAGCTATGGTGATCATCTGCCTCCAGTAAAGTATTACATTGCTGCATTAGAGAACATTATTTCTTTAAGAGTTGAGTTCATTACATCATGTTATTATGGGAGTGCAAGAGATGACAGACAACATTACATATCCCCTGCAGTCCGGGGATGGCACATGTTGAATGAATGTGTCCTACAAAATGAGGATTGGAACGGTCCTCCATCTGAACTGTCCAAATAGTCATCATTGAGGATACCTTCCAGGGGTTGCTGGCTATCAATGATCCCGGTCAACAAGTCCCCCAACTCATCTCTGTGGTTTTACCAGTCTTGAAACGCTGCCTACAAGCAACAGCATTTGTCTTCTTAAAGGTGATTTAAATGTTTTTCCACAGAACCTTAGAAAGACAAGACAATATAGATATGATATTAGTAATTATGTATGATATTGTTTGTGTTACATTTCTGTCACACAAGTACATTTAGGCACCATTGTGTTGTTAAAACAAGAAAACTAACATTTCAAAATTACTCTGATTCGTAAAAGTGGGCCAACAATAAAGTTGTTGTGACATGCTTTTGCTCACTTTTTCTTTTCAGTTGAATTCATTACAAATGGTAGTCCAGGCATTATTTTTCTTGTTTTCTGTGGAGGAATAATGCTGTTTGTTATCGATAATTGGGTGGTTTTACACAATTCTGTAACGATTCTCGTTGGTGGAAGGAGAAGAGGACCAAAATGCAGCGTGGTTAGTGTTCATCATATTTAATTAAAACTGAACACTACACAAAACAACAACGAGGAAAAAACGAAAAAGAAACAGTTCTGCCAGGTGAACATACACTAAACAGAAAACAACCACCCACAAACACAGGTGGGAACAGGCTACCTAAATATGATTCTCAATCAGAGACAATGATAGACAGCTGCCTCTGATTGAGAACCATATCAGGCCAAACACACAGAAATACAACACAAGGACAACATAGAACACCAGACATAGAATGCCCACCCAAACTCACGCCCTGACCAACCAAAACAGAGACATAAAAAGGATCTCTAAGGTCAGGACGTGACAAATTCGCTTCAAGAGTTGTTTTTTTAAACCACTTAACTTCTTTGAACATTTTATTTTACCTCTGCCCATTGTTTAGTTTAGGTGACTTGCTCAAATTCCACACAAGACATTAGTGTCCCATCCCTGGCTTTTGCACATCGTTAATCAAGTCAGCCTACACAAAGATGAACTGGTTAGCCCTTATTTACCTTAATCCGGGACTCCCTAGTCTAGAACTAATTAATCTGAAATTAAGCAACGTCTAAGGAAGCAATTTTTTACATCTGGATTAATTTAAGTAGCGTTAGCCAAGTCCTGATTTAAATAAAACTCTGTTTTGGAAACCGCCCCATAGAGGGTATTTTTTAAGCCTTGAGACATGGATTGCGTAGGTGTGCCATTCAGAGGGTGAATGGGCAAGACAAAAGATTATGTCTTTGAACGGGGTACAGTAGTAGGTACCAGGCACACCGGTTTGAGTGTGTCAACAACTGCAATGCTGCTGGGATTTACATGATCAACAGTTTCCCGTGTGTATCAAGAGTGGTCCACCACCCAAAGGGCATCCAGCCCCTGTTGAACGCTTTCAACACGTTGTAGAGTCCATGCCCCAACAAATTGACGCTGTTCTGAGGGCAAAAAGGGGTGCAACTGTGGGGATGTTTTTCAGCGGCAGGGACTGGGAGACTAGTCAGGATCGAGGGAAAGATACAGAAAGTACAGAAGGATCCTTTTTGAAAACCTGCTCCAGAGCGCTCGGGAACTCTGGGGTGACTGGGGTGAGGGTTCACCTTCCAACAGGACAACAACCCTAAGCACACAGCCAAGACAATGCAGGAGTGGGTTCGGGACATGTCTCTGAATGTCCTTGAGTGGCCCAGCTAGTGCCCAGACTTGAACCTGATCGAACATCTCTGGAGAGACCTGAAAATAGCCGTGCAGCGACACTCCCCATCCAACCTGACAGAGCTTGAGAGGATCCAAGGAGAAGAATGGGAGAAACTCCACAAATATAGGTGTGCCAAGCTTGTAGCATCATACCCAAGAAGGCTCAAGGCTGTAATCGCTGCCAAAGGTGCTTCAACAAAGTATTGAGTAAAAGGTCTGAATACTTAATTTGCAAAAAAAAAAAAAAAGTTTTTGCCATGTCATTATGGGGTATTGTGTGTAGACTGATGAGGGAAAAAACGATTTAATCAATTTTAATATAGGTTGTAAAGTAACAAAGTGTGGAAAAAGTAAAGGGGTCTGAATACTTTCCGAATGCACCGTATAGAGGGGGTACCTGTACTGAGTCAATGTGCGAGGGTACAGGTTAGTCGAGGTAGTTGAGGTAATGTGTACATGTAGGTAGGGGTAAAGTGACTACTTATAGATAATAGATAATAATCAGTGAGTAGCAGCAGCGTAACAAATGGTGTGGGTTCAATGCAAATAGTCCGGGTAGCCATTTGAATAGCTGTTCAGCAGTCTTATGGCTTGGGGGTAGAAATGGTTAAGAAGCCTTTTGGACCTATACTTGGCGCTCCGGTGCACATGAGGGTAAACATAAGCAACAATTTCTGCTTAAAAAACACAAATGTGATTTTTTTTTTAGGTGGATATAGCGTTTTGTAAATAAATTATTCAGATATCAATCTCTCTCTCTCTCTCTCTCTCTCTCTCTCTCTCTCTCTCTCTCTCTCTCTCTCTCTCTCTCTCTCTACTGTCTGATGTCTAAGACTTATTCTCAGACAACAGATGGAAGGCCTCATCATAAAGGTAGTTGTAGCCCCTTGGTGTATTATTCATTGTTGATCAAATTTGACAACATTTTATATATTACATTTTACCCCAGCTTATTGTGTAATAATAACACAGTGTATTTTCTGATGGTATTGTCAGTGTGGTGTCACCAAGAGCTCCAGTATAATTTCAATTTTAGCAGCCAGGCCAAATTAGCATACATCACTCCATAATGCAGGACCGCTGGGTCTTCTACAGATAGGATTAAAGAACAGAGACTGCCAGAGCAGAACCGATTTAGATACAGAGGAGGGGGATAGAGGGATAGAGAGAGGGAGACAGGACGGTGGGGAGAGAAAAAGAGGGGGAGTGAATTTGAAGGGTGTGTGGGGGGGGGGGGGGGGGGGCATGGGGGTGTATAAGGGCATGACATTTATCATCAAAATGTACAGTATAGATCAGTATAGATCTGTCCAAATCGAAAGGGTTAGGACCGAGGTGGAGAAGGATAGGGAGTGATTTGGGACCGGCTGTCAGAGTAGAGGTCTACAGTCCTCTGCTCACCAGCCTGGCTGTTGCCTCCATCACTCTGGCATCTCTATCCCTCTCTACCCTCTCCAGAGAGCTTACAGCCAGTACACCCCTTTATGATTATTTCACATTCCCGTTTCTCTATTGCAATTTGATAATCCCAGCACATCAATAATGTACGTGGGTGTGTGTGTGTGGGGTTCTATGTGTGTATGTGAGTATGCTCTTTGTGTGTGTGTGTGTGTGTGTGTGTGTGTGTGTGTGTGTGTGTGTGTGTGTGTGTGTGTGTGTGTGTGTGTGTGTGTGTGTGTGTGTGTGTGTGTGTGTGTGTGTGTGTGTGTGTGTGTGTGTGTGTGTGTGTGTGTGTGTGTGTGTGTGTGTGTGTGTGTGTGTGTGTGTGTGTGTGTGTGTGCAAGTGACATCAGGTCTTTCAAGGCTGATTCTGAATGAGGAGCCCTCTAATCTTTAGCAAAACCTGGAGCTGTTTATGTATAGTTTGGTGGGGGATATTTAGCTAACTACAGTAGTTGCTAGCATTCACTTTGATTTGTAGACTTGTTGGCAAAATGTTTCAATAAGTTGCTTATAATTCTCTGCCAATGCCAACATAAATACTATGTTTCCCAATCTTCCTTAAAATGTGTGAAGTAGTTTTGGTCTTCATCAGACTTCATCAAGTACACTGCAAATACATTTAGATTTTTGAAAAGATCAGAACTGCCTCTTCTTATGATGAGACAAAAATCAATGGCTGAAAAGTTCTGAGGGAAAAAATCTGCCTCAATTGAGTAGAAGTTCTATGAAACCGGTTTCTCCTTAAAATAAAGTTTGTTGCGGCCGTTGGATCTAAAGGCCAGCTGCTCTTAGATATTCAATGAGTCTTCTCCAGTGGCAGGTCCTGAGTCAGCCCAATATACTCCCTCTCTACTGCCAGGTGAGGAAGACATCCATCAAATTGGAATAGACAAGGCTTCTCTCTCTCTCTCTCACTCTCTCTCTCTCTCTCTCTCTCTCTCTCTCTCTCTCTCTCTCTCTCTCTCTCTTTCTCTCTCGCTCTCTCTGCCACCACTGCATTCCTAACCAAGGCCCTCAACTTTGCTGCTAAATTGCTGTTCTCAGCAGTAAGCATTCAAACTGCTCAACATGCAGATTAGTCTTGTACAATAAAACGTTTTAGTTGGTATCCTTGTAAGGCATCTAAGCTAACATACGGTTCAGTTCTTGTCGACCTGTCAAGATCATTTTAACAAGGATATCTGTGAGTAAATTCCAGAGGTTTTATTAAAGCTTAGGCAGGAACAGTATGTGTGGAATACACAGCATTAGGGGAAAGTTACCGCTTGCACAAAACATATTTAAAAATATACATACACTGTATATATATCATGTTTTTTCCCCCCTTATTTTTTTTTTTTTACATTCCCCCCCAAAAACCTATATAAATAACAACAACTTACAGACGCACACAAAAAATAACTACATCTCATCTGCCCAGAACTGCATGGTCCCACCCCCATTCCTAGTGCCTGCATTATTGTTTGCCATTTGGCCTTAAATTGTACCAATTTGTTTTTCTCGGTCGCCCATGCTATTTAAATATTTAAATAATAAATCCTTTGATTTTTCCATTGGGTCAATGATGGCGGATTGATTGACTTCCAAGTTTTTAGTAAACATTTTTTCAAGATGAGTAATGAAAAGAGAATCATCCATCTCACTACAGCCCCATATGACATGTCTTTAAATATGCAGACAGACAGATTAAAAGCAAGTTCACACTGTAATACATCTGACAGCCAACCTTCTAGCTCCGCTCACAACTTCCAGACTATAGCATTTCTGGAAAGCATGGATTATTGAGTCATTATTAGTTTTACAGTTGAGACATGACTCTCTTATATAATACATTCTATACATTACTTTATACTGGATTAAGCATATATTTTCATAAACTGTAGTTATGCTCCAACTTTCCCTCCATCTTGAACCAACATCAGTTCTTTTTACATCTTGGTTTATATTTTTTGTTTGATTGTCAGTTGGATATGCTCTCTGCCAGGTTTTGTATATCTTCCCTATCATATGAACATCCTTTTATGACTCAAATAAGATTCCCTTGAGGTTACTCTGATGATATCTAACTTTTAAGTTGCATGTATTTGGAAGTGTTCAAATTGGTCAGTCTAATTCTTTTTTTTATTCTGTCAAGGAAATAAATATATTTCTTGTTACCATGTAATTTACGGTTTCTATGCCTTTAGTTTCCCATGTGGACCAATTTAATCTGCGAATTCTGAAAAGCTATCCAAGGATTGTTCCATAAGGCTGTGTTTTTAGGGAGTGATATTGGTTCTTGTAGAATACGTTTCATTTCCTTCCATATTGTTATAGTGTTCTTAACTATGAAGTTGTTAATGTTCTTAGCTTTATCCATTGAAAATAGACACGTAAAAACATTATTCAGTAAAAGCCACAAGACAGCCTGCTTGGAGTTGGCCAAAAGGCACCTAAAAGACTCAGACCACGAGATTCTCTGGTCTGATGAAAGCAAGATTGAATTTTTTTGCCTGAATGCCAAGCGTCACGTCTGGAGGAAACCTGGCACCATCCCTATGGTGAAGCATTGTGGTGGCAGCATCATGCTGGGGGATGTTTTTCAGCGGCAGGGACTGGGAGACTAGTCAGGATCGAGAGAAAGATGAATGGAGAAAAGTACAGAGATCCTTGATGAAAACCTGCTCTAGAGCGCTCAGGCTGGGGTGAAGGTTCACCTTCCAACAGGACAACGACCTTAAGAACAAAGCCAAGACAATGCAGAAGTGGCTTAGGGACAAGTCTCTGAATGTCCAAACATCTCTGGAGAGATCTGAAAATGACTGTGCAGCGGCGCTCCACATCCAACCTGACAGAGCTTGAGGGGATCTGCAGAGAACAATGGGAGAAACTCCTCAAATACAGGTGTGCCAAGTTTGTAGCGTCATACCCAAGAAGACTCGAGGCTGTAATCCCTGCCAAAGTTACTTCAACAAAGTCCTCAGTAAATGGTCTGAATACTTATGTAAATGTTATATTTCTGTTTTTTATTTGTAATACATTTGCAAAAATGTTAAAAACCTGTTTTTGCTTGGTCATTATGGGGTATTATGTGTAGATTGATGGGGGGGGGGGGGAACGATTTATCCTTTTTAGAATAAGACTGTAATGTAACAAAATGTGAAAAAAGTAAAGTTGTCTGAATACTTTCCGAATGCACTGTAACTGAAATAACTGTTTGATAGATGAAACTTGGATGTATTGAATTAAGTGACGTGTGTTGTCACTTGTGTAAATAAGGGGGCTACTTTGTCCCCAAATGTTGAATAGAGTTCTATGGGAAAGCCATCCATTCCTGGTGCTTTTCTCCATGCTAATGTTTTAACAATATCCACTATTTCTTCTTGGGGGATCTCTGTTTCTAATTCATATTTTAAGTCTGCTGATAGTTGCTTCAGAGTTATTGAGTCTAAGAAGGCTGTATGATCCGTCCGTCCCACTGTTGTTTAATATATATACATTTTCAAAGCAGCTTTTAAAATTGTTTTAATCGCATTTTTGTTTCTAATTACCATCTTTGTGTCTTTATCTTGTAAAATTATAACTCGTTTAGCATGCATTTGTTTTGTGAGAGCTGCAGGTTTGTTTGTCATTAACTAGTATGCTTTGTTTGAGTTTAACCTGAAGTAAAAGATCGTATTCCTACTTAAGTTCCAACATTTTATTTTATTCACTACAAAACGTATTTCTCACTGGACCACCCCCTCCAGACAATGTGATCGCAGAGACATCATTTAGAATGAGACATAGTAACAAAGACATGATGCTGACTGGAGGTTCAATGAGTGAGACTTAATACAATGGAATGACAAACAGCAAAATAATGAGGCCTGAAGGTAGAAGATGCCCCTCCGTGTACCCCTCAGTAAATCAGAGCCATGTAGACTGTCAGATCAAAACTCTAGTCGCTCATTATCCAATGACAACATAACCATCTGTGCTGGTTATAAGCCACTTAGGTGCATTCATGAGAAGTGTGCTCTTGTCTACAGCTCTGGGCAAACCCCAAGGCCCCCAAGCGCCCCCTCCTTCCCACTCCCACCTCTACTGTACCTGTCCTTCTTTTCAAGACACTACCCCCATCCCTCTCCCCTCTCTCCTTCCTTCTTTCCTTCAAGACACCACCCCTCGTCATCCCTCTTCCCCATAGCCACGGGAAGTAGGGGTGCTGAGGGTGCTGCAGCACCCCCTGAAAAATAAGAATTTAAAAAATATATAGCGATACATTAAGTGGGCAACAAAAAATATGAAATACTTAGGATGCTTAATAAGTGACAGCAAACAACAAATATATAAAGATAACTTTATTCCATTAGTCAACTATATGAAAGCAGATCTAATTAAATGGAATAATCTCCTGAGCCTTTAATAGTCCTGTATTATTGGATATATATGTCTGTATCACCAGCGACTTTGCGGCTATGCTCTCCCCTCTCTCCTTCCACATTTCCATGCACCACCCCCTCAACATCCCTATCCCCTATTCCCCATCCTTCATCCTTCCCTCCCCTCTCTCCTTCCTCCTTTCCTTCAGAGACCACCCCCTCACCATCCCTCTCTCCTTTCTATGAATCCATGATGCGACAGAGAGCCAAATTGAGCTCACCACATTCCCCCAAAGTGCCCTTCATCAGACTGGCCCGGTGCTCCAGTGCTTCAGGAAACAGCACACTGTACACTGGGCCAATTAGCAGGCCCACAGCGTGGGCGAGGGGGGCGTGGCAGACGTGGGATGGATGGGGCATAATGACCCTGCAGGGTAATGACCATGGTTCTCTCTCTCTCTCTCTCTATCCTTCTTTTACTTGTTCTTCCCTTTTTATCTCTCTCATTCCATCTCCCTCTCTCTGTCTCACTCTGTCTGTCGACTGGCTGTCACTCCCAGCGTGCTCTTGGGGATGGCTAAGTTTACACACACACATTGGAAAAGGTTACACACACATGAAGAACATACCCTTACAAAACAAATGTATAATGAATAAAATCACATGTGAAAAAACACATGTGGTTTCCCAAAGTTTCACGTGTGCTTTTGTAACTGGCATGAACCCAGAACCAATCTTGATCATTCAATCAAGAGAGCCAACGCTAACTTTGAAGTCGCAGACAGAGCTACTTCATCACGTGACCATGAGCAACCGACTCATATCCGCTACACTTTAACGTGTGTATTTTCTGTCACATCTGCTCCTGCAACGCCCTCTACTGCTCATCCTGTGTCTCCGTGTCACATTTTCACATTTAAGGTCAAATAGGGCTGTCAAATAGGAATAGATGAATAATCGAGTTAATTGAAGGTTTTGCTGTGATTAATCACGACTAATCACAAATTCATAATTTGTTCAAATTGTGTTACCACTCCCCAAGTACTCTCTCCCTCTCCCTCTCTCTGTGTGTGTGTGTGTGTGTGTGTGTGTGTGTGTGTGTGTGTGTGTGTGTGTGTGTGTGTGTGTGTGTGTGTGTGTGTGTGTGTGTGTGTGTGTGAGCAAAGACATGTGTGCTGGAGTCAGAGCAGATCCCCACTAGCTGCAACCTGTTCCATAATCAAGACCTCTACAAATACTCAGCCTCTGATTGGGAATCATACTTAGGCAGCCTGCTCCTCATTAAGAAGACGCGTTCTGTCTCCTAGAGATGAACGTACTTTGGGGGGAAAAGTGCAAATCAATCCCAGAACAACAGCAAAGGACCTTGTGAAGATGCTGGAGGAAACAGGTACAAAAGTATCTATATCCACAGTAAAACGAGTCCACCTCTTCCACACTGACTTTATGGAATTCAAAAGTACAATTCTTGATTGATGTAATATTTATAAAATATTTGGATCTGGACACTTTCTATTTACCTGGGAACTTTCCTTATTATAGGCTACTACCACTTTTAGTCTTAATCTTTACTACACTACTCACTGTTTAACACATGACCTCATATGTGAATCCTTAAAGAGATGGGTGTGGCTGGCTTAAAAGACGGTGTGAACAATGCTCGACAAAGGAGAGCTCTCCAGTAGGTACCAAAACATTCAATGGCCCTTTTCTCAAAAGTGAGTTTACAAGTTTATCAACTTTCAAAGCAGAATTACTTTCCCATTGTTCCTCAAAAATGCAGTGTATGATATACCATTTTGTAGCTCTGAGTCTCTACTCTTTACCAATGTCAAAAACCCTTGCTACATAAGACCGATTTGATCCGGTCAGTCACATATGCTGATCCTCTTCTCCACATAGGTCAGAACCCCGGATTCTGCTACGAGGCGAACAATTTGCAGTTTGACTTCAAAACTGTGGATTGTACAATCATTCACCGAGATTCATTCCGGAGAGGACCCATATTGTGCGCAAAATTTATCAGCAGCATGGGACCCAGATTCTAACGCCTAAACAGTTCATAGAAAAGATTGCTCATCAAGGAAGTTGGGTTCCGCGCTTCCACACCAGTTTCAAATCCAGTGAACCACACGTTGAATTTATGTGAATGATTTTCGAGTGATTCTATTTTCTTTATTTGGAGATTGATTTTTCCCCCTTCTAGCTTAGTTCACACTGTTTCCAGGTCATGGAGTCCCATCTGTCACATTGGCCACTGTCTCCAAACGTTCCACTTTAGTTGAGTTGGTATCCACTTTAGAAGAGAGCAGTGCAAGAGATTAATTTATCGGTTTTAATTGCAAGTCGAGGGCAGAAGTAATTTCCTCACAAACAATCTAGAGAGAGCCTCCGTTTTCCCACAGGTGAATTATAAATGTAAAGAATATGCCAGCAGCTGGAACAAAATAGACCCGCTATTGTAATACAGTGAACATCCCACACACACATGTCACCTTAATGGGATGTTGTATGTTGACAATTATTTGACAATAAGTCAGTTAATTCATAGTTATTTTGCAAAAGAAAAGTCATAAGAAAGCCAAGCGTATTTTCAGTGTATATTGAACGCTTTAAGACGATGCAATTAAAAACAAATTGTGGCCTAAAATTACAAAAAGTAACTCAAGTTTAACTTGTTAACTTTGACAGAGCTAATAGTAACATGGTAAACAGGATAAATAAGAATACGCAGAGTGCTAGTGTCACTAGCACTCTGAGGACTAAGAGGACCAAGCAGCGTGGTTACCTGGAGAGTTGGACATGGGAGGAAATCCTGGAAGGCAAGGGACCCTGGGGACAGACGAGAGAACATCGCCGTCCTGAGGAGGTGGCACAGCGGGGCAGGCACGAGAGGCAGCCCCAAAACAGTTTTTTTGGGGGGGAACACGAGGAGTTTGGCTCAGTCAGATTGTAGACCTGAGCCAACTCCCCGTGCTTACCGGGTGGAGCGTCGTACTGGTCAGGCACCGTGTTATGCGGTGGAGCGCACGGTGTCTCCAGTGCGCGTTCACAGCCCGGTACGCTACATCGCAGCTCCTCGCATCGGCCGGGCTAGAGTGGGAATCGAGCCAGGACGGAGTGTGCCAGCCCTGCTCTCCAGACCTCCAGGACGTCTCTACAGCCCAGGATATCCTGCGCCGGCTCTGCGCACTGTGTCTCCAGTGTGTCTGCACAGCCCAGTGCGTCCTGTGCCTGCGCCCCGCACGTGCCGGGCCAAAGTCACCATCCAGCCAGGACGGGTTGTGCAGGCTCTTAGCTCGAGACCTCCAGTGAGCCTCCACGGCCCGGTGCCTCGGCCAAGGACAAGGCCTCCTGTTGGTCTCCCCAGCCGGGTGAGTCCTGTGCCTCGGCCAAGAACTACCCCTCCTGTATGTCTCCCCAACCTGGTGAGTCCTGTGCCTGCTCCCAGAGCCAGGCCTCCTGTGTGTCTCTCCATGGCAAGAAGCCTCCAGTGATGATCCATGGCACGAAGACTCCAGTGATGATCCATGGTACAAAGCCTCCAGTGATGATCCATGGCACGAAGCCTCCAGTGATGATCCCTGGCACGAAGCCTCCAGTGATGATCCCTGGCACGAAGCCTCCAGTGATGATCCATGGCACGAAGCCTCCAGTGATGATCCATGGCACGAAGCCTCCAGTGATGATCCATGGCACGAAGCCTCCAGTGATGATCCATGGCAAGAAGCCTCCAGTGATGATCCATAGCACAACGCCTCCAGTGATGATCCATGGCACGAAGCCTCCAGTGATGATCCATGGCAAGAAGCCTCCAGTGATGATCCATGGCAAGAAGCCTCCAGGGATGAGACATGACACGAAGCCTCCAGAGACGGCCTCCAGCCCGGAGCCTCCAGAGACGGCCTCCAGCCCAGAGCCTCCAGAGGCGATCTCCAACCCGGAGCCTCCAGAGGCGGTCTCCAGCCCGGAGCCTCCAGAGGCGGCCTTCAGCCCGGAGCCTCCAGGGTCGCCCTCCAGTCCGGAGCCTCCAGCGACGCCGCCCAGTTCGGGGCCCGCTGCGAGGGTTCCCAGTCCGGGGTCTACCTCCCTCACCAGAGCCGCCACCGCGGAGAAATGCCCACCCAGACCCTCCCATATAGGTTTAGGTTTGCGGCCAGGAGTCCGCACCTTGGGGGGGGGGGATGTACTGTCACGCCCTGACTTTAGTTATATTTGTTTTCTTTATTATTTGGTTAGGTCAGGGTGTGACAAGGGTGGTTTGGTTAGTTTTATATTGTCTAGGGGAATGTAGGTTTATGGTGGCCTGAATTGGTTCCCAATCAGAGACCGCTGTTTATCGTTGTCTCTGATTGGGGATCCTATTTAGGTTGCCATTTTCCATTTTGGTGTTGTGGGTAGTTGTCCATGTTTAGTTGCCTGTGAGCACTACGTTGGCTTCACGTTTTGTTGGCGACATCGTTAATAAAGAAGTATGTACGCTCACAATGTTGCGCCTTGGTCCATTTCTTCAACAGACGATCGTGACAGCTAGTTTCTCGGTTCTTTCATTGTGTTTTTCCCAACGGTCACAGACCTACGTATGAAGAAGAGAGGCATGTGCCTGCAGCAGTAACGCTCAGAATGGATGGCTCGGAAATAAGAAACCATTACTTTGAACGCACTTGAATTGTTATACTCAGGTAGGCTGTTACCTATTTACAGAACTGCATTACAGCATTTGCAATTCCGTATGTGGAAACACTGCTACTGCACCACCTTTGGGAACTACAATTCCACCTGTGAACATGAGATTTTCACGATACAGTTTTTAACATGTGAAACCGCAAATTTCACGTGCAACTGCAATTCGCATGTGAGGTGAAAACATCTCGCATGTGAAAAGGTGGTGTTAACATCTGAACTGTCAATTTAATACATATGAAAATATGATTTAACATGTGAAATTTAAGCTCAACATGTGAAAACACACACACACACGCTCACACACACAAACAAACCTCCAGAAGGGAGCTCTGTTGCAGATGTGTTCTTAAATAGTATTCCATGGGTGGGTGAAGCTAGTGGGTCTCATATGCGGAGCTGCATGGCTTTACAAAATAACTATCCATATCTGCTATGCTAACAACAAGACCTGAAAGGAAACTGAGATCTGGCCTGGTTACAACTGCCCCACAGGGATAAACAAAGTTGAGTTTTATTCCACTGGGTACAAACTTCGAGGTATAAAGTTCAACCCTTTCTCTTTGCATGGAGGGACACTGTCTTATCTGGCGTACACCTCTCCCGTTCCGCCGCTGTCGCTGTCAGGTGTTGTGGCAGATCAGCCTGACAGTCTCCATGAAGGAATAGAACGACAGGATGTGACTAATTATGTGTCACAACTTGTCAATCATCTACACCCCAGAGGTTGTTTGTTGTCACACAAATAGCAGCGACTAAACTTCACAGCGACTAAACTTCAAAGGAAATATTACATTTTCTAAAGGTCTGGGTTTTTGTGCTTCGATGGAGATAAAAAAGGCAGTCAGCTATTATTGGTATCAGGGACATTTACATTTGTTTTTAAATTCATACCGAAGTGATGTTTTGTATATAAAAAATCGATGAATAGTCAGTAGAAGTGTTCCAGTATGTGTTTGCTTGGCATACAAGTGAAGATTGTCCAAATTTGGATTGTGATAATGATGCCTCATTATTGCGCTCGCTCTCACAAACTGAGATATTTGAAAGCGCCCATGCACACTGCAAATATATATACAATAATTACATCCACAATTACATTTTTATTTGTAATTTTTTTCTGTAAATGGCTGCTTCCTGAAGACCCCTTCTGGCATATCACTGGAGCAGAATATTCCTTTAGAGTTGAATACATCACACATTCTGGAAGAGCTGTCACAAATGATATAGTAAGATAATTACGGCATGAATCCACTTGAGCACAAAACGTGAATGGTTAAGAGGTTACATAGGACTAGAATGCCTTCTTAAAGGCGATGTTGTTTGACAACACGGATCGGGTCGAGACCCCCCCCCCCAAAAAAAAAAAAACTGCTGTCTTCATCTCTTATCATCTAGCTATAACCGCTAATGACATTACTCGCTAGTTTAAACCCTCGTAAGACAAAAAATATAAAGAACAGACATTTCAGTCTTTTTTTCACTTTTATTCCAGTAAACCTATAAACTGTCATTATCTATGCCTAATTAAGCTTTGACTTTCTCATCAGTTCTATCTAATCAAGGAGAAAATTAATATTTCACTGTCATTTCTTCACAGTAAATGTTACAATCTATTCATGTCTTCTAACGAGGCAGACTCTGAAAGAAATCAGACAGGCTGACATTCTTTATTAATTATCTACTGTTTACCATTATCATTCTAACATATTCTCCCCCTTTCCCCCCTTTTGCCCTCAGAACAGCCTCAATTTGTTGGGCTATGGACTCTGTCAAAATACTGGCCAATGTTGACTCCATGCTTCCCACAGTTGTGTCAAGTTAGCTGGATGTCCTTTGGGTGGTGGACCAAGAAACTGTTGAGCGTGAAAATTCAGCAGTGTTCCAGTTCTTGACACAAACCGATGCACATGGCCTTGGCACCTACTACCATGCCATTTTCAAAGGCACTTAAATAGTTTGTGTTCCCAATCCATGTCTCAATTGCCTCAAGGCTTCAAAATCCTTCTTTAAGCTGTCTCCTCCCCTTCATCTACAATGATTGATGTGGATTTAACAAGTGACATCAATAAGGGATCATAGCTTTCACCTGGTCAGTCTATGTCACGGAAAGTGCAGGTGTTCTTAATGCTTTATATACTCAATGTATGTTGCTACTCAGGTATGGGTAGATTCCCTGAGGAGATCCATATGGAACAGGGATGGAATTCTCTAGCTCTGTTTGTGGAACCCTGAGGATCCCTAAAGTCTATCAAAGAATCTGTGATGGTGATCTCAGGGCAATGAAGGATCTCGGAACTGAAGATAAGAAAGAAAGAAAGAACGCTGTGAGACAGTCAAATAGAGAAAGAAAGATATAAAGGAGAGGAGGTCTAACTTTGTGTAGATAAGGAGTGCTGGAGCGTGGGCACTGCATGCAGCCTCTGCCTTGTCAATGAGCATGTCGCCACAGGGAGCAGCTTCCTCGCACCTGTCAGGGGTTTAGGTCAATAATCCATTGACTCCATTTGCAGACCAGGCACTTGCTACACACACGCACACGCACACACACACACACACACACACACACACACACACACACACACACACATAGACACACAAACACACGCTTTTATAAAAATGGTTGCCAACATATTTATAAAAATAGGAATTCCATTTTTTTATTAAAAACATTATTTTAAAGAGTAAATTTGTTTTTTCATTCTGAAGTTGCTACCCAAGAGGGCTGGTCGATAGTTATTTAGTGACGTTTCCAATCATGGCACACGAGTGGAAGAACTTTCCATGGTCCTGGCACTGGTTGGGGACAGCCAGTGCTCGTCTCTCACATTGTTGCTTGCTAAAATGGAACTCCAGTATTTTCTGTGCTCCATGTTAGGGGCTACCAATAACTCTTGAGTGAGCTCTCACACCGATGGCCACTCACAGCCATCATTTCCCTTGCCTCCATGGCCGCATTGGATTCTTATTTATTTATTATAATTTTCTCCCTTTTTCTCCCCAATTTCGTGGTATCCAATTGGTAGTTACAGTCTTGTCCTATCGCTGAAACTCCAATACGGACTCGGGAGAGGTGAAGGTCGAGAGCCGTGTGTCCTCCGAAACATGACCCAACCAACTGCATCTTGACACAATGCCCGCTTAACCCGGAAGCCAGGCGTACCAATGTGTCGGAGGAAACACTGTACACCTGGCGACCGTGTCAGCGTGCATGCGCCCGGCCCGCCACAGGAGTCGCAAGAGCGCGATGGGACAAGGATGTCCCGGCCGGCCAAACCCTCCCCTAACCCGGACAACGCTGTGCCAATTGTGCGCCACCCCATGAGTCTCCCGGTCTGAAGTTGCTACCTGAGCGGGCTGGTAGTTAGTTATTTTCCCTGGTTATCTGGTTTTCTCTGGTTAATTGTAATAATTCTATTCATTCAACATTGCTATGCTAAATAAATAATTAGCATATAGCTAGCTAGCAGAGATAAAATGACAAAATCAGAAAATAACAGGTAATGGCTAATTTAAGTCTGAATAAAATATGCTTTGAAGCAGGGGCATAACTTTTACTGGGGACGGGGGATCATGTCCTCCCACACATTGTGAAATTGCATTTTTGTTCCCCCAGTTTTATCGTTGCAATGTGATACAAAAAGCAGCAACAGTGTGCTTTTGGACCATGTGGACGCCTCCGAGTGGTCAGGTAGGCTGTTTGGAGTGTTCAGCCGGCTGAATTTAGTACCCCACAGACACCTCAAAGCGGGCTGACAGGCTGTTGAGGCAAAGCTTCTGGAAGGTTGGCTCGACCAGCCCCGGAGAGTTAAGCATAGTTCAGTGTGAATGTGTTGTGCACTTTCAGCATGTTGTAAAAGCATGCAGAGCAGAAACTGGCTACTCTTTAGTTGACTGGTGTAGCTGGCAAGGTAACTGCTGTTTAACTTCAGATAAAAAAGCTGAAATTGTGTTGATTCACAGTGGTGAGCTAGTATTGTAACTGACATATAACGTTAGCTAATGTTTCATTCCCTCTTGACTGAGGTGAATGAATAAGCTACACTACTTAGTAGATACCACAGCCAGGTCAGCTCTAGTCTCTACTTACAGTGCATTCGGAAAGTATTCATACCCCTTTACTTTTTCCACATTTTGTTACGTTACAGCCTTATTCTAAAAGGGATTGAATCAATCTACACCCAATACCCAATAATGACAAAGCGAAAACAGGTTTTTCGAAATGTTGGAAAATGTATTAAAAATAAAAAAACTGAAATACCTTATTAACATACAGTACCAGTCAAAAGTTCAGACACACCTACAGTACTCATTCCAGGGTTTTTCTTTATTTTTACTAGTTTCTACATTGTAGAATAATAGTGAAGATATCAACACTATAAAATAACACACATGGAATCATGTAGTAACCAAAAAAGTGTTTGTTACGTCCGTTGTTAGAAGGAGACCAAGGTGCAGCGTGGTAGGCGTATATTATACTTTTATTTTAAATGACTCCAAAAAACAACAAAATACAAAACGAACGTAAAGCTATATGCAGTGCCGAAAGCAACTACACACAAACAAGATCCCACAACTGAAGGTGGGAAAAAGGGCTGCCTAAGTATGATCCCCAATCAGAGACAACAATAGACAGCTGACTCTTATTGGAAACCATACCCGTACTAACAAAGAAATAGACAAACTAGAATGCCCACTCAAATCACACCCTGACCTAACCAAAAGAGAAATTAAAAGGCTCTCCAAGGTCAGGGCGTGACAGTGTTAAACAAATCAACATATATTTTATATTTGAGATTCTTCAAAGTAGCCACCTGTCACGGCCAATGCTGGAAGAAGACCAAGGTGCAGCGTGGTGGGCGTACATTTTCTTTTATTTGTTAAAATGTTGCCAACAAAACAATAAATAACAAAAACCACCGTGAAGCTTACAGGGCATAAGTGCCACTAACAAAGTAAACTACCCACAACCAAAGGAGGGAAAAAGGGCTACCTAAGTATGGTTTCCAATCAGAAACAACGATAGACAGCTGTCCCTGATTGAGAACCATACCCGGCCAAAACATAAAACCACAAAATCATAGAAAACAAAACATAGAATGCCCATCCCAAATCACACCCTGACCAAACCAAATAGAGACATAAAATGGCTCTCTAAGGTCAGGGCGTGACACCACCCTTTGCCTTGATGACAGCTTTGCGCACTCTGGCATTCTATCAACCAGCTTCATGAGGTAGTCACCTGAAATGCATTTCAATTAACAGGTGTGCCTTGTTAAAAATTAATTTGTGGAATTTCTTTCCTTCTTAATGCGTTTGAGCCAATCAGTTGTGTTGTGACAAGGTAGGGATTGTATACCGAAGATAGCACTATTTGGTAAAAGTCCAAGTCCATATTATGGCAAGAACAGCTCAAATAAGCAAAGAGAAACGACAGTCCATTATTACTTTAAGACATGAAGGTCAGTCAATGAGGAAAATTTCACGAATTTTGAAAGATCCTTCAAGTGCAGTTGCAAAAACCATCAAGCGCTATGATTAAACTGTCTCTCATGAGGACCGCCACAGGAAAGGAAGACCCAGAGTTACTTCTGCTGCAGAGGATAAGTTCATTAGAGTTACCAGCCTCAGAAATTGCAGCCCAAATAAATGCTTCACAGAGTTCAAGTAACAGACACATCTCAACATCAACTGTTCAGAGCAGACTGTATGAATCAGGCCTTCATGGTCGAATTGCTGCAAAGAAACCACTACTAAAGGACACCAATAAGAAGAAGAGACTTGCTTGGGCCAAGACACACGAGCAATGGACATTAGACCGGTGGAAGTCTGTCCTTTGGTCTGATGAGTCCAAATTTGATATTTTTGGTTCCAACTGCAGAGTAGGTGAACGGATGATCTCTGCATGTGTGGTTCCCACCGTGAAGTATGGAGGAGGCGGTGTGATGTGTGGGGGTGCTTTGCTGGTGACATCATCAGTGATTTATTTTTGAATTCAAAGCACACAGCCAGCATGGATAGCAGAGCATTCTACAGCGACATGCCATCCCATCTGGTTTGCGCTTTGTGGGACTTTCATTTGTTTTTCAACAGGACAATGACCCAACACACCTCCAGAATGTGTAAGGGCTATTTGACCAAGGAGGAGAGTGATGGAATGCTGCATCAGATGACCTGACCCCAATTGAGATTGTTTGAGATGAGTTGGACAGCAGAGTGAAGGAAAAGCAGCCAACAAGTGCTCAGCATATGTGGTTACTCCTTCAAGACTGTTGGAAAAGCATTCCAGGTGAAGCTGGTTGAGAGAATGCCAAGAGTGTGCAAAGCTGTCATTAAAGTAAAGGGTGGCTACTTTGAAAAATCTAAAATATATTTTGATCTGTTAAACACTTTTTTGGTTACTATATGATTCCATGTGTTATTTCAAGGTTTTGATGTCTTCACTGTTATTCTACAATGTAGAAAATAGTGCAAATAATGAAAACCCTTGAATGAGTAGGTGTGTCCAAACCTTTGACTGGTACTGTAAGTATTCAAGCCCTTTTGCTATTAGACTTGAAATTCAGCTCAGGTGCATCTTGTTTCCATTGATCATCCTTGAGATGAGTCCACCTGTGGTAAATTTAATTGATTGGACATGGATCTGTCTATATAAGGTCCCACAGTTGACAGTGCATGTCAGAGTAAAAACCAAGCCATGAGGTCGAAGGAAGTGTCCGTAGAGCTCCGAGACAGGATTGTGTCGAGGCACAGATCTGGGGAAGGGTATCAAAACATTTCTGCAGCATTGAAGGTCTCCAACAACAGTGTCCTCCATCATTCTTAAATGGTAAAAGTTTGAAACAACCAAGACTCTTCCTAGAGCTGGCCGCCCGGCCAAACTGGTCAATCAGGGTAAAAGGGCCTTGGTCAGGGAGGTGACCAAGAACCCACTGCTCTCTCTGACAGAGCTCAATAGTTCCTCTGTGGAGATGGGAGAACCTTCCAGAAGGACATCCTTCTCTGCAGCACATTCAGGCCTTTAGGGCTGTAGCCAGACGGAAGCCACTCCTCAGCAAAATGCACATGACAGCCCGCTTGGCGTTTGCCAAAAGGCACCTAAAGTCTCTCAGAACATGAGAAACAAGATTTTCTGGTCTGATGAAACCAAGATTGAACTCATTGGCCTGAATGCCAAGCATCACGTCTGAAAGAAACCTGGCACCATCCCTACGGTGAAGCATGGTGGTGACAGCATCATGCTGTGGGGATGTTTTTCAGCGCGTTGTGCCTTTTCCTTTTCAATGATGATTGCATGTTTTTATATCACTTTGACTCATGTTGTTTATTAAGAGCCCTCCACTTCTTTCCATTATGAATATCTAGGCGTATGTCGCAAGTCACGATTTCACAGGAGAGCCATTTTACCATATATATTTTTTTTTATCAAAATGTGTTTTTTGGTAGAAATGTCTTCTGGAACATGTGAACTTTCATGAGCCTTAATAACAAACTTGTATGCCATCTGTAAATATGAATACAATTGTTAAATTTGTAATATATCATGTAGTGGAGCTGCATAGCTAAGTGTTGCTCTCCACTTTCTGGACGATCAAGTTTTGAAATCAGTGGAATTAGAGTATGATAGCTAAAGAGAAAAAAACTGTCTCTAGATCACATCTTCAAACTAAGGGCAAGTGTGGCATGCCTCCATGACAGGGAAACGCGTCCATTCTGCATGATGATGTATACAGGTAAGATAGTCTAGCGTTAGCTAGCTACATTTTCAGATATTACACGTTTCTTATTTTGACAGAAAGTCGTTTCATTTCAAGCTAAAGTGTACTGTTAGCTAGCTAACGTCGGCTGGCTGGCTCCCTAGCTGACGTTATTATTTGCGTCTCAGAGCTGTTTGCTTTGTAGTTAGAGCCTAATGTTAGCTAGCTAACATTGAACCTGGTTGCTTAGCTCCCAGCATATTCATACAGTGTAGTAACGACATGATTTGGCTCTATGTTCATTGTTGTTTAGCTAGCTATCGTTGGCTGGCTCGTTAGCTAACATTACGCGACGTTAGCGAGCTACATGTCTTAACCTGTTGAGGACAGAGGGCGCTGTTTTCACTTTGGGGGAAAATCGTGCCCAATTTAAACGGCCTCGTACTCAATTCTTGCTCGTACAATATGCATATTATTATTACTATTGGATAGAAAACACTCTCTAGTTTCTAAAACCGTTTGAATTATATCTGTGAGTAAAACAGAACTCCTTATGCAGCAAACTTCCTGACAGGAAGTGGAAAATCTGAAATCGATGCACTGTTCTAGGGCCTGCCTATTAAAGTCCTTGATATTTATTAGTTTAGATGCACTTCATACGTCTTCCACTAGATGTCGACAAGCAGTGAGAGAAGAAATTGAGTGTGTAACTTGATCTGGGGTCGAATAATAGCTCTTGGCATGACGTGTCACCAGTTTCCTGTTTTCTGGAGAGCGCGAGAAGGGACCTGGATTTGCCTTCTGATAAGCTGTCGTTATGGACGACTAATATCTCCGGCTTTGATTTTATTTGATACATGTGACAATATCATCGTAAAGTATGTTTTTTCAATATAGTTTAATCAGATTATTGAAATTTTTTCGGGAGTTTTGCCGTGTTCCGTTCTCTGAGTTTGTTGACGATGGAGAGATTCGCGCCACTTGGCAAGTGTGCTTGCTAAATCGAGAGGGAAAAAGGCCGTTCTAAAACCAAACAACGATTGTTCTGGACAAAGGACCCCTTGTACAACATTCTGATGGAAGATCAGTAAAAGTAGGACCCATTTTATGATGTTATTTCATATATCTGTCGTACATGTGAACTAGTAGTTTGCGGCCAGGTTTTGGGCACGCTCTCGCCATAACGTAAACTGCATATCGTAATGAAGTTATTTTTAGAATTCTAACACGGCGATTGCATTAAGAACTAGTGTATCTATCATTTCCTATACAACATGTATTTTTTAGTTATGTTTATGAATAGTTATTTGGTCAGAATATGTGTGTCAGAAAAAGTGTCAGAAAAATATCCGGACGTTGTGTGAAAAAGATGCTACGTTAGCACAATGTATAACCACTGATTTCAGCTCTAAATATGCACATTTTCGAACAAAACATAAGTGTATGTATAACCTGATGTTATAGGACTGTCATCTGATGAAGCTTATCAAGGTTAGTCAAAAATTATATATCTTTTGCTGGTTTATTCGCTATCGCTAACGTGCCTATTGCTATCGCTAACGTGCCTTGATGAATGAATACGGTAGTGTGGTAGGCTATTGTAGTAAGCTAATATAATGCTATATTGTGTTTTTGCTGTAAAACACTTAAAAAATCGGAAATATTGGCTGGATTCACAAGATGTTTGTCTTTAATTTGCTGTACACCATCGATTTTTCAGAAATGTTTTATGATGAGTATTTAGGTATTTGACGTTGGTGTCTGTAATTACTCTGGCTGCTTCGGTCCTATTTGTGACGGTAGCTGTGATGGTAGCTGCAATGTAAAACTGATTTATACCTCAAATATGCACATTTTTCGAACAAAACATAGATTTATTGTATAACATGTTATAAGACTGTCATCTGATGAAGTTGTTTCTTGGTTAGTTTGGTTGGTTCTTGGTTAGTTAGGTTGGCTTTGTGCATGCTACCTGTGCTGTGAAAAATGTCTGTCCTTTTTTGTATTTGGTGGTGAGCTAACATAAATATATGTGGTGTTTTCGCTGTAAAACATTTTAAAAATCGGACTTGTTGACTGGATTCACAAGATGTGTACCTTTCATTTGCTGTATTGGACTTGTTAATGTGTGAAAGTTAAATATTTCTAAAAAATATCTTTTGAATTTCGCGCTCTGCCTTTTCAGTGGAATGTGGGAGGAGTTCCGCTAGCGGAACGCCAGAGCCAGACAGGTTAAGATAAAGTGTACAACACACTTTGAATATGGCCGGTGTCAGTAAACGTCTACAAAAAAAGAGTGATGAAATTGTTGCCAGCAGAGCTGTATAGGATGTTTTCGTGTTATCCATAGGTAAACAAATAATTGGCCAGAGCGTCAAGGGGGCTAAATCAGAAAACTTAATGATGGTGTTGGAGTCGTTCCTGGCCGTGCAGTCTGCCTGGCCATGCAGATTTGCATGTGTTATGGTCTTGTGAAGGTTGGCTGAATTCTGTCAAAGAGTATGTTTTTTTTATCTCAGCATGTCTAAAGATTCTCCCTTCAGGAGACTGTTATCTGGAGAAACTGTTAAGCGGGGCGAAGCAGGTGAACCCAAGTGCAGACTCAGACAAGGAGACGGATAAGGTAACTAAGGTATTTATTGAACAGCGGAGGGAAGATGGGGTGCAGGCCAGGGGAGGCTCGGGCGGGGACTGAGGCTGAGGCTGGGGCAAAGGGAGCGAGGGCAGGGTAAGCAGGTCCGGAGCGGAATCCAAGGAAGCCGTAGAGTGGGAGTCCAGGGCAGGGAAACAGGACTGATGAGACGAGGGACTGGCGACGGGGACCAGAGGCAGAGCGGACGGAACTGTAGCGGAGAGAAAAGCAGCGTCAAGCTAGGGAAAACAGGCACAACAGGATAACAAGATCTATGCATTAACAAACGGCTTGAACTGTAGACTGACTGAGCAGAGATTACGATCTGGCAGCGTGGAAGTGGCAGGGCTGAGTATTTGTAGAGGTCTTGATTATGGAACAGGTTGCAGCTGGTGTGGATCTGCTCTGCCTCCAGCACACCTGTCTCCACTCACACAATCAGATGCACCCACACAGAGAGAGAGAGGGAGAGAGCACTGGGGGAGTGGCAGCAGGTTAGGGAGATGCAGGATGAGACGTAGAGGGCATGGCAGGGGCAGATGTAACAGAAACTGTGTAACCAAGCATTGATAGCAGCTAAGTAATGCATTGCCATTATCTGGAAGGTTGGTTATCCTCCCACAATGTCAAGTTATATATCACTAGATTTGATTGATTACAAGATTACTGGGCAACTTTCATAATATCTGGATGCCTTATGTGGAATACAGTGCGACTAAAGGAGTCTCTATTGAAAACATGCCCACGTCAGGGGAGGTACCTATTTAGGTAATCCTTAGCTGCTGGGATGCTCGTTCCTGGCGCTGGGGGTCTGCTGTCCTGTGGATTGTCACTCTGGCCTTGGCCTAACACACCCGAAAGCAAGAATCTAAAGCTGGGTGGGGTGTGTTGGGTTGGGGCGCTGAAGGTTGGTGGACCCCTAGGGACAGGATGGGGCGACCCAGCTATATTGTGTGCAAGTAAAAATAGCTTTACAGTACTATTAGTCCTATGAGATTAAGTATATGGGCCATTGTCGTGCCATTCATCCGCTGCCATCACCTCATGTTTCAGCAAGATAATGTCGCAAGGATCTGTACAGAATTCCTGGAAGGTGAAAATGTCCCAGTTCTTCCATGAGCTGCATACTCAACAAACCTGTCACCCATTGAGCATGTTTGGGATGCGTTGGATCTACAGTATGTGTACAACAACGTGTTCCAGTTCCTGACAATATCCAGCATTGAAGAGGAGTGGGACAACATTCCACAGGCCACAATCAACAGTCTGATCAACTCTATGGGTCATTCTGCATGAGGCAAATGGTGGTCACACCTGATGCTGACAGGTTTTCTGATCCACGCCCTTACCTTTTTTTTAAGGTATCTGTGACCAACAGATGCATATCTGAATTCCCAGTCATGTCAAATCCATAGATTAGGGCCTAATGAATCCATTTCAATTGACTGATTCCCTTATATGAACTGAAACTCAGTCAAATCTTTGAAATTGTTGCATGTTTCATTTATATTTTTGTTAAGTGTATTATTGAATTACCTTTGATCTAGTTCAGTCTTATTAATCACTCAAACATATTTAATAATGATCCCTTACCTAGCTTGATGACAGTGGGCCTTTTTGCTTACTTTTTGTTCTAAATAGAGATGTCATATTGGATTGTGTAAAAATGCAGGAAATGTGCTTTAAATGCCCAAAAAGAACCAGGGGGAGTACTCACAGACCCCCCGCCAGGTTGTGTACCCCCCTCCCCCCCCACTTCTAAAACCAAACTGCCACCCCTGCTTTAAAGTGATTGATTGCTCCCCCGCAGCAATACATCCAGAACCCTCTCGCTAACAAGGTCTCTCTCTTTCTCTTTCTCATCTCAACAAGTAACCACCAATCTGGAACAGTTGTGGTTAAGGGCAACCCTTTCCAATCCACTCTCTGAGGTAATTCCCTTTCTCTTAATATATCTAAGAGGGAAAGTTTAGCAATTTGCAAATAATTCCTTTATGTGAGTGACAGTAAGTGACAGCAAATCAGTGATGCAGCTCAACGGTTCAAGGAAGTCCCTCCTGTGCTGACGGTGCAGGTTCGATTGTTTCCTTTCTTCCTACTTCCTCTCCAACCATGACCCAAAACAGCATTGCAGAGCAGACCTCTTTAAAAGGGCTGGCCTTACAAGGTGTGATCCCACTTTAATTGGCAGGCAGGTCACCCATGATACAAACGCTCCCTAAAAACTCCTGGCCTGGGTATCCTGGATGGATATTGACCTCATCCCGTCAGTGGAGGATGCCTGGTTGCTCTTCAAAAGTGCTTTCCTCTCCATCTTAAATAATGCCCCATTCAAAAAATGTAGAACTAAGAACAGATATAGCCCTTGGTTCACCCCAGACTTGACTGCCCTTGACCAGCACAAAAACATCCTGTGGCGTTCTGCATTAGCATCGAATAGCCACCGCAATACGCAACTTTTCAGGGAAGTCAGGAACCAATATACACAGTCTGTTAGGAGAGCTAAGGCTAGCTTTGTCAAACAGACATTTGCTTCCTGTAGCACTAATTACAAAAGGTTTTGGGACACTGTAAAGTCCATGGAGAATAAAAGCACCTCCTCCCAGCTGCCCACTGCACCGAGGATAGGAAACACTGTCACCACCGATAAATCTACGATAATCGATACTTTCAATAAGCATTTTTCCACGGCTGGCCATGCTTTCCACCTGGCTACCCATACCCCGGCCAACATCTCAGCACCCCCTGCAGCAACTCCCCCCCCCCCCCCCCCCCCCCGCGCTTCTCCTTCACCCAAATCCAGACAGCTGATGTGCTGAAAGAGCTGCAAAATCTGGATCCCTACAAATCAGCTGGGCTAGACAATCTGGACCCTCTCTTTCAAAAATTATACGCCGAAATTGTTGCAACCCCTATTACTAGACTATTCAAACTCACTTTTGTATCGTCTGAGATCCCCAAAGATTGGAAAGCTGCCACGGTCATCCCCCTCTTCAAAGGGGAAGACACTCTACACCCAAACTGGTATAGACCTATATCCATCCTGCCCTGCCTTTCTAAAATCTTCAAAAGCCAAGTTAATAAACAGATCTCCGCCCATTTCGAATCCCACCATACCTTCTCCACTATGCAATTTGGTTTCCGAGCTTGTCATGGGTGAACCTCAACAACGCTCAAGGTCCTAAACGATATCATAACCGCCATTGATAAAAGACAGTACTGTGCAGCCGTCTTCATCAACCTGGCCAAGGCTTTCATATCTGTCAATCTCTGCATTCTTATCGGCAGACTCAATAGCCTTGGCTTTTCAAATGACTGCCTCGCCTGGATCACCAACTACTTCTCAGATAGAGTTCAATGTGTCAAATCGGAAGGCCTGTTGTCCAGACCTCTGGCAGTCTCTATGGGGATGCCATAAAACAGACAGGCTACGGTTTGCAACTGCACATGGGGACAAAGCTCGTACTTTTTGGAGAAATATCCTCTGGTCTGATGAAACAAAAATAGAACTGTTTGGCCATAATGACCATCGTTATGTTTGGAGGAAAAAGGGGGAGGCTTGCAAGCTGAAGAACACCATCCCAACCGTGAAGCACGGGGCTGGCAGCATCATGTTGTGGGGGTGCTTTGGTGCAGGAGGGACTATTGCACTTCACAAAATAGATGGTACCATGAGGGAGGAAAATTATGTGGATTTATTGAAGCAACATCTCAAGGCATCAGTCAGGAAGTTAAAGCTTGGTCGCAAATGGGTCTTCCAAATGGACAATGACCCCAAGCATACTTCCAAAGTTGTGGCAAAATGGCTTAAGGACAACATAGTCAAGGTATTGGAGTGGCCATCGCAAAGCCCTGACCTCAATCCTATAGGAAAAGTGTGGGCAGAACTGAAAAAGCGTGTGCGAGCAAGGAGGCCTACAATCCTGACTCAGTTACACCAGCTCTGTCAGGAGGAATGGGCCAAAATTCACCCAACTTATTGTGGGAAGCTTGTGGAAGGGTACCCAAAACATTTGACCCAAGTTAAATATTTTAAAGGCAATGCTACCAAATACTAATTGAGTGTATGTAAACATCTGACCCACTGAGAATGTGATGAAAGAAATAAAAGCTGAAATAAATCATTCTCTCTACTATTATTCTGACATTTCTCATTCTTAAAATAAAATGGTGATCCAAACTGACCTAAGGCAGGGAATTTTTTTCTAGGATTAAATGTCAGAAATTGTGAAAAACTGAGTTAAATGTATTGGGCTAAGGTGTATGTAAACTCCCGACTTCAACTGTAGGTGTCTGGTTAGACTGTAAACTCTCTTTCCAGTCTCACATTAAGCATCTCCAATCCAAAATTAAATCTAGATTTGGCTTCATATTTCGCAACAAAGACTCCTTCACTCATGCTGCCAAACATACCCTCTTAAAAATGACTATCCTACTGATCCTTGACTTCGGCGATGTCATTTACAAAATAGGCCCCAACACTCTACTCAGCAAACTGGATGTAGTCTATCACAGTGCCATCCGTTTTGTCACCAAAGCCCCATATACTATCCACCACTGTGAGCTGTATGCTCTCGTTGTCTGGTCCTCACTACATATCCTTCGTCAAACCCAGGTCATCTATAAGTCTTTGCGAGGTAAAGCCCCGCCTTAGCTCAGCTCACTGGTCACCATAGCAACACCCACCCGTAGCAAGCGCTCCAGCAGGTATATTGCACTGGTCATCCCCAAAGCCAACACTTCCTTTGGCCACCTTTCCTTCCAGTTCTCTGCTGCCAATGACTGGAACGAATTGCAAAAATCTCTGAAGCTAGAGTCTTATATCTCCCTCTCTAACTTTAAGCATCAGCTGTCAGAGCAGCTTACCGGTCACTGTACCTCTACACAGCCAATCTATAAATAGCACACCCAACTACCTCATCCCCATATTATTACTTACCCTCTTGCTCTTTTGCACCCCAGTATCTCTACTTGCACATCATCATCTGCACATATCACTCCAGTATTAATGCTAAATTGTAATTATTTTGCCTCCATGGCCTTTTTATTGCCTACCTGCCTACTCTTCTACATTTGCACACACTGTACATAGATGTTTCTATTTTTCTTATTGTGTCACGCGGGACTAGGTGGGTGAAAGAATCAGACGCAGAGAAGACACCGATCAGAAACGATGTCTTCCGGCACCCCATAGTGCCGGAAGACATGGGTAAACAAGGCCTCCGCAGTCTGCAGGGCCGTAGGGAGACCGGGCAACGGGATGAGACGGCAGGACTTAGAAAACCGATCCACAACGACCAAAATCGTAGTACTTCCCTGGGACGGGGGAAGATCGGTAAGAAAGTCCACCGATAAGTGTGTCCACGGCCGTTGTGGAACGGGGAGGGGCTGTAACTTCCCTCTAGGCAAGTGCCGAGGAGCCTTGCTCTGAGCGCACACCGAGCAGGAGGAGACATAAAATCTCACGTCCTTAGCCAACGTGGGCCACCAGTATCTCCCTCTAAGACTCTGCACTGTCCTCTCGATGCCAGGATGACCCGAGGAGGGGAGAGTATGAGCCCAACGGATTAGCTTATCCCGGACCCCCCCCGGCACGTACTGAACCCCCGCTGGACAGTTAGGGGGGGTCTGCTCTAACCGTGAGGCTCTCTCTATCTCCGCGTCCACCTCCCATACCACCGGTGCCACGAGACATGAAGGTGGAATGATGGGAGTTGGCTCAACGGACCGCTCCTCGGTATCATAGAGACGGGACAGCGCGTCGGCTTTGGTGTTTTGGGAGCCTGGTCGGTACGAGATGGTGAACTGAAACCGGGTGAAAAACATGGCCCATCTAGCCTGACGCGGATTTAGTCTCCTCGCTTCCCGGATGTACTCGAGATTACGATGGTCAGTCCAGATGAGAAAAGGGTGTTTCGCCCCCTCAAGCCAATGTCTCCACACCTTCAGAGCCTTGACTACAGCTAACAACTCCCGGTCCCCCACGTCATAGTTTCGCTCCGCCGGACCGAGCTTCCTCGAAAAGAAGGCACAAGGGCGGAGCTTGGGTGGTACGCCCGAGCGCTGGGACAGCACGGCCCCGACCCCCGCCTCAGACGCGTCCACCTCCACTATGAACGCTAAAGAGTGTTCCGGATGCGCCATCACGGGCGCATTGGTGAACAGCTCCTTCAGACGACTGAAAGCTCTGTCCGCCTCTGCTGACCAACGCAAGCGCAGCGGTCCTCCCTTCAGCAGTGAGGTAATGGGAGCAGCCACCTGACCAAAACCCCGGATAAACCTCCAGTAGTAATTGGCAAACCCTAAAAACCGCTGCACCTCTTTCACCGTGGTCGGAGTCGGCCAATTACGCACGGCTGTAACGCGGTCATCCTCCATCACCACCCCGTAGGTGGAAATACGATAACCCAGGAAGGAAACGGCCTGTTTGAAGAACTCACATTTCTCCGCCTTGCAATACAGGTCATTCTCCAGCAGTCGCCCAAGTACCTTACGCACCAGAGACACATGCCGCGCGTGTGGCAGAGTAGATCAAGATGTCATCAATGTACACTACCACTCCCTGCCCGAGCAGGTCTCGGAGAATCTCATCTACGAAGGATTGAAAGACAGCTGGAGCATTTTTCAACCCATATGGCATGACGCGGTACTCATAATGGCCAGATGTAGTACTAAATGCGGTTTTCCACTCATCTCCTCCCCGGATACGCACCAGATTATACGCACTCCTCAGGTCCAATTTTGTGAAGAAGCGCGCCCCATGAAATGATTCCACCGCCGTAGCGATGAGAGGTAGTGGGTAACTAAACCCCACTGTGATGGAATTTAGACCTCGATAATCAATGCACGGGTGTAAACCGCCATCCTTCTTCTTCACAAAAAAGAAGCTCGAGGAGACATGTGATGCGGAGGGCCGAATGTATCCCTGTCCCAGTGATTCAGTAAAATATGTCTCCATAGCCGCTGTCTCCTCCTGAGATAAAGGATACACGTGACTCCTAGGAAGTGCAGCGTTCTCCAGGAGGTTTATCGCGCAGTCCCCTCCACGATGGGGTGGTAATTGGGTCGCCTTCTTTTTACTGAAGGCGATAGCCAAATCGGCATATTCAGAGGGAATGCGCACGGTGGAAACCTGGTCTGGACTCTCCACCGTAGTCGCACCAACGGCAACTCCTATACACCTGCCTGAACACTCCTCTGACCACCCCTTAAGAGCCCCCTGTTGCCAGGAAATCACCGGGTTGTGCTGAGCTAGCCAGGGAATTCCCAACACCACTGGAAACGCAGGTGAGTCGATAAGGAACAGACTAATCTGCTCCTTATGACTACCCTGCGTTACCATGTCCAGTGGTACCGTGGCCTCCCTGACCATTCCTGACCCTAATGGTCGGCTATCTAAGGAGTGCACGGGGAAAGGTAGGTCTAACGACACAAGAGGAATCCCTAGCCTTAATGCGAGCCCCCGATCTATGAAATTCCCAGCTGCGCCTGAATCGACTAGCGCCTTATGCTGTAGAGAGGGAGAAAACCCGGGGAAAGAGGTTAACACATACATATGACTGACAGGAAGCTCTGGGTAAGTCTGGTGCTGACTCACCTGGGGTGATCGAGTAGTGTTCCGCCTGCCCTCCCGACTCCCAGAAGAGTTCCTCCAGCACCGGTCGGCCGTGTGCCCTCGCCGACCACAACTGGTGCAGGAGGACACTCCTCCTCCGGTCCCCCTTGACGCTGCCCCCCTAACTCCATAGGGATAGGAGCAGGAGGGCTGGGAGGTGGAAACGACAGGACCTGTTCCGAACGTCCGCGGGCAGCCAGCAGGTTGTCGAGACGGATGGCCATGTCAATGAGTTCATCCAGCGTGAGTGTGGTGTCCCGACACACTAGCTCCCTGCGGACGTCCTACCTAAGGCTACATCGGAAATGGTCTATTAAGGCCCTGTCGTTCCACCCTGCTCCTGCGGCCAAGGTCCTGAACTCCAGGGCAAAGTCCTGTACGCTCCTCGTCTCCTGACGCAGGTGGAACAGCCGTTCACCCGCCGCACGACCCTCTGGTGGGTGGTCAAACACAGCTCGGAATCGGCGGGTGAACTCAGGGTAATGATCCCTCGCACGACCCTCTGGTGGGTGGTCAAACACAGCTCGGAATCGGCGGGTGAACTCAGGGTAATGATCCCTCGCCGAGTCTGGGCCATTCCACACTGCGTTGGCCCACTCGAGAGCTCGTCCAGTCAAACAGGAGACGAGGGCGCTCACGCTCTCCTCTCCGGAGGGAGTAGGACGAACGGTCGCCAGGTAAAGCTCCAGCTGGAGAAGGAAACCCTGACACCCGGCCGCCGTTCCATCATACTCCCGTGGGAGCGCCAGCCGAAGAGCCCTGGAGCCGGATGCGGTAACAGGAACAGGAGGTGCTGGAGGAGGGGGTGCTGGAGATGAGGTGGGAAGGCCACTCCTCTCCCATCGATCCATCCTCTCCATCATTTGGTCCATCGCTGACCCAATTCTGTGGAGAACACTGGTGTGATGGAGGACCCTTTCCTCCATCGATGGGAGAGGAGACGCGGCTGCTCCTGCTGATTCCATTTGGTGGTGCAGGATTCTGTCACGTGGGACTAGGTGGGTGAAAGAATCAGACGCAGAGAGAGAGCCGCTTGGGAAAAATATTCCTTTTTACTACTTCACAAAAAATGATAAGCCCGAACATACAGGGCGCAGAGAAACACTTGCAAAACCCAAAACACACGCACGTAACCAAAAGACAATCCCGCACAAAACAAGGGCGGGTCAAACTCCTAAATATAGGGAAGCTCATTTACGAAAGCAAAAAAACCACAGGTGCAACTAATCAGACAAAACAAACAGACAAACGAAAAAGGGATCGGTGGCGGTCGAGCACCGCCGAGCACCGCCGGAACAGGCAGGGGAGCCAACTTCGGCAGAAGTCGTGACATATTGACTGTACGTTTGTTTATGTGTAACACTGTGTTGTTGTTTTTGTCGCACTGCTTTGCTTTATCTTGGCCAAGTCGCAGTTGTAAATGAGAACTTGTTCTCAACTGGCCTACCTGGTTAAATAAAGATGAAATAAATAAAAATAAATATTCAAGTCAGTATTTGACATCCATCCATGTCTGAGGACATCGGGAAATTAAGTGGAAACTGGCCACTAGGGGGCAACAGTGAGCGCTGTTACCTTCATGTATGTTTAGGTTTTGATAGGGCATTGTGGACAGGGATAGAGGATGAGCGTAAGTATCTGCATCTGGTTCCAAAGGTTGCATGTTTGAATCAAGTTGTTATTATATCTTTTTTCAAGCCTATCCCAAACCTTAATACTTACCTTAACTATTTGGAGTTAATGCCTAACCTTGATAGTTTGGAGTTAATGCCTAAAGTTAACCTGAAACACTTTCACATTTGACATTTGGAACAACTTCAAAATTTGATGTTTGAGAAATGTCATATTCTGACTTAAGACTGTGAGAGCTTGTTGTTAATTTGATTGTCCATCTATAGATGCTCTACAGATGGTTATACTATCACCAAGCTATCTGTTGATAAGCAACTGCTTGCTAAGTTTAGGGTTAGGGTTAGAATGAGGGTTTGGATAAGGGTTAAGGTTAAGGTTAGGGCTAGAGTAATGGTTATGTTTAGAGTTAGGATAAGGGTTAAGGTTAGGATTAGTAGATAGCTAAATACTGATACTCAGTAATAATCTATAGAGAATCTACAGATTGACAATCCAAATAAAATGTTACCCAATGTGTTTATGTTCGTTGTGAATTAACAGCATAACTTCTTGGACACGCATTTCAAAGTAGGTTAGACATAAATCTTCAAACCCCTTGACATGTTCTGTGAGCTGATTGTCTGATGAGTTGTTTGCGTACGTCACAGTAACAAGAGATGTGAAATGCCAAGTATGCATGCACGTTTGTACGTAACTTGAATGAGAAGCGTTTCCTTTAGTCGTCTTAAATCATTAACCTAAACTCAGTAATGTAATCTGATTACTTTTGGCTTACTTTCCAGTTAAGTGGCATTAGAAGAAGACAGAAAGGATCCATCAAATGCATTTGTTGTGTCATCATAGCGGTCTCTGACTTGTAGTCAGACGGATTCAGGTGCAACAAACTTAAACTTGCAAAAACAGAAAGGTGTCATAATGTCTTTTTACACAAAAGTAATCCAAGAGGTAATCATCTAGTTTTTCAAAAGTATCTGTAATCAGATTACAATATTTTTGCTGGTAGTGTAATCAGGTTACATGTACATGTACTACCCAACCCTATTGATATCAAGGACTGTCTAATTGGTGATGTCATTGTGTATTAGACATGTGTTTTGTCATCATGATCAAAGAGCATAAAATGGTGCAAAAAAAGTGAGTTTAGATCAGTAGGAAGCATCTGATATAGTCCAACCATCTAACGATCAACGATCAAACAGAGGATATCAAATAAGTTATGCCAAGGTGTGGTTGGTCCCATGAGATTATAAAACCACTACACCCCAATATGGTGAGCTCTGGTGACTCTCTCTCTCTCTTACACAGTTTCACTCTCTTTCCCCAACTGAATCATGCTGGTTTTATCCCTTTGAAGGTCTGACGTTCCACACACACACACACACACACACACACACACACACACACACACACACACACACACACACACACACACACACACACACACACACACACACACACACACACACACACACACACACACTCTGGCATTTCCAGACAAGGCCACATGGCAGGCGACTAGCAGTGCTGTGCCAATCCACAGGGGGGTACAAGGCAGTGCTTAATTTGTAAATCGGGAGGTGCTGGAACAAAAAGTGAGTGCGAGAGGGGTGTGTGGGAGTTCTGAGGTACCAGAACACATGAGAAAAAAAATCACCTTCATAATAAAGCATTGCATGCATATAATTGCGTTTGCGTAGTGACATAGAGCAGTAGAGTCGAGGCACTTACAGAAAATGCACACATTGGGACGATTTTTAGTAGCCTAGGGTCCGGGAAAAATGTGGCCTTTTATAAATGCATTTAATGCAATTCTATGTCATTTAAATTGTAATACTTCACAAATGATCGAAATGGCAGGCTACTTTGACACTTACAAACTGAGAATCTGAGATCAATAAAAACGACCTTGTGTTGAATCCATCAATAGCCTAGGCCTAGGTGAGTAGATAATGGTGCCGGAGGGGATGGCTGCCGTTTCACAGGCTCCTAACCAACTGTGCTGTTTTGTTCGTTTTTTATTTTTTTTACGTTTTTTTTAAACTCATTTTGTACATAATGTTGCTGCTACCGTTTCTTATGACCAAAAAGAGGTTCTGGACATCAGAACAACGATTACTCACCTCGAACTGGATGAAGATTTTTTCTTTAATGCAACCGCTGTGTCAGATTTCAAAAAAGCTTTACCGAAAAAGCACACCATGCAATAATCTGAGTACAGCGCTCAGAGCTCAAACAAGCCATACAGATATCCGCCATGTTGTGGAGTCAACAAAGTCAGAAATAGCATTATAAATATTCACTTACCTTTGATGATCTTCATCAGAATGCACCTCCAGGAATCCCAGTTCCACAATAAATGTTTGATTTGTTCGATAAAGTCCATAATTTATGTCCAAATACCTCCTTTTTTCCCGCGTGTTTAGTACACAATCCAAACTCACGACGCGTGGGCATGTCCAGGCGAAAGTTCAGATGAAAAGTTATAATACAGTTCGTAGAAACATGTCAAACGATGTATAGAATCAATCTTTAGGATGTTTTTATCATAAATCTTCAATAATGTTCCAAACGGAGAATTCCTTAGTCTGTAGAAATGCAATGGAACACAGGTCGCTCTCACGTGAACGCGTGTGACCAGCTCATGCCACTCTGGCAGACCTCTGACTCATTCAGCTCCCATTCCCCCCTCCTTCACAGTAGAAGCATCAAACACGGTTCTAAAGACTGTTGACATCTAGTGGAAGCCTTAGGAAGTGCAATATGACCCCATAGACACTGTATATTCGATAGGCAATGACTTGAAAAACTACAAACCTCAGATTTCCCACTTCCTGGTTGGATTTGTTCTTGGGTTGTTGCCTGCCATATGAGTTCTGTTATACTCACAGACATCATTCAAACAGTTTTAGAAACTTCAGAGTGGTTTCTATCCAAATCTACTAATAATATGCATATATTAGCAACTGGGCCTGAGTAGCAGGCAGTTTACTCTGGGCACCTTATTCATCCAAGCTACTCAATACTGCCCCCCAGTCCCAAAGAAGTTAAAAACTGTAATATCTTATGTTTCACAGAGACATGGCTGAATGACGACACTGGTAATATAGAGCTGGCTGGCTTCTCCATTTTTCGGCAGGACAGAGAAGCTACGTCTGGTAAGACGAGGGGCGGGGGTGTGTGTCTATTTGTCAATAACTGCTGGTGCGTGATGTCTAATATTTAAGAAGTCTCGAGGTATTGCTTGCCTGAGGTAGAATACCTCATGATAAGCTGTACACCACACTATCTACCAAGAGAGTTCACATCTATATTATTCGTAGCCGTCTATTTACACCCACAAACCAATGCTGGCACTAAGACCGCACTCAACGAGTTGTATAAGGCCATAAGTAAACAAGAAAATGCTTATCCAGAAGCGGCGCTTCTAGTGGCCAGGGACATTAATGCAGGTAAACTTTAATCCTTTTTACCTAATTTCTACCAGCATGTCACATGTGTGACCAGAGGGAAAAAAACACTAGACCACCTTTACTCCACAAGCAGAGACGCATACAAAGCTCTCCCTCGCCCTCCATTTGGCAAATCTGACCATAATTATATCCTCCTGATTCCTGCTTACAAGCAAAAGCTAAAGGAGGAGGTACCAGTGACTCACTAAATACGGAAGTGATCAGATGACACGGATGCTACGCTACAGGATTGTTTTGCTAGCACAGACTGGAATACGTTCCGGGATTCATCCAATGGCATTGAGGAGTATACCACCTCAGTCACCGGCTTCATCAATAAGTGCATTGATGTGAGCAAGACCTTTAAACAGGTCATTCACAAAGCCAAGGGCAAGACAGATTACCAGGATGTGTACTCAAAGCATGCGCGGTCCAACTGGCAAGTGTCTTCACTGACAATTTCAACGTCTCCCTGGCCGAGTCTGTAATACCTACATGTTTCAAACAGACCACCGTAGTCCCTGTGCCCAAGATAGCGATGGTAACCTGCCTAAATGATCGCACCAAAGTACGTCTTGAAATAGGCCTTGAAATACATCCACAGGTACACCTCCAATTGACTCAAATGATGTCATCTTAGTGTATGTAAACTTCTGACCCACTGGAATTGTGATACAGTGAAAAAAAATAATACTTGTGTCATGCACAAAGTAGATGTTCTAACGGACTTGCCAAAACTATAGTTTGTTAACAAAAAATTTGTGGAGTGGTTGAAAAACTAGTTTTAATGACTCCAACCTAAGTGTATGTAAACTTCCGACTTCAACTGTATGTACTAGGTGGTGTCAGAGGAAGGCCCAAATAATTGTCAAAGATTCCAGTCACCCAAGTCATAGACTGTTCCCTCTGCTCCCGCACGGCAAACGGTAGCGGAACGCCAAGTCTAGGACCAAAAGGCTCCTTAACAGCTTCTACCCCCAAGCCATAAGACTGCTGAACAGCTAAACGAATCAAATGTCCACCTGGACTATTTACATTGAACCCCCCCCCCCCCCCCCCCCCCTTGAGGAAATGATAGTCCTAAAGATGCTTTCCAGTTCCACTGACTCACCCAATGACACGCAGCTAACTCACTGTTGACATTTTTATGTAGGCTACAGCATAGATTCTTCTCTTTTCAGCAGGAGCCATTTGCTTTCCAACCTGTGTTTTCCATGGGTTGTATTTGTAATATTGAGAAAGGCCTGTTTTCTCTGCATGCTGTTTGTTCACTGACAGATTTGACGCTCGTTCCCGACTGTTGGCTATTCCTTGTTATTGGGCCACAATCCACAAGAGGCTATTGATCCTCTGCGGCGAAGTTATAGGCCTTCTCATGGTGTAGAAGGCTAATCCGATTATTTCATTTATTTCTTTTAACAGACAGCAGTAATTCTGTATCTTTGGCAAATTTATTTCAATTCATACAGCGGTGCTTCAGTTCCTTCAGAACACTTTGCGCAGCTATGATTTCTATAAGGAATACATTTATTAAGTGCATCGCTGGATGAGATGAGAGTTGCAGGCTCATGTCTATCAGAGCAGAGAGGGAGAGAGTGAATCTCATTCTAATTATGCGAAAGATACAGGCGTGCTTCTCAGACAGCCACCGCCACCTGTTGGTCTCACACATACAGTAGGTTATAATGTTCCGCAAACCATAACCCCGGGCCGGCCCAACCCCAATCAACTCTTAGAATATAGGGCTGAAAATGTACTTTTTCCCATTACTGTCACGGAGCCCCCTGGTACTGGTGCTCATTCTGTTCACCAGTTCCGAGGGTCAACGTCACCTGCCTTCTAGGCTGCACTGAACTGTCATTACGCACACTTGGTTCCAATTCCTAAATGATTGTATTTGTATAAATGTGCCCTTTGTTTCCCCATTGGGCTGTCGATTATTGTCCATTGGTCGTGTGAGTACCTATGTGTTGGCTCAGCCTGTGCTACCTGTTTTGTGCATTGTGTATTACGGGTCTCGTCCCGTGTCGTTCTACGAGGTTTACCCTCTGTCTTTTGTTTGGGTACATGTTTTGTGCACGTGTTTGTTTTGGTGTATTAAAAACCCAGATGATGTATCCCTGCGTCTCCAAATCCTTTACACCAGCGTGACAATTATGTGTTTTTGTGTGGGTAAGAGATTTAACGAAAAGACAACTTTATGAACTTTGATTGTTTTTATTAGAATTTGTCCATTGCAAATGTGAATAAATAAAATGTATACCATGAGGGATAACGGATAATGATAGGCACTGGTGCAAGTATGGCATTGCAATCATCCAGCCAAACATCTGCCAGACAAGATGAAAAAAGTGACGGAAGAGGGGAAAAGCAAGAGGGGAAAGAGGAGTGCAGACTGCTTCACAGCTCCTCAGGATTTCAAAGGAAAGATGCGTCTTCCAGGAGCTTTGGCTGAGAGACGTCCTCAGATTACAGCTCATGGGTGCTCTCAAGACATGCCTGCCAGTTGAAAAGGTTGCGTCTGAGCTACACGGCAATGTTTTTTCCCCCGTTTTGATCCTTACAGAAGAAGGCCCGGACATTAACATGCAGAACGAGTTATATTAATAGACAAACACTGCTTGATTCGCCCATCAAGTATGTAAGCTTGTAAAGGTAATGGAGGTATTTCACCACTTAAACCTACCGCTCTCCTGCCTACAACCAAGGTTAAGTAGAGTTTAAGGAGATCAGGGCATAGCATACAAAATCTCAAAGCAATCTCAACAATTTATTTCAGGTTTCTGAGCATTAGAACCTTGTATGTTGAAAAATGCCTTTCTGTTGGCTCTCTTTTCTATCAATGTTGTATACTTCAAGGAGCCCAATTTAACCGTGTATGTACATATCTACAGATCTGTTATGTTCTGTTAAGAGCACGACTGACCCTGTGGCTGCCATAAAAGCAAACCGCTTTACTGAAAACTGATTTAAAAATAACAGACTGACCTCCATAAACGCAAGTCTCCTTGTTGGTTTCCTTTCAGACAACCTCGCCCAACTATCTCCCCATGTAGGCTTTTTCTCTGTAGTTTCTGAGAAGTTTACATAACTACTGAACAAAAATATAAATGCAACATGCAACCATTTTAAAGATTTATTTAACTGTAACACAGTAAAATAAGTCAATTTAAAACATTAATTAGGCCTTAATCTATTGATTTCACATGACTGGAAACGCAGAAATGCATCTGTTGGTAACATACACTGTACCTTATCATGCTAAAACATGGCTATGATTGGACACGGGGGAGGGGGAAATGGGGGGGATTTGGTGTGAGGCCTGGGTGGGAGGGGAGGGGCATATATTTTCCAATATGTGAGGGGTGGGAGAATGTCTGTTAACATAATAAAGTGCCAGTGGAGGTTAGTCTCTTCTGATGAGTTTTGAACTGACACTCATACAGTCTGTGTTGTTCAATCAATCTCTCATCAGTCGAGCTGGTGCTATCTTATCCACACGGATCAATATATTGCCGCCTAACAAGAGGCTGAGCATTGAATGCTCTCAAGATTAGTAGCATTTCCTTGAGACCTGACGACTTGTGTTAGCTCCCATAGTTAATGCCTAGGCTTTAGCTTAGTGTGTGATCACTCCGAGTAAATGCCTAGAGTTGAGCTCAGAGGGCTAACGTGGTCTTGAGTCACACAGGCGACTTGGAATCAATACCAAGTCTGTTATACATGTACATGGCACCACGGCACCATGTGGACCAACACTATGACGACTAGGCTTTAACTCAGTGGGCTAATGCAGTCTTGAATCGCACAAACCACCCAGGATCGATACCTGGTTAGTTGCTTATGCATGCACATCTCTCCATAATACCAAGGGGACCACTGCTGGAACGAATACATCACCATTAGTTTATAACACATTAGCTTCCTTTTCTGTACTCTCTCTCCCTCCACAACACATTTCTCCCGTGGTTCATTACTGATGAGATATGAAAGAGCATATTTCATATTTCCTTTCATGTTTTGATGATGCGTATATACCCTCAACGTCTTTGTTTGGGATGGGAAGGTGTTTTTATTTTATTTTATTCTCTCTCACTCCATCCGCTTCACCAACCAAATTCCTGCTCGGTTGGTTAAACCCTTTATCTCTCTGTCCCTTCCCTTATGCAGCGTTGCTTACTGAGTGTTGTGTTTTCCTTTTCTGTCCCTCTGAAATCGCACCTCTGCAGGCCCCCAGGGAAAGACTAGGGTTAGGGGAGATGCCAGTGATTTTTCATGGAGAAGGGAGAGGGAAGTGTGAGAAAGGGTGAAGAAAGAAGATGACAGCTCCTGAAATGTCATTTGAGCTGAGGGTTAATGGGTTAAAACATCAGGAAACGTGTGGACTTATGAAATTAGACAATCCGACAAAAACAGGTCAAAGGATAGTTCGAGGTTATTCAGAAAAGTGATAAAACAGGGCTGAATGGCAGTTACTATCAACCAATAGCAACCTATAAATAAACATGAAAAAAATTGTTTTAACAACCAGGGCCCCATGCAGCATATGAGAGAGAGAGAGAGAGAGAGAGAGAGATGCAAACCAAAAATAACAGATAATGAAAAATGGTTTGATAATGATTGCAAAAATCTAAGAAAGTCATTGAGAAATATATCTAATCAAAAACACAGAGAACCAGACAACAAAAATATACGCCTTCAATATGGGGAAACACTGAAGAAATACAAACACACCCTAAGAAGAAAAAGGAACAGCACATTAGAAATCAGCTGGATGGAATTGAGGAATCCATAGAATCAAACCACTTCTGGGAGAATTGGAATAAATTAAACAAACCTCATGAGGAATTGGCTATCCAAAATGGGGATATGTGGAGAAATCACTTTGCAAACCTCTACAGCAATATAACAAAGAGCCCAGAACAAAAAGATATACAAGAAAAATTACAAATCCTTGAATTAGCAGTCAATGACTATCAGAATCCCGAGGATACCCAAATTACAGAAGAAGAATTATTGGAAAAACGATGCACTCTCCAACCCAAAAAGGCCTGTGGTGCTGATGGTATTTTAAATGAAATGATCAAATATACAGACCACAAATTCAAATTGGCTATACTCAAACTCTTCAACTGCAGGTATTTTCCCCAATATTTGGAACCAGGGATTGATCACACCAATCTATAAAAATGGAGACAAATCTGACCCAAATAATTACAGAGGAATTTGCGTTAACAGCAACTGGAAAATTCTCTGCAGTATTATAAATAGCAGACTACATCATTTCCTTGACGAACACAACGTCCTGAGCAGAAGCCAGATTGGATTTCTAAAAAATTATCGTACAACAGACCACATTTACACCCTCCACACTCTAATTGATAAACAAGTTAACCAAAACAAAGGCAAAATCTACTCGTGTTTTGTAGATTTCAACAAAGCATTTGATTCAATTTGGCACAAAGGTCTTTTTTATAAACTAATAGAAAGTGGTATTGGAGGGAAAACATATGATTTTATTAAATCAATGTACACTAAAAACAAATGTGCGGTTAAAATTGGCAACAAGCAAACAGACTTCTTCTCTCAGGGGCGGGGAGTGAAACAGGGCTGCCCAATAAGTCCAACATTATTTAACATCTACATTAATGAATTGGCAAAAACATAAGAAGAATCGGCAGCACCTGGTATCACCCTACACAACACTGAAATCAAGTGTCTGCTGTACGCAGATGACCTGGTGTTGCTGTCTCCCACTAAAGAGGGGTTACAGCAGCACCTAGATCGTCTTCACAGGTTCTGTCAGACCTGGGCTCTGACCGTTAACCTAAAAAAAACAAATATAATGATATTCCAAAAAATGTCCGGAAATAAGGATGACAAATATAAATTCTATTTGGACACAGTTCTATTAGAACACACCAAAAACTACACATATCTAGGACTAAATATCAGCAACACAGGTAGCTTTCACATGGCTGTGAATGAACTGAGAGACAAAGCAAGAAGAGCATTCTATGCCATTAAAAGGAACATCAAAATCGAAATTCCAATTAGAATCTGGCTCAAAAGTTATAGAACCAATTGCTCTATATGGCAGTGAAGTATGGGGTCCACTCTCTAATAATGAATTTACCAAATGGGACAAACATCCAATTGAAATATTGCATGCAGAGTTTTGCAAGACTGTATTGCAAGTACAAAGAAAAACTCCAAATAACGCATGTAGGGCAGAATTGGGCCAATACCCCCTCCTCATTCGAATAGAAAAAAGAGCCATCAAATTGTACAACCATCTAAAAACAAGTGACCTCAAAACATTCCATCACACAGCTCTACAATGTCAAGAGATGAAACCAGAGAAGAGTCCCCTCAGCCAGCTGGTGCTGAGGCTCAGTTCACCAACCCAAACCAACCCCATAGAGCCTCAGGACAGCCCTCAGAAAATCTGGCCCAACCAAATCATCAAAAAACAAAAATAAAAATATATCACCTATTGGAAAGACACCACAAAAATCTAAGTAAACTTCAATGCTATTTGGCTCTAAACAGACAGTACATGGTGGCAGACTATCTGACCACTGTGACTGATAGAAAACTGAGGAAAACATTGACTAGGTACAGACTCGGTGAGCACAGTCTGGCTATAGAAACCGGTCGTCACAGACAAACCTGGCTGCCCAGAGAGGACAAGCTGTGCTCACTCTGCTCCAGGGGAGAGGTAGAGACAGAGCTGCATTTCCTATTACACTGTGACAAATACTCAGAACTAAGAGAATATTTCTTTCCCAAAATTATAATTCAATTCAAAGAATTTGAAACTATAAAAGATGAAGAAAAAAATCTAATATTTATTGGGTGAAAAGCCAAAATGTGCAATTTTGGCAGCCAAATATGTGTCCTCCTGCCACAACCTGAGGGACAGCCAGTGAAAAGTGCAAAGTAATGTTGATAATATTTCCCGTTTTGTTTTGTCTTTCATACCAGGTCATGTGTCTTCTCATTCATGTTGAGACTGGTCTACTACTGTTGCTTTAATGTATTGTTGTTCTGATTAATATTGTTGTTGTAGTTGTTGTTAATGGTAATCCCATATCCACTACTACTATTATTATTGCTGTTGGTCCCACCATTTATTTATATATAAATATATATATATATATTTTGTATATATATACATATATAGTTGATTTTTATTTTTCGATATGTATACTTTGACAATGTAAGTAATAATGAACTTGCCATGTCAATAAAGTCAATTGAATTGAATTTTGAGAGAGAGAGAGAGAGAGAGAGAGAGAGAGAGAGAGAGAGAGAGAGAGAGAGAGAGAGAGAGAGAGAGAGAGAGAGAGAGAGAGAGAGAGAGAGAGAGAGAGAGAGAGAGAGAGAGAGAGAGAGAGAGAGAGAGAGAGAGAGAGAGAGAGAGAGAGAGAGAGATGCTGGATGCACATGGATGGGGGACACATTTGATGATAGGTCAGTGGTGGTGGCATCTGCTCTGAATGGAGAAAAGCCCAGGCTCAGCAGCACATAGGGGGAGGGGGAAAGGGAAAGGGAAAGAGAGAGAGGGATAGTGATAGAGGAGCAGAGCTGTCCCATGGGACAGGGGAACGAGGGAGGGAAAGAGGAGATGTCCTCTGAGACTAGGGAAACTGGAGGAGAGGGAGGGAGGGAGGGAGGGAGGGAGGGAGGGAGGGAGGGAGGGAGGGAGGGAGGGAAAGGTGATCCTAATAAAGTCACATTGAGGAAAACAGGAGAGAACGAGCGATGTATAGTGGGTGGACAGGAACGGTAGAAAAGGAGTTCACCATAAAGTCACATCGAGATCAAAACAGCAAAGGGGGAACAAGGGATAGGGAGAGGGAGAGGGGATAACAGGGGATGTGTGGGCTGGGTAGAGGGGAGGGGAGAAGCAGATGGAAAAGTTGGGGTGGGAGAAGGTTGGGAGGGTGTAACAGAGGGATAACGAGAGATATGAAGAGAGGGGAGGAGAGAGAGAGAAAACAGAGGGAAGAGGTTGTGTGGAAGAACAAGGGCAGTCATAGCCTTCAGCGTTCCCCATAAAGCCACTTCTCTGTTGGCGTGTAACCCTTGGAAGATGCTGTCTCCACAGATACCAGGGATGTATCCCAAATCACCCCATATTACCTGCGTAGTAGGGAGGGGGGGGGGGGGGGGGATATGCAGTGGGTTGGGTAGGGGTGAGATGGAGAGAGGTAATAGGGGTTGTACTGTGTAAGGTAAAGCTGCCTCCACAAATACCAGGAGAGGACAGGCTTTATGACATGAATAATTCAACTGTGGAAGACACAGCGACACGCAGTATACCTGCTGTGTGTGTGCATGTGTGTGTGCGTGCGTGCGTGAGCAGGGTTGGGTAGGTTACTTTCTAAATGTAATCTGTTACAGTTACTAGTTAAGTGTCCAAAATTGAAATCAATAACATAACTTTTGGGTTACCCAAACTCAGTAATGTAATCTGATTACATGCAGTTACTTTTAGATTACTTTCCCCTTAAGAGGCATTAGAAGAAGACAAAAATGTATGGTACCAATTGAACAACATCTATTGCAGGAAAAATCTATGTTAAGGTTTACATAGCTGGCTATATATAGATGTTACATTTTACTTTATGGGTTTGTAATGTAGGCTTCTTCTAACCCATCTCTTTCTACTACATATAATATTACTATTCAATTAGATCTTTACATTAAAAACCAGTCTGTCAATATTCCAGTCATTCCAATAAATGTTATACCCCTTGATCTTCAAGAACAGGACTTGGACATATGGAAGAATAGTTTAGCCATATTATTTTACCTGAGCATGACCCCAAAACTAAGGACTTATTAGCCAGCCCTACTCTGTTGCTTATGATTTTGAGGTCATAGAGGACTGATTGAGCTCATTGATTTGAGTTGGAAAATAAATGTTGCGCTCATGGAATGGCATGCTTTGAGCACTGAAAAGTGCTATTTACATGTGAAAAATGAATGCCATATGCTGCATTTGCTATAGGCCTGTTGTTGACCTTTTTGTTGGTAACACTTGGATATCATGATAATATGCAGCAGTTTAAAGTGCAAATCCACAGATGAAACAATAACACATTCGTCGCCCCGCCTCTGTTTTTGTAAAAAGCTGAGGGATGGGCCTGGAGAAATGTAACCACTCTCAGATTAATAGACAGAGCTATGGATGTAAGGACTGACCATCCATGATATTAAAATGATTGTTTTAACCATGTTATGAGGCTATACAGTGTTTGTTTACATTTACAATGTTTACAAACATTGGAGAGAAAAATAAGCTTATATTTTGGGTTCTCATGGAGTGTGACAGTTGAACTAAGCTCATTAGGCTTTCATAAGTTATATTCTTCAATAATCAATACTATTTTTTATTAGCATGAATCAATAATATTTTTTATTAGCGTGAATTAGATTGAGCAATAAAAGCCCCACTTTTATTCCATAGGCTGGGATCCACACTGTGCAGCTGTTGCAAGAGTGTATTTTTCACTGGCTGTCCATTGGTTTCAAAAACAATGATTGATAGGCAGCTTAAACTTCTTGAATTCAACCCTTATTGGGTTCAAATGCACATTTAGATTGTGAACAGCCATCCACAACAACCACAATCCGTAAGGCGCAAATAGCTAAATGAGAGAGAAGCAGTGTGATTCACATAAATGAGCTATTGTAGATATCAATAATAAGTGATATCTGTATTGTCGTAGACTACACCACTGCTGTCATCCTTACCTCCAAGCGTTTATTCAAGTTGGAAAGTCTTTGGATGCCGACAGCAGTCGCACCATTGGAAGACACAGCTTGGACTGTAGCCTACAAAAGTCTGTTCCTGCTCTTTTCCTGCGATCCATCAAACACATTTGGTGTGTCATCGTTGTGGTCTCTGACTTGTAGTCAGACCCGCTCAGGTGGAAACGATATTAAACTTGAGCCTTTTTTCAATGCTGATTTGAATGTCACTGAGAAACACTGAAGTGTCAAAGATTTTTTTTCCCGCAAGCATCCTTTCTGAATTTAAGAGTAACCCTTGAAGTAATCATCTAGTGTTTCAAAAGTATATGTAATCTGATTACACTCTTTTTGCTGGTAACGCAACGGATTACAGTCACCATTATTTTGTAATCCCTTACATGTAACGCTTTCTCCTCAAGCCTGTGCATGCGTGAGTGTGTGCGTGTGTGTGTGCGTGTGTGCGTGTGTGCGTGTGTGTGTGTGTGTGTGTGTGTGTGTGTGTGTGTGTGTGTGTGTGTGTGTGTGTGTGTGTGTGTGTGTGTGTGTGTGTGTGTGTGTGTGTGTAGCTAGGACGTAAAAGGGATCCCTGTGTATATATCGTTACTCATTGTGTATGTATTCATTGTGTTATGATTTTCTATTATTTCTCTTTTTTCCTCTCTGTATTGTTGGGAAGAGCCCGTAAGTAAGCATTTCACTGTCTGTCTACACCTGTTGTTTACAAAGCAGGTTTTGCACTAATTGCACTAATTGCACTGTTTTGTCTACAAAACGTGGTTCAGGCAATCATGACATTACCCTGAAGAAGGCACAGTGATCCTGAAAGTCTTTAATACTGTTTTCTTTTGTGGTTTACCCAATAAATTACTGGGAGTTTATACATAGAGTGTGCGACTCTCTTTGTTTTTATAGCTTACAGTTTATTCCCCATTTGTCACAACCTGATCTGTTTCACCTGCCCTTGTTATTGTCTCCACCCCCTCCAGGTGTCGCTTATTTCCCCCCGGTGTGTTTATCCCTGTGTTTCCTGTCTCTCTGTGCCAGTTCGTCTTTTTTCTAGTGCTCCTGCTTTTCTATTCTCTTCTACTTGTCCTCCCGGGTTTTGACCTTTGCCTGTTTTATGGACTCCATTCCCGCCTGCCTGACCATTCTGCCTGCCCTGACCTCGAGCCTGCCTGCCATTCTGCCTGCCCTGACCTCAAGCCTGCCTGCCGTTCTGTACCTCTGGAACTCTGAACTGGTTTTGACCTTTGACCTGTCCACGACCATTGTCTTGCCAACCCCTTTTGGATTGTTAATAAACATCTTGGACTTTAACCATCTGTCTCCTGTGTCTGCATCTGGGTCTCGCCTTGTACCCTTATACCGTTAGTCAGCACCTCTACACTAAATCATTTTGTGTGCCAGCTCATGCTTTTTTATTACAAAGCATGTGAGAAATACAATTTTATTTAATTTGACATAGATTAGATATCTGATCCCCACATACACTGAGCATACCAAACATTGGGAACACCTCCCTAATATTGAGTTGCACCCCCCCCCCCCCCCCCCACCCTTTTTGCCCTCAGAACAGCCTCAATTCATCAGGGCATGGAGTCTACAAGGTGTCGAAAGTGATTCACAGGGATGCTGGCACATGTTGACTCCAATGCTTCCCACAGGTGTGTCAAGTTGGCTGAATGTCCATTCTTGGTACACACGGGACACTGTTGAGCGTGGAAAACCCAGCAGCATTGCAGTTCTAGACGAAAAAACGGTGCGCCTGGCACCTACTACTATACCCCGTTCAAAGGCACTTACATTGTTTGTCTTGCCCATTCACCGTCTGAATGTCACACATACACAATCCATGTCTCAATTGTCTCAAGGCTTAAAAATCCTCCTATAACCAGTCTCCCCCCCTTCAGCTACGCTGATTAAAGTAGATTTAACACCTGACATCAATAAGGGTCATAGCTTTCACTTGGTTTCACCTGGTCAGTCTATGTCATGGAAAGAGCAGGTGTTCTTAATGTTTTGTATACTCAGTGTATGTCACATGACTAACACATTACATCTAAACTGTTTTCATACTGTCATAATGTCCTCTGGAATTATAAATAGCATCTCTGCCTGAATACCGCTGGTGTGATCACATACTTAGACCTCATTATCTAGGGAGTGAACAGCGTACTGTCTCTGCATGCTGTTTTACCAGAGGTTTGTTAGCCCAGCCTGATCTCAAGAAAAATATTTAGATTTTGGACGTTTAAAAAGGTAATGAGGACGTCGATATATGCCTTCCTCAATGCAAAAAAAGAATAAAAAGAAAAACGACTGCCCAGCGCTGGGTGCAAACTCTTGGATCGGAACTCGCTGCTCAGACTACTCAACATCAATGTTGTAAGCACGTCGTTTTAAATTATTTCATTTTAAGCCTCCCAGAATCATAGCCCTAACCTTAACCACTCTGAATGAATGCCTAAACTGTTCACCTTTGAGTTGTTTACGTTCTACCATTGTAACTAAGCCGAACTAACCCTGTAACCACATGGAATTAATGCAATCCAGTCAGGAAAGAGTTAACTAACTTGAAATTTCCTCTGCATGTTTTAATACACAGGTCTTTATAATTTAGCTGGTGTGTTTGTGTGTGCGTGTGTGTGTGTTGTGTGAGTGTTTGTGTGCGTGTGTGTGTGTGTGTGTGTGTGTGTGTGTGTGTGTGTGTGTGTGTGTGTGTGTGTGTGTGTGTGTGTGTGTGTGTGTGTGTGTGTGTGTGTGTGTGTGTGACTCACTAGTGGGAAGCAGGATGGTACTGTAGAAACGTGGCCAACAGGGAGAAGAGAGAGAGGTGATCACAGAGAAGACTTCATCTAGAAAGGTGAGGCACCAACTAAGTCATTACTGTAGCAGCTGCACATACATGCCACATACACGCACACACACACACACTCACACACACACACAGCTAACTCATTATGAGCCACTCTGTATCCATCTCATTACGTAAGAGTGTGTTTCTGCGTGAATATAACGCCTGCTGCATGAATGCGAAGGTGCACACACACACGCACACAAACACACTGGCACTACAGAATTGAAAGCGCACATACGCAAACATACTCACAAACAAACAAACACAAACTTAATTATCCAAAGAATCTTGCTGCGAATCAGATCAATACAGAGGAAACAATCCACAGGGGTTTTCAGAACATTTCTCAGATTTTCAATCAGATCCAAAGTTCAGCAATAAATCCGTGTTTTGTTGTCGTACTGTTCAAGACTGTTTGAGGACAATCATACCCTCTGCCTTGTTAAAAAACAGTATTTTTCCATTACTCGCTGTTGCATGAGAAACAATGAATTGAGCTTTGCTAGTCTCTAAAATGCATAATTGATTCAGACTGCATCACTGCTTAACATGTATAAAATGTATTATTGCTTGATGGGCATTATTGTGGCTTGCTTGTGGAGAGCTTTTATTGTCACAAAGAATGTTTCCAGAAGCCTATGCTTTGCATGCCACAGAGTTTACACAGAAACTGTCCCTTTCTAGTAAACTCTAGCACTTGAACCCTCATCATAGAAAAACCCATTGGACCCTAGAACCAGGACCTTCACTGTAGAACCTTTTGGACCCTAAAACCAGAACCAGCATTGTAGAACCCATTGACGTCTTGAACTAGAAACGCTCATTGTAAAAACCCTCTAATGTGGTGTTTCCTTGGTTATTCATTGTATACATGTCCGTCCTTCCAGAACTGGCTGCACAATCCCACGGTAATCAGCAGAGACAGATGGACAACCCAGAGCTCTTACAGCTGTTTCACATCCCCACCTAACACATCCATCACAATCAAACGACAACCATCCCTGAGCCAGCGAGTCACCTGAGAAACCTTAGAGTACCAGAGACATCAGACTACCTCTCCCTGGATAGACAGCTAAATGGCTAGACATCACACCTAAAGCAGAAGATTTGTCGGTATGAAACGACCACAGTCCCTCACATCCCACAGCTTTCTTTCGTAAGCAGACAGAGAGTTGACAGAGTGAGTGAATCAGAACACTTTGAAAAGTATTATATCAAAGTAGAGTAATGACATTAACAACCCATCGATCTATTCATCAGCAGTGTTCATTAGTATGGTCATCTCAAAGAATGGATGATTTTCTTCTTCTTTTCTGTGAGAGACAGGTTCTTAGAGCTTCTTCTAGTGTGAGAAAGTGGATGTCAATGTTATGAAAATATTTTCTCTTTATTTTCTCACCTCTATTTCTGTGAAGTGATGTTGCGTTTTTTGGGTGAAATGCACTCAGAATAAAGTTGGATTGAAAATGGATTGTGTCATTTACAGCTTTCTCCAAAGTCTGACCTTGTCTACAGAAAGTGAGAGTGATCACAAATAGAGCCCACAGGTTTTTCTATCTGTTAATCATTGTACAGTAGGTATTCCTAATCATATTATAGAGGGAGATTTCAGATCTTTTCAAATATACAGTTGAAGTCGGAAGTTTACATACACTAAGTTGACTGTGCCTTTAAACAGCTTGGAAAAGTCCAGAAAATTATGTCATGGCTTTAGGAGCTGATAGGCTAAATGACATTTGAGTCAATTGAAGGTGTACCTGTGGATGTATTTCAAGGCCTACCTTCAAACTCAGTGCCTCTTTGCTTGACATCATGGGAAAATCTACAGAAATCAGCCAAGACTACCACAAGACTACCACAAGTCTGGTTCATCCTTGGGAGCAATTTCCAAACGCCTGAGGGTACCACGTTCATCTGTACAAACAATAGTACACAAGTATAAACACCATGGGACCACGCAGCCGTCATACCGCTCAGGAAGGAGACGCGTTCTGTCTCCTAGAGATGAACGTACTTTGGTGCGAAAAGTGCAAATCAATCCCAGTACAACAGCAAAGGACCTTGTGAAGATGCTGGAGGAAACAGGTACAAAAGTATCTATATCCACAGTAAAACGTGTCCTATATCGACATAACCTGAAAGGCCGCTCAGCAAGGAAGAAGCCGCTGCTCTAAAACCGCCATAAAAAAGCCAGACTACGGTTTGCAACTGCACATGGGGACAAAGATCGTACTTTTTGGATAAATGTCCTCTGGTCTGATGAAACAAAAATAGAACTGTTTGGCCATAATGACCATCGTTATGTTTGGAGGAAAAAGGGGGATGCTTGCAAGCTGAAGAACACCACCCTAACCGTGAAGCACGGGGGTGGCAGCATCATGTTGTGAGGGTGCTTTGCTGCAGAAGGGACTATTGCACTTCACAAAATAGATGGCATCATGAGGCAGGAAAATTATGTGGATATGTTGAAGCAACATCTCAAGACATCAGTCAGGAAGTTAAAGCTTGGTTGAAAGTGGGTCTTCCAAATGGACAATGAACCTTGGCTTAATGGCTTAAGGACAACAAAGTCAAGGTATTGGAGTGGCCATCACAAAGCCCTGACCTCAAGCCTGTAGACAATTTGTGGGCAGAACTGAAAAGTGTGTGCGAGCAAGGAGGCCTACAAACCTGACTCAGTTACACCAGCTCTGTCAGGAGGAATGGGCCAACATTCACCCAACTTATTGTGGGAAGCTTGTGGAAGGCTACCCAAAACGTTTGACCCAAGTTAAACAATTTAAAGGTAATTCTACCAAATACTAATTGAGTGTATGTAAACTTCTGACCCACTGGGAATGTGATGAAAGAAATAAAAGCTGAAATAAATCATTCTCTCTACTATCATTCTGACATTTCACATTCTTAAAATAAAGTGGTGATCCTAACTGACAGGACATTTTTACTATGATTAAATGTCAGGAATTGTGCAAAACTGAGTTTTAATGTATTTGACTAAGGTGTATGTAAACTTCAGACTTCAACTGAAGCCTAAATTTTGTATGTCAAACTGCTAGGAAGAAATAGGCTCCAACACAAAGCCCTCTTGTTGTCAATAAAGTTAAATGAATATTGAACAGTTTAAATGAATTTGGCCTTCTCAAATTAGCCTACTTTCAGCACACATGCGCAGTCTCTGATTGATCTCCGATTGATTGTGCCGGGGCTCCCGCTTCAATGTAATGCATGTTACATAAATTACTAAAATCTGGCTTATTGTGAGGTCAATAACTCCAATAAAAAGCTTCATCATGCACAACGAAACATGTTGTTTTTAAGAAAATCAATTATAGCCGTAGCAAGCTATCAAAATGTACCTCCAGTGCTCCGTCTCATCTTCTCATCAGTAGCCTCGTCCGCGTGCACAGATATAGATTCTTTGGGAAAAAGCCTTTGACTCGCCTCCTGAAGTGCCACCGTACAAAGCACAGCCATTGGTTAGGCAGCACAAAGGGTTTACATCAGCAAGCGCTGGGCAAGCCAGGACTCATGGGATAGCCTATCCATACAGTGTGTAGGCTTAATGCAATGTCGCCTAGTTTAATGTGCTCCAAACCTTGGGAAGGGAGTACATTTTCTTAGAAATATAGCTTTGCCCTATGCTTCTCTGAGCACGCACTTCGTATAGCCTAGGCCAATAGCCTATAGTATAGGCTATGGATCATTTGATTGGGACCGCACTAGGCGCACTTGTTATTGCATGCCCAGCAGATAAGCCGGGGTGAGGGGCAGCATCGAGCACACATTGAGGTATAATAAGAAGCAAATTCTCAAACACTGAGCAATACTGAAATTTCATCATGACCCTCCCCTGGACTAGACGTAACCCTCCCCCTGACTGAAATACTCAACCCTCCTCCTGACTGAAATGGAAAAATCTTGGCCCTTCCCCATCTTTCTCCGGGTGCCAGTTCCGACACTGTTTTTACAGTCCCTAAAAGCCTAGCTACTTAGCACAATACTAGCCTAAGAAAGCGAGTGCTTTGCTAGTCTTTTGTTGAACAATAGTGTGTCTCTCGACCGATAAGCTGTGAAGCTAGGATGGTCAGTCTAATCAACATGGCACGAAGGGAAGTGGGCTGTTCTAAATGAGAGAGAAAGCTAGCAATTCTACCTTTCCAGGTAGAAAAGCTGTTCGGTGGTATAGCTGGCCTTGCATCGAGTTAGCCCGGTTAGCTAAGCCTTGCGGCGAGAGCTCGCCAAGTCTCAGTAGCTAGCCGTGTGACACTAGCTACCACAGGAGACGAAGAGTAGGAAAAGCAAAAGAGCAAATTTCCACACATTCCCCCTTGCGACGGGGGTTTGAGCCCCGGCTCGGCCGACTGTCTGTGCCCTTATTCTCAGTCTCCCTCCAAATACTTTCTCCTTCTGCTTCCTAATGTTCTGTCGTGAAAATTGAAAAGATTCTGGAGATCAGAGCTCCCCATCTTCTAAAAATGATATATATATATATATATATATGATCTCTGATCTCCAGAATTTTTTCTCCAGAATCTCCAGAATATACAAAAAAGGTGGTGCTCTTCGCAAGGAAGATAAGCAAAAATGACCAGAGGGCAGGAGAGTGGCTCCTTGTAATGAAGTGAGGTCCTCACCTCATTCGCCACACGACCTGTCTGTCTCCGTCAGACGTTTGATTGGTTATTCAAGCTTTTGTGATTCTGAGCAAATCTCACTGTGAGACATCAAAATGAATATTTCAAAGATAACCTAGTCCTTCAAAGAGCGACTTTGTTGCTCATTAAGAAAAATGTGATTTCCGTCTTGGGGGTATGGTTCGATGTGACATTATTAATCTTAGCCCACCATGAGACACCATAGGAACAAAGCCAGTATCACTTCCTCAAAATAGTCAGCGAATAACTCAAGAAATCTGTAATTCATTTTGACATTTTGTCGAGGAGGTTTTAGTTGCACAATTTTACATGTAGCTAAGGTGTTTGGTGCACAATTTCTCAAATAAAAAAAATGCACTACCTATTGTCTTATGTAAAGAAAGTCTGATCTGCTGCGGTAGGATTGTATAGAGCTGCAGCTGTGTTTCCTGTGTTAGTGGGCAAGTGAGCATTGTCGAAATCAAAACCCAACCCTCAAGTAAGTCATGACGAACTCACTTACAAATCTCTGTTTTGGACGAGACTTACTGTATGACGAAAATTATCCTATTTACACTTTGTAGTAAATTTTGACACTCGAATAAATGTTTCTGAAAAAATATCGATGCCATACGGGCTGTTTTCTACCAGATACGTTGTTTATTACCTTCAGTTGCGCTTTAATTCTCCCTGTTTGTTGTTTCGTATCAATGTAGTGAATCTGAGGCGATGTCATTGAGCAACACCTCCTGTTTGAGTTACACCTCATCCATCAACACCTCCTTTTTGGCATGCATAAGACAAGCTGTGGGGGAGAAACTGGGGAAATTTAGTCGAAGCGATCATCTATCGAAAAGTCAGTGAATAATTCATGTATCATATTGCCGTCAAGATTGCTTTCTGTCGAAATTAGTTTCATTTTTAGAGACCCCTTTTAATTCATAGAACAACCAAAAGGAAGGTAAATCTGGAACTGAAAACTTTAGTTGTGTTTATTCTGGATCGTCATTTGGTTGTGTTGATCCTGGATTTTTATTTAGTTGTGTGTATCCTGGATTTTCATTTGGTTGTGTTGATCCTGGATTTTCATTTGGTTGTGTTGATCCTGGATTTTCATTTAGTTGTGTTGATCCTGGATTTTCATTTAGTTGTGTTGATCCTGGATTTTCATTTAGTTGTGTTGATCCTGATCGTCATTTAGTTGAGTAGATTCTGGATCGTCCTTTAGTTGAGTAGATTCTGGATCGTCCTTTAGTTGTGTTTATCCTGGATCAACATTTAGCTACAGTATGTTGATCTTGGATTGTCATTGAACTATGTTGATCCTGGATCCTCATTGACTTACACTTTGCTTTGCTTTTAATGTACGAATCAGTTGGCAATGCAAATCACATTGTCACAGATTATAGTCCCATCAGAAGAGTGCACTCTATTATTGTGACTTTGAATACTGAAGACTTCATCATGATGAATGTTAAACATCACACCGATATTTGGTCTGTCATCTGTAAACCCTGTGACTGACAGTGACACCATAGTCAATAGATAATGGGACAATAGCAGGTGTACGTTCCCGGGGCTCAGATGTTTAAACACCATGCAGCGCTTAGCGCTCAATGAGGGTGCTTAGCATGTCATTAGACATCTGTCATACTGTAATCATACTCTATATGATGCTCTTCTCTGGTGAATCACAGGAAATAGAAGAAAAGGTACAAGCTCTCATTGAGAAAGGCTCTTCATCTTGTTGCTTTTTTTTGCTTTTTGAATGAAGATTGTTCATCTCATCTGCTGTGATCAACCTACTGCATACCAGTGTTCTTAACAACCTGGAGGATGCGCCTACGTGAGGATCAGTGACAGACTGAGTCCGTTAATAAAACCCATGTTTGTGTATGAGTTGGCGAGACATGCTGCAGGCGTGTATAATTGATTAAGCAAGCGTGTGTGTGTGTGTGTGTGTGTGTGTGTGTGTGTGTGTGTGTGTGTGTGTGTGTGTGTGTGTGTGTGTGTGTGTGTGTGTGTGTGTGTGTGTGTGTGTGTGTGTGTGTGTGTGTGTGTGTGTGTGCGTGTGTGTGTGTGCGTGTACGATTGCCGCAGAACCTATAGAGTTCAGTATGTTTTCTCAGCACATTTCTACTGGACAGTGATGAGTTAAAAACAGCTTGGATTTCTCAGAAACTGTTCTATGGTATTGATCGTTTTATGAGATGGAGGCCAGCTCAGTAAAAAGAGTGTGGGCACAGGCACACAAAGAGACATCATTTTCTATTGATGAGAAGCCTGTTGATGTTCCGCTTTGGAGGCCAGAGTCTGATGTTGCAATAGAACAAAGCTATCTTGTCCTTAGCTGACTCCACACTGGAAAACAAAATGGCTTCACCCACTTAACATGCCCACTGACTGACCAACAACTCAATGGCAATTGTACTGTAGTCCCTGCTGGCAACATGTTACTTAGATATTGTGTATTGGAATAAGTGAGGTTATGGTTTCTGTTTGAGAAATGTTTCAAACATAGGGAGCAATGTATTTAATCTATGGTTTGTAGTATGTACAGGTACATTGATTGTTATACATTTTCAAACATGAATCGATAACGTAACGATGGACCGCTTTCAATAACATATAGGTGGAGAACTTCGACCTCATAAAGTATATCATTCTGGAGTACATTGATCATGTACCAATGAACCACACTGTACATAATGTACAGGTTAAATATTGTGATCTCACTTGTCCTCTAGTCGAGCTCTTAACATCAAAGAGTCAAATGAAATAACCCATCTCAGTAGTTCTCAGTTTGTCCAGTCTTGTGGAGTGGTTATTTTCCCTTGGCTTTACCCACGATGCGGATGTGTTTGATGGTATTACTCTAAGAGAATTTTCCAGAAAAGAGAAGGATTAGGCGATGGGGTATTTTTTTGGTAGGGCCTCTCCCCGCTTCAGGGCTTTTAAAGAGTTAACGGAACATGTTTCTTAGTGTTTATTTATAACCTTATATGCACATGTAATGGCAGTGTCCTAAACCACCCATCTAAACAACCCGGGGCTATAGAAGTGCAACTTAGTTTTTTACTGCCGTACGGACGGTATTCCCCATACATTTGTATAATTATATTTCTCGCCATAGAAAGAGGCAGCCTCTTCAAAGAGGGGTGTTATATGCATTTATTGAGTGAGTAAGAGCCTTTTCTGTTCCCCACCTGCTAGAATGCCAACACACCAACGCTCTGCATAAGAAATATACCCTATTTTCAGAAGTATGGAGGGAAGAAGGAGAAGGGGAGGGAGGAGGAGATCAAATGGATGCATTCTAACTGAATTGATGGGCACCAAGCATGGTTTTGTTAGGGGAAATAGTTTGCATAATGGGAAAGTGGTTGGAGTTTGGAGCTCTCTTGTCTTCTTCTGTTATGTTATGAGGATGGTCGCTGAAGTGGAAGGAATGGAAGGGGCTGTGATCAGATAACATCAACCCAGAAACGAGACGCTCCAAGGGGGGAGATCCCAGGCTCTGATGCGTTCTTTTGCTCCCTTTCACCGGCCCGTTCCATCAGCAAAACAATTTACCAACAATCTCACTCACAGCGAGACTGTGAGTGAGAGGAGAGGCAATATCGTTTATGAATTTGCATTCATGAATTGTGGACAGGAACCCAAAAACGTTCAGCTTTTCCACCAACTAATAAGTAAGGCACAATAGCATTGAGTCAAGCTGTACTAATAGAAAATCAGTTGGGCTGTACAGAAATTGTAATTGAGCCAGATGACTACTGTGACTTTCTTCACTTAGAAATGTTTTATAGGCAAACTGTTTAAGCAAAATATCACATTTATATCAACACAGCTATATGGGCAAGACATTGTAAGCATTGCCAAAGCAGAAGTGTTTTCAATAATGATAGATGAGAAAATATCTTGGATCAAATAAAAATTATTCATACCACAACAATTGTCCAACATTATACTTTACAACTGTACAAGCCTAACACACACTAAAGACTGACATAGTTTGTCGAACACTGAAATTTGTGCTCCGGCCAGAATGGGAATCAGTTTAGAATCAATAGATTTATTTATCTAAGGCTTTTACACCAGTCGATTGTCAAAGAACACATGCACTTACAGAGAGTTCAGAGACAGGTATGGCAAGGCCAGTGAGCAATGGCTGGAGTGACTGGTACAGTATATGAAACAGAAAGCATTAGATGAATTACTACAGCACTTAGAGTCTGTTCCCCTACATGATTTATATGGCTTTGCTGTTCTATTTGGTTTTATGATGCATGTGTGCACTTATCAGCGGGAAGGTGTGTGGAGAGTTAGCATTGGAGATCGAAGTGGATGGTGTTTGGTATACATTTTTAAAACGTTTTAAGGGTGGGTTTCTCAGTGGCCTGGAGAAGCGATAGCGCTAAGTGGAGTTCCTGACATGTATGTAAAACATCAAGGTGAAACGTTCTCCCCCTCAGGTTGAAATACTGAAAAAACTGAATACTGAAATCTTTGATACTGGCACTCTTATTTTTACCTTTATTTGGCTTGCACCTAGTCCAACTATCTGGGCTAGAGTCAAGCGTATTTCCTAACCCTGTGACCTGACCATGAACAACTCTGAGCCCTGTTAAAGCCTATGTAGTCCATGACTACAGCCAGCAAAGATTTACTAGAGCTCCAGAGTTTTTCCTGATCGAGTCACATGGTCTGGAAAAACTCCTGGCCCTACTAATGACACATCTACTTCCCATTCTTAAAACATGTTGTGTGCGTCTCCTACCTCCATTAATATTACATGGATGAGTCATCCCTGGGCGGAAACCCTTCCGAGATTGCAGGACAGGCCTGATACATAACAACTTTGAAGTTAGGCGTTTAAAACTGTTTGGTTAAGAGGAGTTGTTATATTTTCATGAAAAGAGATTCAAGTTTGGTCTTTCGCTCGAGTAATTGACTACAGAAACAAAAGTATTTTGATTCTTAGGCCTATTAATGTGTGTTTGCTGGTCTGTTGTGCTCAGGTGTGATTGGTGCTACAACTCTGCTGGGCGGTTGTGGAGAGTACAGGGTTCTGATAACTACTCCCACTAGTGCAGGGATTCACCAACAAAAGACAAAGAATAGCCATTGCATAAATCACAATTTACCGCTTTGTGTGTACCTCTTGTCCTTGTCCATGGTCCTGAAGTGAGGCAGATATAGACATGATCTACAATTTAATAGCCCTGCACATAGAGTACATGTGTGACACTAACACTCACCAATGGCCACTAACACCCTCTCCCACACACACACACAAACAAACACACACACACACTACCCCCCACCGCTCCCCCCAACAACCACATCAGGATTAGGGACACACATCAGCAGAGTTCTGGTACAGCTACAGCAGCTCTGTATTAATTCACCACTCACTTTCCTCAATGGCCGCATCTGAGATTTGGAGTCTAATGATTTGTGCAGTGGCAGAATAATAGGATCTTTCTCCACATAGCCCTTTGAAGTCAAAACGCCAGATTGTCAGGGTAAAGACTGCCACTTATTCTGTGCCTTAGGTACAAATGAGAGGCATTACTTTGCTGAGCCCTCACAGGAATATCAATGGCATGGGAGCCACAGGGCTCTGGTGGTGGTGCTGGTGGTGGTGTGGGCCTGAGTGGCCCTTCTCACCAGGACATAGAGAGAGAGAGGGAGGGAGGGTAGTTTCATCTCTATGCATAACGCTGTCTGAGAGTAGAAAGCAGACCAAAACACTATAATATGGAGTATATTTTCCTGTCAATATCTGAAATGATGTGCAGGAGTTTTCTTTCCCCACTGTTTCAGATATTGACAGTGACAATGGATCAGTCCTTTCATGTGATGTAACTTTCTCTCATGGTGTACTGCAGGTACAACTTCAAGGTTGTTGGGTTTTTCCTTTTAGCTAAAATGCAATTGTTCCCCTGTACTGGCTCACTCAAAGCAGAGACAGTTCTTTCAGTTTGTAGTTTTTTCCCCTGAAACCCAGATTTTTTTAGGCCTTTTGGGAAAATGATCTCAGTACATACATTGACTGTATGGGGGTGTAAGATTCAAGAAATAAAAAGTGAGCGATGTACAAGAAAAACGGATTCGAAATGTGAATATGTGAAATAGGGTGAAAAGGAGATTGTGTTGAATCTGTCGAAGGTGCATGATATGATATGTTTCTATGTCATATTTCAGCACAACACAACACACAACACACACCATGTGTCATTGTTTAATAGGATTGTCATTAGCTTGTCAGGACTACTCACGTTTGTGTGTGAGTGTGTGTGTGTATGTGTGTGTGCATGTGTCAGTCCATCTGTCCTACACTTTTACAAAAAAAGGTGCTATTTAGAACCTAAAAGGGTTCTCCGGCTTTCCCCATAGGAGAACCATTTGAAGAACCCTTTTGTTTTCAGGTAAAAGTGTTTTGGTTCCAGGTAGAGCCCTTTTGGGTTCCATGTAGAACCCTTTCCACAGAGGCTGTGGAACCAAAAAGGGTTCTCCTATGGAGAACCTACAGCCAAAGAACCCTTTTGGAACGCTTATTTTCTAAGAGTGTACACCAGAACTTCTACTGAAAGATGGTTCTGAAGAGAGTTCAAAATCTCACTGGTAATCCAGAGTTGAAGTTTTCCGGGTCAGATTTGAATATATTTCACTGACTGACGTAATTTAGCCTCCATGCAAATTGATTTGGTTTTTAAATATGTCCACGTGTCCTTCTCTCTACGCTGTCTGACATGGCTTGCGGTCCTGGAGATTTCAGGGTTATGTGGCTCTCAGTGCTATCTGATCCCACGGCGTCTCTCTACCTCCTCTGTTCCTCTGTTCCTCTGTTCATCTCACAGCCAGCAAAGGTTAGTTTCCACTCTGATAGTTTATATATAGATCCAGGTCTCCAACCCTGGATCTAGAAAGCTATTGTATGTTTTAATGTTTTTAGTGTTAGTCTCTAGATGTATTCAAGCGCACTATGCTATTAGTATCTGTAGTAGTTGTAGGAACACTAAGGGTAAGAATTAAGTTGTCACCTTTCTGACAAGATCACTTTTTTTTCTACTGCAGTTGTCAAACTGTCTGAATATAATATATGCCGGTGTGTGTGTGACAGAGAGAGAATGAGACAGCCCTTCTTCAAAATTCTATACAGCTCTCCTTTATTTAATACTTTGCCTATCTAATGTTGCAATCTTAAAGAATTCTCTCGCACTGTAAAATCTCCATCTCTGACTCAGCCAATCAGAACACCGTGAGAATATACTCCAACATTCTCAAACTCCATCTCCTCTTACTTTCCACACCTTTTGTTGGACCAGCCTGTCAGGTCTTGTGTGTGTTTCAAACTGTCAGGGCTTGTGTGCCTTTTTTCAACAGCACTCAGCCACAGAAGCCGACGACAGATTGAGGTACAAGGTGTTGAACATGCTTCCTAATCCAAAACCTGGTCTCAGAGAAACAGACTGACACATGCTCCAAAACCCCTACTCCACAGAGAGATGAGACAGAGAGAGGAGGGGAGAGAGAAGATGGGGGGGAGAGAGAGAGAGAGAAACAGGGAGACAGATTATAGTAGAGAAAGGAGAACGAGAGAGAAAGAGAGAGAAGTCTGAAAGAGAGAAAGAGAGAAAAGACAGCTGGGATTGTGATAGAGAGAGATAACATATAGGGGTGTGACTCAACTCAGAGTTAGTAGGCGCTGCACCTCATCACCAGATGGGGGAATTAACCACACTGACTGAGGTTCCTTCCTTTATAATGGAAACCAGGCCTTTTAATATTCTCCATGACCACCTGAGAGAGATGGGCTGGGAGCAGGGAGGGAGGGATGCAGCCCCCCACACTGCCACCACTCTTAATATTCATTAGTTAGGTCTGATTCTGACACGTTATTAATAGGGAAACTGTTACGACGTGAGGCATGGAATTCTTTATTTAATCATTGTTACATTACGATGGTGATTATGCATCAAATAGGGAAGAAATGATACAATAATCGTGTTTTGTATGACAACAGCATATTAATGTGGGTTGGCAAAAGAAATGATATTATTTCTGGCCATATCAACTGTGTGTGAAAGATAGATTGGGTTCCTGTGTGTATGTGTGTGTTCTGTCCTTAGTGGAAATCCCTGTGTGACTTTGACATTAATTTAGAGCACAAAAATAGGAGCTAAACAAGTGAAGGGGAGTCTACTGGCTTATTAATGAAGGCCCAGCCGGCATCCCAAATGGCACCCTATTCCCTACATTGTGCCCTGTGGCCCCTTGTCAAAAGTAGAGCACTATTTCATGAAACCCAGTGGTGTATTGCATTTTCTCTTTTTCTGTACAAACACCATTATGATAAAGGCCTTTAAAACTATATTTTTCCCCCTATCCCCTCTGGACATGACTGCCCTGGTCATCTTGATAAAGTACATAAGCCATCAACATACCAAATATCTGTGAAACAAAGTGGTGTCTATTTCTCTATTTGTTTTCTATAACTATAACGTTAAGATTTCAAATCTAAATGTCTACGTTTCAATTACCCCCATGCAGCTGTTTAATATTCTCATTTATAAAGGTCTGCTGTTTAATATTCTCATTTATAAAGGTCTGCCTTGCCGTATATTCAAAAACAATCCGATCGGTTTTTGCATGTTGTTAAAAAATACTCAAGGTTTATCATCCATAATTGTTTCACTGCTCTATAATAAAGTGCAAAAATTGCCACAGCAGGTATTGGACTTGTTTAAGACACTTAATTCATTGAGCTATTAATTGAGCTACAGTATTTAAAATTACTGTTATTCTGCTTATCTAATAAATCCAGTTGATGACCACCAATGATATTTACAGAACAGCTATCACCATGACAATTTGTCATGGTTTATTCATCTTATCAAGTTGTACAACAAACAAAACAAAGACAGTTTTTGGTGATTCAGACCAAGAAAAATTGCATCGCATCAAATTGGGACAATACAACAATAAACAATAAAAACTATTGTGAAAATGGTTACATGATTTCCAGGTCTCTCCTATCTGTGACAACCAGTTTGTACCCAGGAAGAAGTCTTGAATGACATTTAAACTGTAAATACTAAATGTGTACTGTGAAATGTTCTCCATGTCTTTTCTGTAAAATGTATTTGATGCAGCAGAAAACCTCCATCAGCTGTAACTAGAGTTGCAAAATTGGAGTAACTTTTGCAAAATCCTGGTTGGAGGATTCTGGATAATTCCTGGGTTTTCCCTCCTGATTCCAGGAATCTTCCAACAGGAATTTCTGGAAAACCATAGAAGTTTCCAGACTTTGCAAATCTAGCTGTAACGTTCACCATGTTGCATGCAGCCTCTCTGGGCTGATGTGAGACAAAGTGATTGAAGCAGGATAATCATTCAGATCATGTTAAGATTCAACAGCAGAAGGTATGAGATGACAACCTGCCTTATTCCCACACACACACACACACACTGCCATGCATGACGCAGCACACACACACGCAGGCATGCATGATGCCGGGAAAGCACACACACACACACACACACACACACACACACACACACACACACACACACACACACACACACACACACACACACACACACACACACACACACACACACACACACACACACACACACACACACACACACACACACACACACACACACGCATGATGCCAGCTCACTCTCACACACACCCACACACACACTCTCTCTCAGGTGGTGAAGGTAGGCAACAATATCTCCATCACGCTGATCCTCAACACGGGGGCGCAACAAGGGTTCGTGCTCAGCCCCCTACTATACTGGGGCGGCAGGTAGCTGGGGCGGCAGGTAGCCTAGTGGTTAGAGCGTTGGACTAGTAACCGAAAGGTCAAATCCACGAGCTGACAAGGTAAAAATCTGTTGTTCTGCCCCTGAACAAGGCAGTTAACCCACTGTTCCTAGGCCTTCATTGAAAATAAGAATTTGTTCTTAACGGACTTGCCTGGTAAAAAATATATTTTTTAAATACTCCCTGTTCACCCATGACTGCGTGGCCACTCATGTCTCCAACTCAATTGTCAAGTTTGCTGATGACACAACAGTGATTACCAACAACGATGAGATGGCCTACATGGAAGTGGTGAGGGCCCTGGTGGTGTGGTGCCAGGAAAACAACCTCTCCCTCAACGTCAACAAAACAGAGGTGCCTCAGTGGAGAGGGTGAAAAGCTGAAAGTTCCTCGGTGTGCACATGACTGACAACCTGAAATGGTCCCTTCACACAGACAGTGTGGTGAAGAAGGAGCAACAGCGCCTCTTCAACCTCAGGAGGCTGAATATATTTGTCTTGGCCCCTAAGACCCTCACAAACTTCTACAGATGCACCATTTAGAGCATCCTGCCGGGCTGTATCACCGTCTGCAAGAGCAGGGCTCTCCAGAGGGCGGTGCGGTCAGTTCATCGCAACACCGGGGACACAGCCTGCCCTCCAGGACATCTACAGCACCTGGTGTCACAGAAAGGCCAAGAAGATTGTTAAGGACCTCAGCCACCCGAGCCACGGCCTGTTCAACCTGCTACCATCTAGAAGGCATAGACAGTACAGGTGCATCAAAGGGACCCAGAGACTGAAAAACAGCTTGCCGGAAACCAGGTGCAGAGACTGAGGCTGGAGCGAGAGGTGTTGGGACATGCTAAGCAGGTCCGGAGAGGGATCCAAGGGAGCGTAGAGTGGGGAATCCAGGACAGAGTAGCAGGACTGACGAGAAATCGGACTGGAGACAGGGACCAGAATCAGAGCGGGCAGAACTGTAGCGGAAAGGAAAACAATGTCAGGCAAGGGAAAACAGGAACAAACGACTAGAAACATGGACTGACTGAGCAGAGATTACAATCTGGCAGTGTGGAAGTGGCAGAACTGAGTATTTGTAGAGGTCTTGATTATGGAACAGATTGCAGCTGGTGGGGATCTGCTCTGACTCCAGCACACCTGTCTCCGCCCACACAATCACACACAGAGAGGGAGAGGGAGAGAGCACTGGGGGAGTGGCGGCAGGTCAAGGAGGCACACGATGAGCACTAGAGGGCGTGGCAGGAGCAGATGTGACACATTACATTGTTGTTTTTTTCTCATCAATCTACACACAATACCCCATAATGACAAAGCAAAAACAGGTTTTGCAAATTTTTGCAAATTTATAAAACTTTTTTTTCAAACAATTCTTACCTAAGAATTCAGACCCTTTACTCAGTACTTTGTTGAAGCACCTTTGTCAATGATGACAGCCTCGAGTCTTCTTGGGTATGACGCTACAAAATTGGCACACCTGTATTTGTGGAGTTTATCCCATTCTTCTCTGCAGATCCTCTCAAGATATGTCAGGTTGGATGGGGAGCATTGCTGCACAGCTATTTTCAGGCCTCTCCATAGATATTCGATCAGGTTCAAGTCCGGGCTCTGACTGGGCCACTCAAGGACATTCAGAGACTTGTCCCGAAGCCACTCCCGCGTTGTCTTGGCTGTGTGCTTCGGGTTGTTGTCCTGTTGGAAGGTGAACTTTCACCCCAGTCTGAGGTCCTGAGCACTTTGGAGCAGGTTTTCATCTAGGATCTCTCTGTACTTTGCTTCGATCCTGACTAGTCTCCCAGTCCCTGTAGCTGAAAAACATCCCCACAGCATGACGCTTCCACCACCATGCTTCACCGTAGGGATGGTGACAGGTTTCCTCCAGACACGACACTTGGCATTCAGGCCAAAGAGTTCAATCTTGGTTTCATCAGACCAGAGAATCTTATTTCTAATGGTCTGCGAGTCCTTTAGGTGCCTTTTGGCAAACTCCAAGCGGGCTGTCATCTGCCGTTTACTGAGGAGTGGATTCCACTCTACCATAAAGGTCTGATTGGTGAGGTGCTGCAGAGATGGTTGTCCTTCTGGAAGGTTCTCCCATCTCCATAGATGGCAATTTGGGGCCATGCATTATCATGCTGAAACATGAGGTGATGGCGGCAGATGAATGGCACGACATTGGACCTCAGGATTTCGTCATGGTGTCTCTGTGCCTTCAAATTGGCATCAATAAAATGCGATTGTGTTCGTTATCTGTAGCCATTGCCTACCCATACCATAACCCCACCGCCACCATTGGGCACTTTGTTCACAATGTTGGCATTAAGCAAACCGCTCATAAACTCTGGAGCTCTGTCAGACTGACCCCAATAGCTCAGTTTGGCCGGGCGGCCAGCTCTAGGAAGAGTCTTGGTGGTTCCAAATATCTTCCATTTAAGAATGATGGAGGCTACTGTGTTCTTGGGGATGTTCAATGCTGCAGAAATGTTTTGGTACACTACCCCAGAACTGTGCCTCGACACAATCCTGTCTCGGATCTCTACGGACAATTCCTTCAACCTCTTGGCTTGGTTTTTGATCTGACATACACTGTCAACTGTGGGACATTATATAGACAGGTGTGTGCCTTTACAAATCATGTCCAATCAATAGAATTTACCACAAGTGGACTCCAATCAAGTTGGAGAAACATCTTTCTTGTTTCAATGGAAACAAGATGCACCTGAGTTCAATTTTGAGTTTCATAGCAAAAGGTCTGAATACTTACGTAATTAAGTTATTGATTTATTTTGTAAATAAAACTGTTTTCGCATTGTCATTATTGGGTACTGTATGTAGATTGATTAGGGAAAAAATTATTTTATACATTTTAGAATAAGGCTGTAATGTAACAAAATGTGAAAAAAGGGAAGGGGTCTGAATACAGTTGAAGTCGGAAGTTTAAATACAGTTAGGTTGGAGTCATTAAACTCGTTTTTCAACCACTCCAAACATTTCTTGTAAACAAACTATAATGTTTCCAACAATTGTTTACAAAACATATTATTTCACTTATAATTCACTGTATCACAATTACAGTGGGTCAGAAGGTTATATACACTAAGTTAACTGTGCCTTTAAACAGCTTGGAAAATTCCGGAAAATGATGCCATGGCTATAGAAGCTTCTGATAGGCTAATTGACATCATTTGAGTCAATTGGAGGTGTACCTGTGGATGTATTTCAAGGCCTACCTTCAAACTCAGTGCCTCTTTGCTTGACATCATGGGAAAATCAAAAGAAATCAGCCAAGACCTCAGAAAAAAACTGTAAACCTCCACAAGTCTAATTCATCCTTGGGAGCAGTTTCCAAACACCTGAAGGTACCACGTTCATCTGTACAAACAATAGTACTCAAGTATAAACACCATGGGACCACGCAGCCATCATACCGCTCAGGAAGAAGATGTGTTCTGTCTCCTAGAGATGAACGTACTTTGGTGCAAAAAGTGCAAATCAATCTCAGAACAACAGCAAAGGACCTTGTGAAAATGCTGGAGGAAACGGGTACACAAAAGTATCTATATCCACAGTAAAACGAGTCCTATATCGACATAACCTGAAAGGCCGCTCAGCAAGGAAGAAGCCAATGCTCCATAACCGCCATAAAAAAAACTGCACATGGGGACAAAGATCGTACTTTTTGGAGAAATGTCCTCTGGTCTGATGAAACAAAAATAGAACTGTTCGGCCATAATGACCATCGTTATGTTTGGAGGAAAAAGGGGGATGCTTGCAAGCTGAAGAACACCATCCCAAACGTGAAGCACAGGGGTGGCAGCATCATGTTGTGGGGGTGCTTTGCTGCAGAAGGGACTAGTGCACTTCACAGAATAGATGGCATCATGAGGGAGGGAAATTATGTGGATATATTGAAGCAACATCTCAAGACATCAGTCAGGAAATTAAAGCTTGGTCACAAATGGGTCTTCCATGTGTACAATGACCCCAAGCATACTTCCAAAGTTGTGGCAAAATGGCTTAAGGACTACAAAGTCAAGGTATTGGAGTGGCCATCACAAAGCCCTGACCTCAATCCCATAGAAAATGTGTGGGCAGAACTGAAAAAGAGCAAGGAGGCCTACAAACCTGACTCAGTTACACCAGTTCTGTCAGGAGGAATGGGCCAAAATTCACCCAACTTATTGTGGGAAGCTTGTGGAAGGCTACCCGAAACATTTGACCAAAGTTAAACAATTTAAAGGCAATGCAACCAAATACTAATTAAGTGTATGTAAACTTCTGACCCACTGGGAATGTGATGAAAGAAATAAAAGCTGAATTGAATCATTCTCTCTACTATTATTCTGACATTTCACATTCTTAAAATGAAGTGGTGATCCTAACTGACTTAAGACAGGGACTTTTTACTATGATTAAATGTCAGGAATTGTGAAAAACTGAGTTAATGTATTTGCCTAAGGTGTATGTAAACTTCAGACTTCAACTATATATACACTACCAGTCAAGAGTTTGGATACACTTGCTCATTCAAGGGTTTTTCTTTATTTTTCTATTTTCTACATTGTAGAATAATAGTGAAGACATCAAAACTATGAAAGAAAACATGGATTCATGTGCTCAGCATATGTGGGGACTCCTTCAAGACTGTTGGAAAAGCATTCCAGGTGAAGCTGGTTGAGAGAACGCCAAGAGTGTGCAATGCTGTCATCAAGGCAATGGATGGCTATTTTGAAGAATCTCAAATAAAAATATATTTTGATTTCTTTAACACGTTTTTGTTTACTACATGATTCCATATGTAACGTTCGTCTTGTGGTGCATGAACGGACCAAGGCGCAGCAGGTGAGGAATACATACTAATTTATTGAATCAACGACGAAACACTGACAAAACACTATAACAAATTACAAAACAATAAACGAAGTCAACAGACCAGAAACAAACGAACTTACATATAGACGAAGAACGCACGAACAGGAACAGACTACCTAAAACGAACGAACAAACGAAACAGTCCCATGTAGTAAACACAGACACAGGAACAATCACCCACAAACAAACAGTGAGAACAACCTACCTTAATATGGCTCTCAATCAGAGGAAACGACACACACCTGCCTCTAATTGAGAACCATACCAGGCAAACCATTAACCCAACATAGAAAACACATAACATAGACTACCCACCCCAACTCACGCCCTGACCAATTAAACACATACAAAACAACAGAAAACAGGTCAGGAACGTGACACCATATGTGTTATTTCATAGTTTTGATGTCTTCACTATTATTCTACAATGTAGAAAAACCTTTGAATGAGTAGGTGTATATATACAGAAACCAGTCAGTATCTGGTGACCACCATTTGCCTCATGTGGTCCTTCGCATAGAGTTGATCAAGCTGTTGATTGTGGCCTGTGGAATGTTGTCCCACTCCTCTTAAATGGCTGTGTGAAGTTGCTGGATATTGGCGGGAAATGGAACACGCTGTCATACACGTCAATCCAGAGCATCCCAAACATGCTCAATGGGTGACATGTCTGGTGAGTATTGTCGTGGAAAATTGCGAGATTATGTTATAGTGCTTGAAAGATTATATTATAATCTTTGTATTGCATTAGAATGGCTGTTTTATTCGACAGAATAGAATCTGTCGACTATTGTGTGTTCAGTGTTCCACTGAGGATGGGCCTCTATGAGATAGTACTGACAGAGGAGATTTACGATGTCTTTGGCCAATAAAGCCTGAAGAGCATTCCAGATAGTGAGGTAATGTTTTTGTACTATGAAGTACCAGGAACGAGATTAGAACCTCGTCTTAGAGACCAAACTGAACGATAATTTATAGCTAATGCTATCTGGCTATGGGATACTGCTCTCTCAAGTAAAAGTCTTTCTTTGTGAACTGTTCCTAAGATCTGTGGTTTGTCATGTCGACTAGGGGGGTGTATCTTGGCTATAAAAGATCTTGGTATTCTTTTGTGGGCACTCTCAGAATTCATTATAGACACTGAATTGATCTGAGAGTCAAAGGGCGATTTTAAAGCTCACATTATTAAAGATGAAATTTAAGTATAACTGACTGGTGTGTGGTTTGTAACTCTCCTCATTTGGTAATACGGGAAATTGCCATGACGGTATGTAGGCCATCGAAGAACTGGGACCTTTTCAGCTTCCAGGAATTGTGTACAGATCCTTGTGACATGAGGCCATGCATTATCATGCTGAAACATGAGGTGATTGCGGCAGATGAATGGCACGACATTGGGCCTCAGGATTTCGTCATGGTGTCTTTGTGCCTTCAAATTGGCATCAATAAAATGCAATTGTGTTCGTTATCTGTAGCCATTGCCTACCCATACCATAACCCCATCGCCACCATTGGGCACTTTGTTCACAACGTTGGCATCAGCAAACCACTCACCCATACAACGCCATACACGTGGTCTGCCGTTGTGAGGCCGGTTGGATATTTCAGAATGTCTTTATTTTGGGGATTTATGTGTATTGTTAGGTATTACTGCACCGTTGGAGATAGAAACACTAGCATGTTGCTGCACCTGCGACAAATAACATTTGATTTGATTTAGATGATATATCTCTTATTGGCTTCTCAGCGTGAGATTACCTGACAAAAGGCATCTCAGCCCAGATTCAAACATGGTAATTACCTTAAAGATGGAAATACAACAATTCGAGAGGTCATTTATTCACTGTGCTGCGGAGATCCCAGAGAGAAAAAGATCAGAACACTGACGATTAATCCACAGATTAAAAGGGAAACCTATTTAGTTTAGTTCGTAATCTTTAATGAATCTCTCCTCGTTTGTCTTTCAAGCATCCACGTGGGGCTGTATGTTCCTGATATCCAATAAGGAGGGGACATGCAGCGCGTGGAGCATCTCAACCAAGTTCTATTTTAGCCTTTGGCTGCGCAGATGTTCGTTCACGCGCGTGAGAGGTGTAGCAAAATGATTGAATAACGTGTACATTTATTTTCCAACTCTTGTGCACGCAACGTGGCCGGTGAGGTTTGCATGTGAGTCTCAAGTCTTTAATGCAAAGGCAATAATTCAGTGTTCACACGCAATGTTCAATTCTCTAGGAAATCAATGTATCTCAAGAGGCACAGCAAATCTTAAAAGTAGGCGCGGCAAACTTCACACAATAATTTGAGTAGGGATAAATATCAAAGGTCTCAGATAAGTAAACAGTAAAACACAATAAATATCTTTGCTGCCTGTCTCCAAGTCCCACACAGTCACAAAACAAATTGAACTCAGAATACTGACAATTAGCACTTTCAACTACACAGAGACTGAAAAGAGATGGAGTCCTGGTAGTACAATTGTGAATCCACCTCCACCTATGATAACAGATGGAGGTGCTGTCACAATCACACCTGCAATCAATTAACACAAACACAGACGGAGCGTTCCTATGACCAGGCGGTGCTGACGCATGCCAGATCTTACTATCCGGTGCTCAACAGCACAGTCGATGAAGTGGCACGCAACCATTGGTTGACGCATGCAACATCTGAGCAGGGGAAGGCAACCAGAAACAATCTGTTCAAATTGACCAATAGAAAGCTCACGGTTCACGATCGCATTCCTACTGTATATCATGTAATAGAGGCACCTCTACCCTGTTACATACGCACAGATACGCTCACCCCCCCCCCCCCCCCCCCCCCTCCCCACACACACATTAAGTAATTGTGATAGACAGTGACTCCCAATAGGTTATTCATTAAATAAGACATTCTATGATGATGTAAGCTCTGCTCTAATGGATGTGCTCTTTGTCACCTCTGGGTCATCATGGCAAATGGCCTGATACAATTCTCAAGTGCAAGGCAGCCCTTCCTGTTGAGGAGGGGGGGAAATGTATCTCTCTTTCTAACTGTAACCAGAGAATTGACCACAGAAATGTGTTTTCGAATAAGACTCTTTCATCCATGTTTGGAATCTATCTGAAACGTGTCCACTGAAGAGAACTCTGATGCTATCTATATGGATGTATGATCTCTGTGGTAATTTGTATCTGTACAAGGGGAACTCTAACTACTCTATGCAAAGGGGGTTTATTATCTTTATTGTCATCTCCCACAGAAGCCTTTAAATGCTGGTGACATCCTGTGGAGATTGGGCTTGTGTGATCAGGTTACTGTAAGTTGGTATTGTTTGATTGGTCTGTGGTTGTTGGTTTTGGTTTGAAAGAGTCACAAATGTTATGAATATAATTACAGTAAATGCCTCTTATCGTGTATCCTGTCCTTGAAGAACGGTTGTATGATCAATTCTAATTCCCTAGGCTTCTAGCCTAGTAGGCATATCTTTGTTCATTCTTTGGCTTTTAACTGTAAGTTTTGTATGTCTAGATTGTGAATGCTATGTTGATGTCAGTATTGCCTTGTAACTTGCACTTTATGCCTTGTACAATGTAATTAAATATCTGCCACTGATATAAACAATTCTTAGTTCTTCTTGGACAATTACTGTAAGTCAACTGTAGTTGCTTGCATATTGCTAAACAATTTTTATGGAGTCAGATAAACATTTTAATAAGCTAATTGCATAGTCTTATTACGGTTTGCATGTGAGGTATATATAATCTACAGTATATGATTTAATATTACCCCACTAAAATGATGTCAATAATTGCTCAGTAAAACTGCTTTTTTTCATCCTAGTCAGTTAAACCTCACTAAGATCAACCTCAACATGCTTACTGTGGCTCTAATAGTCCCTCTAGAATATGAAAAAGCCAAGTCCTGGGGCCCTCATTGGGTTATATCTCATTATGGTGGTTTGGACTCCTAAATTACTCAGTAAGAGACCTACAGTACCTTTCAATCAGCCCAGATAAACCTGGAAAGGTGACTTTAACTTGACAAGTAGGTGTTTGTCATGGTCATGTGGATACACTTAAAGGGGGAAAAAAACTGGAAAAAGAAGACTGCGTGTGAGTCACATGTAGTTACTCAACACTTCGCGTTCTCAAAGTACTTTTCTTTACTGAAAAAATAGTAAAGTCTAATTTCACCATGTTCTGTTCCTTTTATATGCATAATAGTTTTCGGTAACTCAGTGTACTTCACCTTGTCTTTACTCTTCCTTGCGTGTGTCTGTGTGTTTGCGTGCATGCGTGTGTTTTGGCATGCTTGCGCATGCACAGTAGTTACTCAGTGTACTTTACCTTGTCCTTACTCTTCCTTTGTGCATCACTTTGCTTAGCCTTGTGAGTCCACTAGACTTTCTTGCCTGTGTGTGCGCGCGGGGCGTGCTGGTGTGCGTGCATGCTTCCGTGTGTGTGTTCTCTATCCTTGTTGAACCCGGCCATTAGTTTCAGTGTGGGCCAGCTGTGTGGTCTGGCCCAGGTAGACATGGCTCAGGTGGTGTTTTTTCAACCTTGATATTCAGCCCAGGCCACAGGGATGTGTGTGTGTGCACACTGTGTGTGTGTGTGTGTGCATAAAGAAGACGTCATGCCATACGGGGCACAAGGGCACGTGCCCCCTCAAATTTGTCCTGTTTTAAACAATTTCTTTCAGATGTTAAATTAATTACTCAACAAAGCCCACATTTCATCATAACTTTTATAAGAAGATCTGTCAGCTATATTTTAGGGAGGGGGCACACTGAACAGTACCTATCCTGTAACTCCCGTTAATGGCGTCAAAAATCTTTGGTTAAATTACATTATATGGTGTAACAATCTGTAGCTAAAATAACTGGTGATCAACAGATGATGGGAGAGATGGTCATGATGAAACTACAGCTCAGGGAACACTTGTACAGCTGTGGGAGGAGTGTTGTCATGATCAAACTGCCATTCAGTTCCTCTTGAGTCATCTTCTGCTTGAAATCCAGCATAATGTTCAATCCATCAAGATGGATATAGTTCTGCTACAATGACACACGTAGGCAAAGGTATTCTGTTTCTCTGCAAGAATCCTCTCCAGGACGAAGCCCAGGCACCACACAGTATTGTCCATAAGAGAAAAAAAGATCATAAATGATACTCCACTGCACAGTTTGAAGGACAGTTGAACTGGGCCAGCATAACAACATTAGAGTAGACTAGTTGAACATGCATACATGTGCACAGGCACAGAGATACATTTACAACATGTACCTTTGCCTCAACCTTTGCACAGTGACCAGACTGTTCAAATGAGCCTAGGTAGGTAGGCAGACAGTATCTAGTTACAGCCATGTCTAACAGGCAAGCTTAGGCAAATATTTGAAGAGTAAAACCAGCTTATCAGTTTTACAACAGTTAAATTGTTGCATTATTGTTTCTCCTCACTGTTAGCTACTAAACTTAGCAATAGTTGTTAGTTACATCTGTTTGGAATCCTATCTTGCCTATAATTTTGTGATTTTGAAGAGCATCCACGGTCATCATGATAACCAATGTCAACCCTCGACAATTATGTTACATAGCTAGCTAGTAAAACATTTTACAGTTGCTGATGTTACACGTTTGCTAAAAAGTTACAAATGCGAGGCCTGGCGCATAGTAACAAGTTAGCAGGTGCCAGGCTAACTAGCTAGCCAACTCCAGTCATGTGCTATCATTTGCTGGTAAACCTAGCTTCAGGTGGCTGGTTGTAACGTTATAGTTAGCTATTTAGTAGCCATATCTACGACTAAAAAGAGAAGAGGTAATCAAATCAAGAAACAATAGATCTCCGATTGCAAAACATCTTCTATTTTTAGTCATAGATATGGCTACCAGCTGTTGTTCAGCTAACTTAGCTAGCTAGACTAAAACAACTTTCTATCGCTCTATTCAAACGTACAACCTTTGGAATCAGAGGCAGATGCTTACACCCATCCAACATCCCCATCCACAACACCCTAGCAAAACCTACTTGAAGTTAACCGTGCTCACTGTTGCCCCTAGTGGCCGGTTTCCACATCATCTCCCAACGTCCTCAGACATGGATGGATGTCAAATACTGACTTGTATCATGGGTGATCTGGCTGAATATAGACTACACACGCACCTGATTTCACAAGCCCAAGAGGAGAGGCTACTGAACTTGAAGCAGCAAAAAGCAAACACTTACACTTTCTCTTGAGCTACGTCTTGCAGATAGGATATAGCCTACCTTTTAGGAGCGGGACGATTTGCAGGCAGAGACAAATAAATGGACAATCAATATTTATTGAAAAGAAAGATGCGCAACTCTCGCTCACTGTGGTGTGCGAGTGTAGCGCCTTTTCAATTATGATCGATTTTTTTGATTGCACCTCTACTCACTTTGGTTGAGTTCATTTCCTTGGAAAGATAACTGCCGCAAGATTCTCCTCCCATGCATAGTTAGCCGCAGCCTACTCTATTTCACAGAGACAGCACATATAGGCTCACTTGATATTGCAGGCCCAACTAGGAGACAAGAGGTACGCTACTTAACTTGAAGCAGCGAATGCTGAGAGTGTCAATAATGTGACAAAGATGTGTTTTTTAATACAATAGTTAGGCTAACGCATACAACGCAGAAAGACAACCGTTTTCTAATACTCTGCAGGACAAACATATATTTTAATCATAAAGTCTGTCTGACCGCCAGCTCCCATCCGCAGCATGAAAAATGCTTCTCTGCTTGCTCTAGACCCATTGATTTTCTTCTGTGTGCTGAACAGCTCTGGGCCAACCTCACATTCACCATTGCTCTTATATTAGCCTACTCTCAGAACACAGCTACAGAAATACAGTGTCTATTTGCCAGTTGTTTTACCTTTCTACTCTGAATGTGGATGGTGAGCATCGAGGCGGACACAACACCTGCACTCTTGCCAGTGATGTGGTAGTTGATTGTGAGAAAAGGAGGAGAGAGGAAGTAAGGGAAAGGGGATACCTAGTCAGGAGGGAGAGCAGGAGGAGAGGAAGGGACAGAATGTTCGCTCGTTTGTAATCCTTTGAACATTGGATGATGATCCAAAACCCAACTGATCTACAATACCTAGATACCACTCTGTGTGTGTGTGTGTGTGTGTGTGTGTGTGTGTGTGTGTGTGTGTGTGTGTGTGTGTGTGTGTGTGTGTGTGTGTGTGTGTGTGTGTGTGTGTGTGTGTGTGTGTGTGTGTGTGTGTGTGCGTCATCTATTGCCATTCGCTTAGTCAAAGGGACCCACTAACTATACCACTAGCCGTTAGCCACCCAGCCACAGCACCAACGCTCAGTCAGTCGCCCCGTTAGTACAACCAAAGCTATTTATTAATTCATTTATTTGGGTGCTGGGGGCAGCAAGGCCACAGTGATATAGAACAGAGAGCGTTTTAATCAAACCCCAGAGTTGAGCAGAGCAGTGTAGAGCTGTCTGACTGATGTGCAGCGGCGCATGTTTGTTTATCCAGGGTGCAGCTGCCAGAGAGCAAGGTGACTAGGGAATTTTTCTTTTTCTCTCACTCTCGCTCTCTCATTTTCGTTCTCTCTCCCTCTCTCTGCTCTGCCTTTCTCTCTCTCTATCTCTCTCGTTCACTCTCCCCCTCACTCTCTCTTCCTTTATGCACAGAGAACACTGCTCCACAAAAAGAAGAAGAGTGACGAGGATCTTTATCTTTTTCCTAACGAGATCTAAAGTGCTGGGGTTGTAATTAGGGGCTGTCTGGAAAGAGGGCAATTAAGTGTGCGGTTTGGGCGTCCCCCAGGGTTCTCTCAATGGGACGAATTAGAAAACGGGTGCAAAAAGATTGATGAGTTCAATGTTTTCCAAATGAGGAGCCTTATACACATAATTACAGTGCGGAAATGAATGGATCATCATGATACAAACTCAGGCGAGAACACCCTTGCTAATTGCCCATCAAACGCCAAGGCTGCAGTGTCAGCCACACAACCATCTGCAGTATAGGAGCTAGCTACTCACTGTGTAATAAAAAAAAATCCTCTACAGCTTAGATTAATGTGATCCATCTTCCTTTTGTCCAGGCTCCTTATTCTATATTCACATTCTAACCCTGGTTATCTACTCCTAGTCCTGCACTCAACATTCATTCAGTAAGTCAGATGTACAAGGACATTACAGACAGGACTTTCTAGCGGCCTTAACACGCCCGACGTTAAATACTGCTCTAATGTAACGTGTTCCATGGAACGTCCCCCAAGTGCTCTTTCCATCTCTGTATCTGTCTCTTTCTCTACCTCTCTCTCTGTCTTCCTCTCTTTCCTTTCTCTCTGTGTAAGCGTGCAGTACAGTGCAGGGAAGTGAGGAGAAAGTGATGGATTATTCCCACCACTGTACTGCTCCACTGTAGAACTATGATAGAGTTCTTGGCACCGGTATATAGGCTTATGATATACTTTGTTTTATTTATTTTTACAGGTGACAATTTTCCAGTAAAAATTCAATAAATGTTTTGAAACTTTCGATCGAGAGCTGATATTTTTGCTATTATTTGTATCTCTTGGTTGGCCCGGGTTTTCTTTCTGCTTAATCTCTCCCTGTGGGTAAGGGACTAGTTATAGCGTTACAGCATTACAGATTAACCGAGTTACAGTGTTACAAGGTTAGCAATGTTACAGCTTTACAGTATTAAAACTTTATAGTGTGACAGTATTACAACGTCACAATGTTACGGCATTACATTGTCACAACGTTACAGTGTTCCATCATTACGGTGTTACAATATTTCAGTATTACGGCATTACAGTATGAAGTTAGGGTTGTTTTTATACCAGTTTAATATTGCAGATAGATTTGGGGGTCTATCAGTTTGATTGATTGCGTAATTTCTAATCCCCCTTATTTGTATTTTTTTGTATGTTTTCCCCAACCCCCTCCCCCCCTCCCCTGATTGGAGTAAACTAAAGGAAAACAATTTTCTACTGCTACTTACAGCTATTTTCGCTCACATGTACGGTACATGTAGTTAAATAATTATACACATTTTCCTAATTTCCTTTCTCTGCAGGTGTTGGATTTTCACCCACAGCGGCCAATCCACCATTTTAACTCCAACCCACAACCCACTGATTAACCCATCTTTCCCAGTATAATACCATTTAGCTATTTATTTTTGCGGTGTTGTGTTCGAGACCACCTAAGGCGAGACCGATTCAAGACCAAGACCGGGGCAAATCGAGTCCAAGTCAATACCAAGACGGGAGGGAGGGCAAGACCGAGTAAAGCCCGAGACTGGGAGGGGGATAAGTGGTCCGAGACGGAGACAAGACCCAGACAAGAAAAATGCAAGTCCAATTCAAGACCATTATTGTAATTTTGTCAAATCACCACCATAATAAGAATTTGAAATATCCAGTATTTCTGTGTTCATATTTCAGAACAACATATGGATTCTTTAGACATTCTAAATAGTGAATAAATGCATGCTGAGGGAAATAGAGCCACTCTACAATTTGTAACTAACCCAAACAAAGTGGGAAACACGCCTTCAGAGAAGGGCTAAGGATTTCTAAAATAATAATTAGAATAATATTATTATTTTCAATGATGTTCTGATTTAATGTTTTCTGTTTTTGTTGGAAAGGAAAGGGTTAACACTGAAGAGAAAAAAAGATCCAATCAGCATTTTTCTTTGCTAGTCTCTGGGGAGATAAATCTAGCTAGCTAAATCAGCCATTGGCTAGGCCATCAGAAGGTAAATATAGGAATCTGCCTTTCAACTGTATCATGGCAAAAATTTGGAGTGACAGTGGAATCAACCAATCACATTTTGACTTAACGGGTGGGACTGTTTTTACAAAATCTTTTACAAACTTCTGCCTTTTTGAAGGCCAGCAGGTCACTGCGCAATAGCGAGCAGTGGTTTTCCCATGGTCTAGCTAGCTAGCTTTTGTTGTCGGCTAGTTTGCAGCGTTAACAGCTTGTTGAAAGTTATTATTGAAAAGGGAGAAGCTAAGTTTCAAATTATCATCATCTGGGGAGTGGAATTGTGTTTTTCATTGCAGCATGCTTGCTATTGTTAGTCATCTCTTTGAAAATAACTTATGTGTATGAAACATTGTTGCATTTAAAGTGGAACTGACCGCGTTTCATTTTCGCAACATTAAATATTATCCAAATCTGTTCATGTACAACCCCAGGAAGAAAATTAAGCTTTTTTAAACATTTTCTGACAGGCGACCACTTAGGTCATTTTCAAGTTTTCATAAATTCTTAGAATGTTTGGGAATTACGTATACTAAGGCATTTGTGAAACAGCTATACCAATATAGAGTGGGAAAACGGCTGTGCATTTGGACAATTAATAGACACTGCAGTAAATAGAACCGAATAAAAACATCTGTCTTGTCCAGGACCGGAGTCTACACAGACCGGTGCGCTATAGCCAATCAAAACTACAGTAGGCCTTTATACAAACAAGCCATTTGTCACACGGGCCTGCATCATTCACTTTGAATTGGACTATGTTTACAGGCAGTTGCAACAGCGCAACTTTAGATCATTGGAACGTACTTGCCAAAAGCCACAAAATACACCTGAATGGATTTCTGCAAATACACTGCATTCGGAAAGTATTCAGACCCCTTGACTTTTACCAAATTTTGTTACATTACAGTTTAATTCTAAAATGGATTTTATTAATTTCTTCCCTCATCAATCTACCTATATAATGACAAAGTGAAAATAGGTTTTAATTTTTTTTTGCTAATTTATTATAAATAAAAACACTTATTTATCTTATTTACATAAATATTCAGACCCTTTGCTATGAGACTCGAAATTGAGTTTCGGTGCATCCTGATTGCATTAAACATCCTTGAGATGTTTCTACAACTTGATTGGAGCCCACCAGTGGTAAATTCAATTGATTGGACATTATTTGGAAAGGCACACACCTGTCAAGATAAGGTCCCACAGTTGAAAGTGCATGTAAGAGCAAAAACCAAGCCATGAGGTCAAAGGAATTGTAACGGCTTCTCTCCTCCTCTTCGTCTGAAGAGGAGGAGTAGGGATCAGACCAAAATGCAGCGGGTTGTGAAGACATAAATAATATTTATTAACAGAACGACGAAACACGAAAACTCTTTAACAAACTACAAAACAAATAAACGACGTAGACTGACCTAAAACATGAGAACTTTACAAATACACGAAGAACGCACGAACAGGTACAGACTACAAACCAACGCTACAGTCCCGTGTGGTACGAACATACATACAGACACGGAAGACAATCACCCACAAACAAACAGTGTGAACAACCTACCTTAATATGGTTCTCAATCAGAGGAAACGTAAAACACCTGTCCCTGATTGAGAACCATATCAGGCTAATAGACAATGAACCTAAACATAGAAACACATAACACAGAATGCCCACCCAGCTCACGTCCTGACCAACAAAACAAAGGATTAACACAATAACTAGGGTCAGAACGTGACAGTACCCCCCGCCCCCCCCCCCCCAAGGTGCGGACTGCGACCGCACCACCTAAACCTATAGGGGAGGGTCTGGGTGGGCATCTGTCCGCGGCGGCGGCTCTGGCGCAGGACGTGGACCCCACTTCACCCTTGTCTTTGTCCGCTTCTGTGGCCTCCTCAAGGTGGCGACCCTCGCCACCGACCTTGGACTGGGAACCCTAGACATGGGTCCCGCTGGACTTAGGGGCAGCCCCGGACTGAGGGACCGCTCCGGACTGGCTGGCTCTGGCGGATCCTGGCTGGCTGGCTCTGGCGGATCCTGGCTGGCTGGCTCTGGCGGATCCTGGCTGGCTGGCTCTGGCGGATCCTGGCTGGCTGGCTCTGGCGGCTCTGGCTGCTCATGGCTGGCGGAAGGCTCTGGCTGCTCCTGTCTGGCGGAAGGCTCTGGCTGCTCCTGTCTGGCGGAAGGCTCTGGCTGCTCCTGTCTGGCGGAAGGCTCTGGCTGCTCCTGTCTGGCGGAAGGCTCTGGCTCCTCCTGTCTGGCGGAAGGCTCTGGCTCCTCCTGTCTGGCGGACGGCTCTGAAGGCTCGGGACAGACGGGCGGCTTTGAAGGCTCGGGACAGACGGGCAGCTCTGACGGCTCGGGACAGACGGGCAGCTCTGACGGCTCGGGACAGACTGGCAGCTCTGACGGCTCGGGACAGACAGGCAGCTCTGACGGCTCGGGACAGACGGGCAGTTCTGGGCAGACTGGCAGTGCAGACGGCTCTGGGCAGACGGGCACACCTGTAGGGAGGAGATGGAGAGACAGCCTGGTGCGTGGGGCTGCCACAGGACCCACCAGGCTGGAGAGACCTACAGGAGGCTTGATGTTAAGAGGCACCTGAAGGACCGGGCTGTGAGGGAGCACTGGAGCTCTGGTGCGCAGCCTTGACACCACTCCCCCAGGCTGGAGTACTACTCCAGCCCGTACCCTCCAGAGTGCAGGCACAGGTTGAACCGGGCTGTGGATGAGCACTGGAGATCTAGTGCCTACTACGCGCACCTCTCCCTTAGGCTCCACTCCCACATTTGCCCGGTACGAGCGAAGCGTAGGCATAGGACGCACTGCACCCTCCCAGCGCCCCGGAGACACAGCACGCAGAGCCGGCGCAGGATACCCTGGACCGAAACTGCGTACCGGAGACCAGACGCGCTGAGCAGGCACAATACGCCCCGGCTGGATGCCCACACTCACATGACACTTTCGGGGGGCTGCCCTATAGCGCACCGGGCTATGGGCACGCACTGGCGACACCGTGCGCTTAACCGCATAACACGGTGCCTGACCAGTGACGCGTTGCTTATAATAAGCACGAGGAGTGCGCTCAGGTCTGCTACCTGGCTTAGCCACACTCCTCTCTAGCCCCCCCCCCCAAAAAAAATTATGGGGCTGCCTCTCGTACCTGTCGCGCTGCCGTGCTGCCTCCTCATATCGCCGCCGCTCAGCTTTCGCTTCCTCCAACTCAGCTTTGGGGCGGCGATACTCCCCAGCCTGTGCCCAGGGTCCTTCTCCGTTCAAAATCTCCTCCCATGTCCAGGAGTCCTGGGATTTCTGCTGTTGCTGTCGCTGCCCTTTTCCCCGCTGCTTGATCCTTTGTGGGTGGGTGATTCTGTAACGGCTTCTCTCCTCCTCTTCATCTGAAGAGGAGGAGTAGGGATCAGCCCAAAATGCAGCGGGTTGTGAAGACATAAATAATATTTATTAACAGAACGACGAAACACGAAAACTCTTTAACAAACTACAAAACAAATAAACGACGTAGACTGACCTAAAACATGAGAACTTTGCAAATACACGAAGAACGCACGAACAGGTACAGACTACAAACCAACGCTACAGTCCCGTGTGGTACGAACATACATACAGACACGGAAGACAATCACCCACAAACAAACAGTGTGAACAACCTACCTTAATATGGTTCTCAATCAGAGGAAACGTAAAACACCTGTCCCTGATTGAGAACCATATCAGGCTAATAGACAATGAACCTAAACATAGAAACACATAACATAGAATGCCCACCCAGCTCACGTCCTGACCAACAAAACAAAGGATTAACACAATAACTAGGGTCAGAACGTGACAGGAATTGTCCGTAATGTTCCGAGACAGGATTGTGTCGAGGCACCGATCTGGGGAAGGGTACCAAAACTTTTCTGCAGAATTGAAGATCCCCAAGAACACAGTAGCCTCCATCATTCTTAAATTTAAGAAGTTTGGAACCACCAAGACTCTTCCTAGAGCTGGCCGCCCAGCCAAACTGAGCATTCGGGGGAGAAGGGCCTTGGCGAGGGAGGTGACCAAGAACCTGATGGTGACTCTGACGGAGCTCCAGAGTTCCTCTGTGAAGATGGGAGAACCTTCCAGAAGGACAACCATCTCTGCAGCACTCCTCCAATCAGGCCTTTATGTTAGAGTGGCCAGACGGAAGCCACTCCTCAGTAAAAGCAACATGACAGCACGCTTGGAGTTTGCCAAAAGTCACCTAAAGGACTCTCAGAACATGAGAAACAAGATTATTTTTTCTGATGAAACCAAGATTGAACTCTTTGGAGTTAATGCCAAGTGTCATGTCTGGAAGAAACCTGGCACCATCCAGTGAAGCATGGTGGTTTTTGTTGGAAAGGAAAGGGTTAACAAAAAAAGATCCAATCAGGAATTTTCTTAGCTGGTCTCTGGGGTCTCTGGGGAGATAAATCTAGCTAGCTAAATCAGCCATTGGCTAGGCCATCAGAAGGTAGATAAAGACATATGCCATTCAACTGTATCAGGGAACATTTTTGGAGTGACAGTGGAATAAATCTAGCAACTGCAGCAGGTTCACCTTCCAACAGGACAACGCAGCCAAGACAATGCAGCAGTGGCTTCGGGACAAGGCTCTGAATGTCCTTAAGTGGTCCAGCCAGAGCCCGGACATCAACCCGATCGAACCTCTCTGGAAAGACTTGAAAATAGCTGTGCATCGACGCTCCCCATCCAACCTGACATAACTTGAGAGGATCTGCAGAGAAGAATGGGAGAAACTCCCCAAATGAAGGTGTGCCAAGCTTGTCGCATCATGCCAAAGAAGACTCGGGGCCATAATTGCTTCCAAAGGTTCTTCAACAAATTACCGAGTAAAGGGTCTGAATACTTATATAAATGTGATATTTCAGTTTTTTTATTTTTGATAAATTTGCAAACATTTCTAAAATAATGTTTTTGCTTTGTCATTATGTGCTATTGTGTGTAGATTGACGAGGGTGGGAAAACATTTTAATCCATTTTAGAATAAGGCTGTAATGTAACAAAATGTGGAAAATGTCAAGGGGTCTGAATACTTTCCGAATGCACCATATGCAAACACCACAGGAGTCCTCTTACATTTGGGAAAATTACAGTCCTATTGATCAAACAACCATGAACAACAACAAGATCAACAACTAATGCTAGCCAGAGCAAGATGAGCTAAAATCTAACAAAGGGGCATTAGATAAACCCTCTCAAACTTTTTTCAGCTAGCCTCCTCGTTCTTCTGCAGCTTGCCTGCCAATGTATGCTTGTCCCACCAAGCACCCAAACTAGCTGGCTAAAGTTGGCTTGCTAGCTAGCTACTTCCAGAAAAATTAGAGAACACCTCACTCTGACCATTTTACTTGCCGTAGCAGAGCTGGTTAGGCATTTTACATGTTATCTAGAGCGTTCTTGACTATATTACTTTTTAGCCTACATTTACTGATACCAGTCATATTCAGCGGATGTTGCAAGCTCGTAAATTAATCAGATGTTCTGCGCTCTGGCACACTCAGACGAGAGTACTATGAAATCTGAGTAGATAGCCAGAGTGAATTTGCGAACACAAGATACATGCTAACTGGTCAGGACCCGGCGAAGACGATCAGGACCCGGCGAAGGTGACTGGGAAAGCTGCCATTACCATCAATACTACTCGCCGATGTGCAATCATTGTAAATAAATTTGAGCAATGGATTACAGGCAACATTCGCACTGAGCCAAAGGGTAGAGCTGCCGCTTTAAAGGTGCGGGACTCTAACCCGGAAGCTTACAAGAAATCCTGCTATGCCCTGTGATGAACCATCAAACAGGCAAAGTGTCAATACAGGGCTAAGATTGAATCATACTACACCGGCTCCGACGCTCGTCTTATGTGGCAGGGCTTGCAAACTATTGCAGACTACAAGGGAAGCACAGCTGTGAGCTGCCCAGTGACACAAGCCTACCAGACGAGCTACATCACTTCTATGCTCGCTTCGAGGCAAGCAACACTGAGGCATGCATGAAAGCTGTTCCGGACAACTGTGTGATCACGCTCTCCGTAGCCGACGTGAGTAAGACTTTCAAACAGGTCAACATACACAAGGCTGCGGGGCCAGACGGATTACCAGGACGTGTGCTTCGGGCATGTGCTGAACAACTGTCAGGTGTCTTCACTGACATTTTCAACATGTCCTGATTGAGTCTGTAATACCAACATGTTTCAAGCAGACCACCATAGTCCCTGTGCCCAAGAACACAAAGGCAACCTGCCTAAATGACTACAGATACGTAGCCCTCATGTCCATAGCCATGAAGTGCTTTGAAAGGTTGGTAATGGCTCACATCAACACCATTATCCCAGAAACCCTAGACCCACTCCAATTTGCATACCGCCCAAACAGATCCACAGATGATGCAACCTCTATTGCACTCCAAACTGCCCTTTCCCACCTGGACAAAAGGAACACTTATGTGAGAATGCTATTCATTGACTACAGCTCAGCGTTCAACACCATAGTACCCTCAAAGCTCATCACTAAGCTAAGGATCCTGGGACTAAACACCTCCATCTGCAACTGGATCCTGGACTTCCTGACGGGCCGCCACCAGGTGGTGAGGGTAGGTAGCAACACATCTGCCACGCTGATCCTCAACACTGGAGCTCCACAGGGGTGCGTGCTCAGTCCCCTACTGTACCCACGACTGCATGGCCAGGCACGACTACAACACCATCATTAAGTTTGCAGACGTGGCCGTGTGGTGCCAGAATAACAACCTATCCCTCAACATAGCCAAGACTAAGGAGATGATTGTGGACTACAGGAAAAGGAGGACCGAGCACGCCCCCCATTCTCATCAACGGGGCTGTAGTGGAGCAGGTTGAGAGCTTCAAGTTCCTTGGTGTCCACATCAACAACAAACTAGAATGGTCCAAACACACCAAGACAGTCGTGAAGAGGGCACGATAAAGCCTATTCCCCCTCAGGAAACTAAAAAGATTTGGCATGGGTCCTGAGATTCTCAAAAGGTTCTACAGCTGCAACCTCGAGAGCATCCTGACTGGTTGCATCACTGCCTGGTACGGCAATTGCTCGGCCTCTGACCGCAAGGCACTACAGAGGGTAGTGCATACGGCCCAGTACATCACTGGGGCTAAGCTGCCTGCCATCCAGGACCTCTACACCAGGCGGTGTCAGAGGAAGGCCCTAAAAATTGCCATAGACCCCAGCCACCCCAGTCATAGACTGTTCTCTCTACTACCGCATGGCAAGCGGTACCGGAGTGCCAAGTCTAGGACAAAAAGGCTTCTCAACAGTTTTTACCCACAAGCCGTAAGACTCCTGAACAGGTAATCAAATGGCTACCCGGACTATTTGCATTGTGTGCCCCCCCCAACCCCCCTTTTTTACGCTGCTGCTACTCTGTGTTTATCATATTTGCATAGACACTTTAACTATACATTCATGTACATACTACCTCAATTGGGCCGACCAACCAGTGCTCCCGCACATTGGCTAACCGGGCTATCTGCATTGTGTCCCGCCACCCACCACCCGCCAACCCCTCTTTTACGCTACTGCTACTCTCTGTTCATCATATATGCATAGTCACTTTAACCATATCTACATGTACATACTACCTCAATAAGCCTGACTAACCGGTGTCTGTATGTAGCCTCGCTACTTTTATAGCCTCGCTACTGTATATAGCTTGTCTTTTTACTGTTGTTTTATTTCTTTACTTACCTATTGTTCACCTAATACCTTTTTTGCACTATTGGTTAGAGCAGGGGTGTCAAAGTCAAATGGACGGAGGGCCAAATAAAAAATTTAGCTACAAGCCGAGGGCCGGACTGTTCGAATGTTCATTGAAAAATTTTTAAATGACGCATATAGTCTAGTGAACCTAATTGAACCTACTGAAAACCTAACAAATATATTCCAATATGATCAGATAAATAAAGCAATATTTTCTTATGGCTCTGTCAGTAATCTTTAATTTTCAACAGACACAAAAGACAAATTTCCTTTATATAAAAATCCCCATAACATGAACATTAAATGAAAGAAACCGGTATTCAAGGCACCATCAGTAGCCTATATTTTCTATTTTAGCAAAAGTGGGCTAAATTTACTTCAAAGAAAAAAACAATAATAGCAATTTTCTATCATCCACTCAACTGAAATATTTTTAAAATATAATTGGATTGAAATACAATAAAATAAAGTGCAAAAATCTAGCCTTTTGTAGCCTTTGTTCCATGTCCATATTCTTGTTTTTGTCCGCGTGTTTCGTTTCATAATGTCGTCTCAGATTATACTCTTTCAGTACCGCCACACTTTCTCCACACAGAAGACACACAGGTTTTCCAGCTACCTCCGTGAACATATACTCCGACTCCCACCTTGTTTGAAACCCCCGGTTCTCAGTGTCCACCTTCCGTTTTGCCATTTTTGATGGGTATCTGAAAGTTAATTTTACTGTGATGCTGACGACTGCTGTGCCAATAAATATTGAAATGAAGCAGCCTACTGCTCGGTGCGTCACCGTTGCATTGTGGGAAATGTAGTATTGGTGCGTGTAAAAGATCTGCGGGCTGCCGGCTTGCTGCGGTCTGCGGGCCGGTTCTAATAATAAATCAAGATCATCCCAGGGGCCGTAAAAAACCTTCTCGCGGGCCGGATGTGGCCCGCGGGCCTTGACTCTGACATATGTGGGTTAGAGCCTGTAAGTAGGCATTTCACTGTAAGATCTACACCGGCGCACGTGACAAATAAACTTTGATTTGATTTGAACTGGATAACAGTCGTTCAAGTTCTTGCTAGCTAACCAAATGACACCTGCATCTCTAGCTGTGTATAGCCACCGAAAAAGGATATGAGAGGGAAAAGTCACTCACTCACCCACTCCTCCAATGGCATAACAAGACATCCCCCTAGCAGCTAGCTAGCTAGCTTTCTAGCTAACGTTATCGACATTCCCAGTTTTAGTTACATTCGTCTGTTTTTGTCCAGAATATTGAGTCATTGAAAATTAAACAGTGCATCCAGAATGGAGGCGGCAAACAATATACCAGGCCAGCTGTGATTTACAGCTGATTTACAGTTTTACTTGCTATATTGCATTTACTTCGCCACCATGGCCTTTTTTTGCCTTTACCTCCCTTATCTCACCTCATTTGCTCACATTGTATATAGACTTATTTTTCTACTGTATTATTGACTGTATGTTTGTTTTACTCCATGTGTAACTCTGTGTTGTTGTATGTGTCGAACTGCTATGCTTTATCTTGGCCAGGTCGCAATTGTAAATGAGAACTTGTTCTCAACTTGCCTACCTTGTTAAATAAAAGTTTAAAAAAAAAAAAAGAAAAAAAAATGTACAACCTGATAGCAATATTTATTGGACTACCGTGAAATGTATTGGTGAATTATATTAATCATAAATTGAACTGTATCAATCTATTCTGCCAACAATGACTAAGTGTACGTTATGGAACGTTGAGTCAAATAGAACCTGTTTCTAAAACCTCTAATGAAGTTGCTTTTGTTCCATAAACTGTGTTTGACTGATATCATGATTGTCTGTTTGTTTCATATCTGCAAAGTAGTTAAAACGATGTCAGTTCCACTTTAAACTTTTTTTGTATTCTTATGATTGGGACCTACTGGCTTATTATGTCAGAGTTTATGGACTGCTTATCCTTTAACATCATGCTGTGTGTGACTGCTGTTTTTCCATCGGCCCTATGCAGTGGTGTAGTGGGTATACTCTACTGTAATTTTGCCAAAAAGTTCCCAAACGGCCCGCCCAATGAAGGAACTGCACCCTATTTGAAAAATCCTATGTTTTTTTATGGGTTTTCCTATAGCTCTTTCAGATTTTCACTCTCAAAATCACACTTTTTTATAGGAAAAAATAAACACATTTGATGGTCTAAGTCCACAACAATGCTTGGGACTGGCTCCCTAGCGGGTGGGTCTGTGTCCACCCAGGCCCATCCATATCTACACCCCTGATGCAAACAGCCAAGATGAAAAATAGCCTACTAACCAACACTTCGGATTAAACTTTTTCAATACCTGGTTTGCAGACCCATTGTTGCCTTAGTAAGCATTTCCTAGTAGATATCATAAGTTGAAAGATCTTTCATACCCTACCGGCTACCGATGTCCTTCTTCTATGAGCTGCTCCATGGCAAAACCAGTTGAGAGCTGCACACTCTTGCTCTCTGCAGATGATATTCAGCTGAAACTAGGCTATATGTGCGGCACACGTGAATATACTTCACATGCTTTGCGATTGTGTAGGCTACTTTGTGCATGATTTCTCTATTGTACTACATAATTGATCAATCGTATACCTCCACTAAACTATGCATAATTAGGGATTAAGAAGTGAGTATATGCAATGTCCACTGAACGAAAAGTGGGTATACACTAAATCACTGGCCCTTTGTGTTTTACAAAAAGTGCTCTCTCCTACATGAGTGCGCTGGTATTACGGTTGCTCTCCTTTCAGAATCACCAACCTGTCACACACTGAAGGCCTATAGGATTGCCACTCTCGGCTGGTCTAGGGAAGAAATTACAAGTCCTCAATGTCTGTCCAAGACCGAGTCAAGACCGAGTACAAATAAATCCGACACCGAGACAAGACCGAGACCTCAATATGTGGTCTCGAGACCAGACTTCAGACACTACAACACTACAACACTGTTCATGAGGGTCTTGAACCCCCCTGTTTCTAGCATTTCTACCGATATCTCTGTAAAAGTAAATACTTTACCCAAAAGTCTAATGATTTTTCCAGATCCCCTAACAACATAGTTTGCAGGTCCATCTGAACCCTGATATTATGACATAACAACCATTCCTGGACCTCCAGCAATGGATGCTCCATTGAATCTGCACAGGGCTGACTTTTCAATTACCAATATATTGAGCATTCTTTTTGTAGCAAGCATTTGATGTAATAGCTTGAATTGAAACGAACGGATTGATGCCTAAATTGTTGTTTTAGACAGTGCATTTGGAAAGTATTCTGACCCCTTCCCTTTTTAGTTAAGTTACAGCCTTATTCTAATATGTATTAAATAAATTATATCCTAATCAATCTACACACAATACCCCATAATGGCAAAGCGAAAACTGGTTTTCAGGAGTTTTTGCAAATTTACAACAATGTAAATTGTGACAAACCTTATTTACATAAGTGTTCAGGCCCTTTGCTATGAAACTCGAAATTGAGCTCAGGTGCATCCTGTTTCCATTGATCATCCTTGAGATGTTTCTACAACTTGATTGGACTCCACCTGTGGTAAATTCAATTGATTGACATGATTTGGAAAGGCACACACCTGTCTATATAAGGTCCCACAGTTGACAGTGCATGTCATAGCAAAAATCAAGCCAGGAGGTCAAAGAAATTGTAGAACGAAACAGGATTCTGTCGAGGCACAGATCTGAGGAAGGGTACCAAAACATCTGCAGCAATGAAGGTCCCCATTAACACAGTGGCCTACATCATCCTTAAATGGAAAATGTTGGCCACCAAGACTCTTCCTGAGCAATCAGGTAGAAGGACATATGTCAGGGAGGTGACCAAGAACCCAATGGTCACTCTGACAGAGCTCCAGAGTTCCTCTGTGGAGATGGGAGAACCTTCCAAAAGGACAACTATCTCTGCAGCACATCACCAGTCTGTTAGGAGTTTGCCCAAAGGAATGAATGCCAAGCGTCACGTCTGGAGGAAACCTATCACCATCCCTCCGGTGAAGCATGGGGGTGGCAGCATCATGCTGTGGGGATGCAGGGACTGGGAGACTAGTCAGGATTGACAGAAAGAACCTTGATGAAAACCTGCTACAGAGCGCTCAGAACCTCAGACTGGTGCAAAGATTCACTTTCCAACAGGGCAACAACCATAAGCACACAGCCAAGACAACGCATGAGTGGTTTGATGCTACCTGAGCCTGATGAACCGTACATTAAGTACATTTTATAAGCCCTACAGTAAATACATTTGGTGAGCCCTAGCCCACAAATGCCCAAATGAATTTGCTGTTATCTAATACATAGCCTATGATATAGGCTACCGCACATTATGCACGATAGAAAAACAAAATAAGTTGATCCCAAAGGAAGATGGCGATGTGTAAATTAGATGCACATTCAGTCCTTATATTACTGTAGCATATGCTGCAGCAAATGTAGGTGTAACGGCAGTCTAACTCTTACTCCTCCTCGGACGAGGAGAGAAGGATCGGAGGACCAATGTGCAGCGTGGTAAGTTTCCATGATTTAATGACATGAAAACTAGACAAAATACAAAACAACAAACGAACCAACCGTCACAGTCCCGTGTGGCACAAACACTGACACAGGAAACAACCACCCACAAAATCCCAACACAAAACAAGCCACCTATATATGATTCTCAATCAGGGACAACGATAGACAGCTGCCTCTGATTGAGAACCATATTAGGCTGAACATAGAAACAGACAAACTAGACACACAACATAGAATTCCCACCCAGCTCACGTCCTGACCAACACTAAAACAAGCAAAACACATAAGAACTATGGTCAGGACGTGACAGTACCCCCCTCCTGAGGTGCGGACTCCGGACGCACCCCTAAAACTCAAGGGGAGGGTCTGGGTGGGCATCTGTCCGCGGTGGCGGCTCCGGCGCAGGACGAGGACACCACTCCACCATTGTCTTTGTCCCCCTCCTTAGCGTCCTTTGAGTGGCGACCCTCGCCCCCGACCCTGGTCTAGGAACCTTCACAAAGTTCCCCCCTAGATAGAGGAGATAGCTCAGGACAGAGCGGTAGCTCAGGACAGAGAGGTAGCTCAGGACAGAGAGGTAGCTCAGGACAGAGAGGTAGCTCAGGATAGAGGGGCAGCTCTGGACTGAAGGGCAGCTCTGGACTGAATGACCGCTCAGGACTAGTGGCAGCTCATGACTGGAGGGCAGCTCATGACTGGAGGGCGGCTCATGACTGGAGGGCGGCTCATGACTGGAGGGCGGCTCATGACTGGAGGGCGGCTCATGACTGGCGGGCGGCTCATGACTGGCGGGAGGCTCTGGCAGCTCCTGACTGGCGGGCGGCTTTGGCCGCTCCTGACTGGCGGGCGGCTCTGGCGGCTCCTGACTGGCGGGCGGCTCTGGCGGCTCCTGACTGGCGGGCGGCTCTGGCGGCTCCTGACTGGCGGGCGGCTCTGGCGGCTCCTGACTGGCGGGCGGCTCTGGCGGCTCCTGACTGGCGGGCGGCTCTGGCGGCTCCTGACAGGCGGGCGGCTCTGGCGGCTCCTGACTGGCGGGCGGCTCTGGCGGCTCCTGACTGGCGGGTGGCTCTGGCGGCTCCTGACTGGCGGGCGGCTCTGGCGGCTCCTGACTGACGGCTCTGACGGCTCGGGACAGACGGGCGGCTCTGACGGCTCGGGATAGATGGGCGGCTCAGATGGCGCTGGGCAGACGGATGGCTCAGATGATGCTGGGCAGCCGGATGGCTCAGATGACGCTGGGCAGCCGGATGGCTCAGATGGCGTTGGGTAGGCAGGCAGCTCAGACGGCGCTGGGCAGGCAGGCAGCTCAGACGGCGCTGGGCAGGCGAGCAGTGCAGGCGGCGTTGGACAGACGGCCGACTCTGACCTGCTGAGGCGCACAGTAGGCCTGGTGCGTGGTGCCGGAACTGGTGGTACCGGACTGGAGACACGCACCTCAAGGCTAGTGAGGGGAGCAGGAACAGGGCACACTGGACTCTCGAAGCGCACTATAGGCCTGGTGCGTGGTACCGGCACTGGTGGTACCGGGCTGAGGGCACGCACCTCAGGGCGAGTGCGGGGAGAAGGAACAGTGCGTACAGGGCTCTGGAGACGCACAGGAGGCTTGGTGCGTGGTGCCGTAACTGGAGGTACTGGGCTGTAGACACGCACCACAGGGAGAGTGCGTGGAGGAGGAACAGGGCTCTGGAGACGCACTGGAAGCCTGGTGCATGGTGTAGGCACTGGTGGTACTGGGCTGGGGCGGGAAGGTGGCGCCGGATATACCGGACCGTGCTGGCGTACTGGCTCCCTTGAGCACCGAGCCTGCCCAACCTTACCTGGTTGAATGCTCCCCGTAGCCCGACCAGTGCGGGGAGGTGGAATAACCCGCACTGGGCTGTGTTGGCGAACCGGGGACACCATGCGTAAGGCTGGTGCCATGTACACCGGCCCGAGGAGACGTACTGGAGGCCAGATATGTTGAGCCGGCTTCATGGCACTTGGCTCAATGCTCAATCTAGCCCGGCCAGTGCGGGGAGGTGGAATAACCCGCACCGGGCTATGCACACATACAGGAGACACTGTGCGCTCTTCCGCATAACACGGTGTCTGCCCGTACTCCCGCTCTCCACGGTAAGCATGGGAAGTGGGCGCAGGTTTCCTACCTGCCCTCGCCACACTACCCTTTAGACCCCCCCCCAAGACATTTTTGGGATTTCTTCTCGGGTTTCCGTGCTAGCCGCGTACCTTCATAACGCCGGTTCCTCTCTCCGGTTGCCTCTGCTCTCCTAGCTGCCTCCAGCTGTTCCCATGGGAGGCGATCCTTTCCAGCCAGGATCTCCTCCCATGTGTAGCAACCCTTGCCTTCCAAAACGTCTTCCCATGTCCATTCCTCCTTTCTCTGCTCCTGCTGCCGCTGCTGCCGCTGCTGTCGCTGCTGTCGCTGCCCGTAGCCACGCTGCTTGGTCCGAGTTTGGTGGGTGGTTCTGTAACGGCAGTCTAACTCTTCCTCCTCCTCGGACGAGGAGAGGCGAGAAGGATCGGAGGACCAATGTGCAGCGTGGTAAGTTTCCATGACTTAATTACACGAAAACTAGACAAAATACAAAACAACAAACGAACCAACCGTCACAGTCCCGTGTGGCACAAACACTGACACAGGAAACAACCACCCACAAAATCCCAACACAAAACAAGCCACCTATATATGATTCTCAATCAGGGACAATGATAGACAGCTGCCTCTGATTGAGAACCATATTAGGCTGAACATAGAAACAGACAAACTAGACACACAACATAGAATTCCCACCCAGCTCACGTCCTGACCAACACTAAAACAAGCAAAACACATAAGAACTATGGTCAGGACGTGACATTAGGGATCAAAATGGAAATAAGTCCCTTTTGTTGTGCAATCCAGATCATTTAAAAAATAATTTGTGTATATTTGTATTTTTTTAACTGACAAATATAATCAATCAATCAACCCAAACTGTGCAGTGGCAATTTGATGAATGGAAAGAGACATCTGTTCCATAACACCACAAAGCCTTCGATACTGGGCAAGCCTACAAGGTAGGGAGGGATGTGTTTTTCTGTTTGTCTAGATTCACATAGTCTACTTATAGTGGTGTTGAATATCAAACCATGATATTGACGTGCCCAAAGTCAGTATCTGTTTATTGGTTGTGTGGTGCATTAGCACAGAAACCTGTTGGTGGATAATTCATTGCATATATTTTATATAATTATAAATATGGCATCAAAATGTTAAAATCAGATTACCCCCTAACTGATCATTGTCTGCAACCGGCTCTGGTCGTGAAGTAATGAAACAGGCAGGGAGGGTGAGCTCCTCTGCGGTGGTACTCGAACCCTCAACCTTCTGGCCCGTAGCCCTGCATGGCATCGACTGTGCCAGAAAAGCAAAGTCGATATCCACGTTTGTAAACACAGGGTCATAGGTTTGGCAACACGTTTCTCCATTAAGTTAAACTCAGACATCTCAGAATTCACAAAGTCAAACACAGACTGCACATCATACCCTCTCGATACATCAAAGTAGCCCAAGAAACGTTCCTGAATAAAGACCTGGTCATCCACATACCTGACGATAACTGACAACTGCTAGAAAATGCACTGCGTCAACCTCTCTTTAAATCTCACTTTCAATGGATGATGTGATTGAAGCTATCAAATCATTCTGAATTGATTTTGACATACCAGAGAAGACAGTAGAAATGTCCATATGATCAGCCAGTAAAGCATCATAACATGCAATTACCTCTGCAAGCTCCTTGCAGTTCCCCTTGTTAGTGGAACTTTCCCTCTCACTGTGCCCTCTAAAAGCCACATCTTACATGCCCAAAAACACAGTAGTATCAAAAAGCTCCTTTTGAACATTCCTGTTTCTTCTTACCGTCTATTTGTGTTGTGCATTTTGAATATGCAGACCTTCGTCGATTACGTGATCGATGCAGCTTTTTCGAAGAAGCTTGAATCTGATGTGGGCAACGAAAGGGTTTCTTCAACAAAAAAATCCACTACATTGACGTTAGCATTAGCTAGCCATTCGGGCAGAGAAAAGTGCACTCTGGTTAGCAAGGCAAATTTAAATAAATTGCACTAAACACAAAAGGTAAGTTATAAAACCAAGGAACCAATAATATAATCTACCTCCTCCTTCTCCTGTAGTTTGAAGAAACTCATTTGAATTGAATAATATCCCAAAAATTCTCAACTACCACTAATCACTATCTCAATCTCGTTTCGTTCTCTTTTCTTTTGATTGAATTGACCACATGTTAGTTCATACTGCAAAAGATTTTATTGGTTGGAGGATGTTCTCCGGAAGTTACCATAATTACCCTGTAGGTCTATGGAGCACGAGCCTCCTTGGTTTTGTATTGAAGTCAATGTAGCCAAAGGAGGACAGAAAATAGCTGATCACCTAGAAGGTGCTGTTGAAACTACTGTAGATCTTAATTTCAAAACAGTGTGTTTTAATCAGGTATTCGGTGACACGTGAATAAACATATTTAGTATAGTTTTATATAAAAATAACTTTTTAATATATTTTTTTTTTTTCTGAAATTCACTGAGTAGGATGGTCCTCCCCTTCCTCCTCTGAGGAGCCTCCACTGATGCCAGCATACTGTAGGTATTGTTATCAAATCCCCAGGATTCTCTGATAAATCCCCTTCTCCCTTGTCTGTCTCATCTGAAACACTGTATGTCCACACCGTCTTTAGATGGTAACATCCTGCATTGCATTAGACCTGGGCTTCGGCTCATGCACGCACGTATGCACACGCACACGCACACACACACACACACACACACACACACACACACACACACACACACACACACACACACACACACACACACACACACACACAGACAAACAAACACACACACACAAATTAATAGTGAGTGTGTGTCCAGGGATGGCCGGCTAAGTCCTCCTGCAGATCTGTTTGAGTTTTTTGGGGAGTCGGTAGTTTTACGTAACACATATTTATTGACGGCCTGCAGGGAGGTAGCTAGCTAGGGCTGGATGCTAACGAACACAGAAGGAATCCTCACAGCAGCAGCAGCGCTTCTGGGCTCATATGGGAAGATTCACGCAGATTCCTCTGCATATTTAATTACATTAGCCGCGGTTCATAAAGCAGGGCAGGACACTGGAGCAAATATGCATCTCCAAAAGAGTTGTGGAGTTTTCTACTGTAAGCTACATAGGGTAAAGAGATGGTTAGTTCGCACAAAATGGCATCTCTCTCTCTGTGTTTGTTGCTTACCAAGAATCCAGTGGCGACAACAATGCTAGCTGATGTGGTTATGGTACAATAACTTTGATAAAATGGTAGACTCAGCACTTTCAAACAGTGGAGGCTGGTGGGAGGAGCTATAGGAGGACTGGCTCATTGTAATGCCTGGAATAGAATTTATGCAAATGAGTCAAACACATGGTTTCCATATGTTTGATGTGTTTGATACCGTTTCATTTATTCCATTCCAGCCATAACAATGAGCCCGTCCTCCTGTAGCTCCTCCCACCCACCTCCACTGCTTTCAAATGACTCAAAGAAATTCTGCTCGCACGGAATGTCTCAGCATGTTGTGACGCAGGAGTAGACAACTTTCAAAGAAAAGCTAGAAAGACTTGGGGAAAAGAAAGAACTGTCTTTCAGTAGAAACATTAAAAGTGCCTCAGCAAGGTCACAGACTATTGTTGGATCAACCCTTAAGAACTGGGCCTATTCTTGTCATGTTGTTTGGTAGGTGCAATGCATTAGCTATTTCTAATTGAAAAATATATTGACAACAAAGGAATGCTAATAGCAATCAGAGACAGCCCAGCCATTTTCAGGGAGCTAGCTCCACCGGCTATTGGCTATAGTAGCAAACTGCCAGGAAAAATGGAGACTAAAGTAGCTGTCATGTGAAGGCCTATACCCCAATGGAGTGCCACAGGGCTTACCGTTGTCTCTTGACCTCTCGAGAGACTCATTGAATGGCAAAGTTCTGATGAGGATGTTGCTTTGTGCGTATCATTCCAAGCTCAACCAATATGTATCGCAGCAACTTTTGAGAACCACATAATAATTATCCATTTGGAGTATAATGATGAGAAAGAAACACATGAATAATAGATTGGACACCGTCGTCGCTGTAAGAAAACATGTGACAACGTTGTGTCCAAATCTTCATCAAGTTTTCAGCTCCAACTCTAATCATGGCTGGGTGTTTAAGAAGCTCATGAATATGAATGAGCTTTGCTTAATTATTGCCCCAGTTTGAGGAGATTCCACCGAGTGGGGGGATGTGAGGGGGGAGACTTAATCTTCATGGAAGAGGATAATCTCCCGGCACCTGCGAGATGATGATGACACATATCTTAAGCCCTAAAAATAAATGAAGAGTGTCGCAAACCCTATATGCAAGCTCCCAGTAATTGATTGGTTAAACCACCAACATGGTTTATTGGGTAAACCACCAACGTTTCGGCATGGTCTCACTGTAGTGATGCTGAAACGTTGGTAGTTTAAGCGATACATTACTGGGAGCTTGTGTATAGAGTGTGTAAATCGCTTTATTTCTTTTTAGGGTTTACTCGCCATTAGTCAGCACCTCTACCAACTTTTTGGCGGGTGTGCACCAGCTCATGCTTTTTATTAAACATATACAGTGGCTTGCAAATGTATTCACCCCCCTTGGCATTTTTCCTATTTTGTTGCCTTACAACCTGGAATTAAAATGGATTTTGGGGGGGTTTGTATGATTTGATTTACACAACATATTTACCACTTTGAAGATGCAAAACAAGAAATAAGACAAAAAACTGAAAACTTGAGCGTGCATAACTATTCACCCCCCTAAAGTCAATACTTGTAGAGCCACCTTTTGCAGAAATTACAGCTGCAAGTCTCTTGAGGTATGTATCTATAAGCTTGGCACATCTAGCCACTGGGATTTCTGCCCATTCTTCAAGGCAAAACTGCTCCAGCTCCTTCAAGTTGGATGGGTTCCGCTGGTGAACAGCAATCTTTAAGTCATACCACAGATACTCAATTGGATTGAGGTCTGGGCTTTGACTAGGCCATTCCAAGACATTTAAATGTTTCTCCTTAAACCACTCAAGTAATGCTTTAGCAGTATGCTTAGGGTCATTGTCCTGCTGGAAGGTGAACCTCTGTCCCAGTCTCAAATCTCTGGAAGACTGAAACAGGTTTCCCTCAAGAATTTCCCTCTATTTAGCGCCATCATTCCTTCAATTTTGACCAGTTTCCCAGTCCCTGCCGATGAAAAACATGTTGTTCTCGTGGTGATGAGAGGTGTTGGGTTTGCACCAGACATAGCATTTTCCTTAATGGCCAAAAAGCTCGATTTTAGTGTCATCTGACCAGAGTACCTTCTTCCATGTGTTTGGGGAGTCTCCCACATGCCTTTTGGCGAACACCAAACACGTTTGCTTATTTTTTTCTTTAAGCAATGGCTTTTTTCTGGCCACTCTTCCATAAACCCCAGCTCTGTGGAGTGTACAGCTTAAAGTAGTCCTATGGACAGATACTCCAATCTCCGCTGTAGAGCTTTGCAGCTCCTTCAGGGTTATCTTTGGTCTCTTTGTTGCCTCTCTGATTAATGCCCTCCTTGACTGGTCCGTGAGTATTGGTGGGCGGTCCTCTCTTGACAGGTTTGTTGTGGTGCCATATTCTTTCCATTTTTTAATAATGGATTTAATGGTGCTCCGTAGGATGTTCAAAGTTTTGGATATTTTTTAATAACCCAACCCTGATCTGTACTTCTCCAAAACTTTATCCCTGACCTGTTTGGAGAGCTCATTGGTCTTCATAGTGCCGCTTGCTTGGTGGTGCCCCTTGCTTAGTGGTGTTGCAGACTCTGGGGCCTTTCAGAGCAGGTGTATATATACTGAGATCATGAGAAAGATCATGTGACACTTAGATTGCACACAGGTGGACTTTATTTAACTAGTTATGTGACTTCTGAAGGTAATTGGTTGCACCAGATCTTATTTAGGGGCTTCATAGCAAAGGGGTGAATACATATGCACGCACAAGCTTTTCCTTTTTTTAGAATTTTTTTAAACAAGTAATTTTTTTCATTTCACTTCACCAATTTGGACTATTTTGTGTATGTCAATTACATGAAATCCAAATAAAAATCAATATTAATTACAGGTTGTAATGCAACAAAATAAGAAAAACGCCAAGGGGGATGAATACTTTTGCAAGGCACTGTATTAAGCCCCCCATGATAAACGTGTCCACCCTAATCTCACAGGGCTACTTAATAGGGAGTAACAGCGGTCATACCACGGGTTGGAGAAAAAACGAAATAAGAGAGAGTGAGGAGGAGAGAGGGAAGGGGGAGAGAGAAGAGAGAGAAGAGAGAGAAGACAGAGAGACGAGAAAGGGGAGAAGAAAAGAGTGAGAAACAGATAGGGAGAGAGTGAAGGAAAAAATAAAAGAGTGATGGAGAGAAAGTCAGAGAGAAGACACTCAGGCATTTCCTGACCTCTCTGATGGTAGAAGCAGACGTGTCGGTCTGGCTAACCTGCCGGTTGCCTCGGCTGCGCCTCCCTCAGTTCGACGCCCAGATGCTTGCCGGCGTATGCCTCTGAGCTTATCAGGCACTCCCAGACACTGACTCCAGCGCATGGAGAGTGGGGAGAGCCCAGGCGCAGTGAAAAGAGCGAGACGGAGAGGAGAGGAGTAGTAGGTGAGTTTACCAAGATGAAGCAGACGCATCGGCGTCTTATTTTTCTTCCCCCTCCAAACACTTCTTTCGTTGCTGGTGCCTGGACCTCTCTGGGGATAGTGGTAGTAGTCGATTTTATTGGTTTCCCGCAGTCAAAGACTGAATTGTGAAACAATTTACAATCATAACATCAATCATATATAATTATCAAATAGTGAAATCCTGAACTAGTAAAACACCTAATACAACACTGAGACTGTCTAGACTGGGAAGTGTCTAGACTGGGAAGTGACTCACAGTGTACTGTAAAGAAGGTTTAATAAAGGTGGAAGAATCTTTTTAGTAGTTTAGAGTTATTGTTATATATACTAGGTTCAATTATTTTTAAGGTTGAGTGGAAGAGGCTATATGGACAATGTTCATCATCATAAAACAAAGTATATTTCTTGACATGAAGTTTCACATACAGTATGTGTGCAGTTGTAATGAAGAGGGAGACAGTACAGTAAATCCAACATTAAAATGTCATCAGCTAGTACGTATGGCATCGTAAAATGTCAAAAGCCACCCTTGCTGATGCCAGTTTATTAATTTGTCAATCAATCTTTAATATCCCAGAGGGAGATATTTAATGTGCAAGAAGGCATCACACATAAAAACAATCAAATATATACAATTCATACAATGAAAGCAGCTGAATGTTGATTTTAAACCCTTTTTACAAAATATGCAATGATTACATGTGGCCAATTTTCTGCCAACCAGGAATGATTATGTTACAAACTTTTCCCCCCTCAAAACAGACATCATATAACAGTCTTACACTACCTGAACTGCCATTAATAATTTACTATTTTTGTGAATTTGACTGTCGTTTTGACAGTGCTTTGCGTTGAGCCTGCATTTGGCCACACTTATGACAGAGAAAGTGCAGCCATTTTGACTGGTAGGGTTCAGGTAAAGTGCTAGCCAATATAATGGCTAGCACTCTCCAGCCCTCTAATCGACTATATAATGTAATTTTGTCTGCTTCAGCAATTTATTGACAGGGACATCCAAGGAGCTTGTTGTTCTCTCTGTTGACATCTAAGGCATGGAAAACACACAATTATCATCTCATTACCGTGCCTCTCCATCACTGTAATCCTGACATTTTATACACCTCTGGGTATGTCACTGGCTGCTATCTTTAGCAGTGGTTGAGTGGTGGTGGTGGGATGGGGGAGGAGAGTGGAGGAGAGGTGTAGGGATGGGGAGGAGAGAGGTAGGATGTGGGAGAGAGATGGAGGGAATAAAGAGGTAATAAAGGACAGCTTTAATTTCCATCAGCCACTCAACAGCCAATCGTTATCCATCTGCTGCCTCCACATAACAACCTGCTCGGGTTTAAATCTATTTGACATTCATGAATATCAGCAGAAAAATTGAATGGTTAAGTAAACCTGTACAGGGAAGAAAATAAATAAAACAGGGAAAAAATATGAATTGCTGAATCCACACTGACCATTAAAAAGTGCTCCAGAACAACACTGCTTATGTGTCAATGTCAATTTATTATTAGAAATAATGTGTTTTGTAGTTACTGCAGAAAATGTCATGGGATAACATACACTGTAAAACAAATCTAGTTCTTTCAACTAAATATGATTAAGTAACTGGTTCCACCGCCTTTGTTTTGTTTGCTCAACTCTTCGGTCAAAGTGTTACCTGAACTTAACATTTTTAGTTGGCCCAAACTTAGCTCCAAGATGAAAAAACAGGCAGAAATTGCCTCATATGTTCATTCAACTATTATTTGGACATCTTACCTAAAAAAAAAAACGTTGGTACTATATAGCTATACACAGTGCTTTAAACATGCAATGTATTTAACACACATGAGTACACTGAGCAAGTTCATTTTATCACGTTTCAGGTAAGACCCGAATGCAGACTGTGTTGAAGTAAAAATGTTTATTACAGCAACAGGGGCAGGTAAATGACAGGTCAAGGCAGGCAGGGATCAATAATCCAGAGTGGTGTCAAAGGCACAGGACGGCAGACAGGCTCAGGGTCAGGCAGAGTGGTCAGGCAGGCGGGCTCAGATTTAGGACAGGCAAAGATCAAAACCAGGAGAGCGAGAAAAAGAGAGACTGGGGAAAAGCAGGAGCTGAGAAAAAATGCTGGTTGACTTGACAAACAGGCAAACCAGGTATAAATACCCAGGGAATAATGGGGGACACCTGGAAGGAGGTGGAGACAAGCACAAAGACAGGTGAAACAAATCAGGGTGTGACACATTTGTACAGTAATTCATATGCAACATGTCCTCCCTTGGGGTTTGAACTCACAACCTCTTGGTTCACAGCATTCTACTCTTCCTACTAAGCCTCCATTTTTGATTCAATAACTGATATCACCTGTATTGCTACACTTTGCACTTCAAAGCAGATCTCAGCTCTGTTCAAAGTACATTCAAGAAAAACAATTGTATTTATCATAGTGATTAAGGAGTAACATTAAAATAGAGTAATATTCCCCACCAACATTAGATAACTACAGAGAAAAAAACGAAAATACTTAAATAAGTCAATCAATTCAATGATGAGAGAATAGTCTGATTGACTGATAATTGACACAGAAGATCAGAAAGCCATGAACTACGAGGTTGTGTGTTCAAATCCCAGGTGTGGACATGTCGAATAATAATTACGGCATAAATAAACATGTAAAGGTGTGTCAAATATGTAAGTTGAAAGCGTTCTATGTTAAAATCATTGTTTGTGTGTGTAACCAGTTGCACAGCCCTTTTCAGTCAAGATGCCCAAATAATAACTTCTAGTTGAACGAACACATAATGTTAAATTGATTGCATATTTTGCCAAAGTTTTCTCAAGTTGGAGCAAAGTTTATCTTTATCTTCAAAAATATCTTTGGGGGGGGTTCAGGTAACACTTGGACGGAAAAGTTGAGTAAACAAAAAAAATGCTGTTGGAACCAGTTACTTAATAATAATTAGTTGAAACACCTAGATTTATGGGTGTTTTTTTTACAGTGTAGACATGAAGGAATGTGGTTTGTGATGACATATGGAAAAAATATTGTGGTTTGTGAGGACGTTGTGGAGGACTTACAGTAGTGTGGTGTACTGGGGATTACAGTTATTTGTAGTGGTACAATCTTCATGTGGAGAATTTTCAAAACTCTTAGTACAAAACTCCAAAATAGTAACACTTGTAACACAGCCAGTCTCACATTCAATATCTTTCATTGTGCATTCGTTTTGTTTGTAGACATCTTTCACCACACAACCATTGATCCAAAATAAAACTGTGAAATATAATGAGTACATTGGTTTAAATCACCAAAACACAACACAATGATATCCTCTCAATTTAGGTATTTTAACAACCAGTTAATCCAATAGCATAACAATTAAGATACATGTTTCAAAATTGCCCCTTGAATGTAGTATGCTACACTACTGTAAATTACAGTAATTAAACCGTCTTCACTTAAGACAATAATACACTTGCACTACCCATTAAAATTGACTGATCAAATTTCCGTAATTTCTATCCTGTGATCAAAGGTGTGATCATTGAATACATCTTTCACAATGTAATCAAATTAAAGAAATGAAAGAAAACGTTTAGCAGGCACTAGTTTGCATCGAGCCTGTCTTGAGCATTTGGCCACAGGTTGTCATTGAAATTGCAGTAAATATCTTCATTGTTCATGCACCTGGGGAAAAACCTTTTGGCATGGTGAATCCAAGCATGACATCAGTCTGGATTGAAATCATTGCATGCCTCATCCATGGCCTGGAGGATGGTGGTACGCTCATGGGGATGGCAATCATACATCTACACCTGTATTGTAATCGTGTATTGTATTTTACAGTATTGTATTGTACTTATGTATTGTAGTGGACCTGTAAATGGCTCAGTTCATAAGAGAATCGCACTAGCAACAACAGAGTTGTGGTTTTCGATTCCCACTGGGGTCACATCGGATAGAAGTTTCTGCTACATAAATTGCATATATTATGGTATTATAGTACTGTATTGGCCAAAGCAATTTTAGTAAAGTAGTGTTTTGGACTTTCTTGTTATGGGCTTTCTGGATTATTTGCGGCTTGGTATTGCATTGATATTGTATTACTGCACTGTAGCAGCTAGAAACGAGCATTTCGCTGCACCTCCTGTAACATCTGCTAATCTGCTGACGCAACAAACAAACTTTCATTTCAATAGAGTTTTTACAAACAGTACGTCTCTGATCTTATCAATATCAGAATTTTTTTTTAACTTTCTGTGAAGTAAAATTATAATAGTCATAGTCACAGTAGTACATGTGAGTATATGTCTTACTTTTTGAGTTGATACTTTACAGACATCAGTGGTGGAAAAAGTACCCAATTGTCATACTTGAGTAAAAGTAAAGATACCCTAAATGAAAATGACTTAAGTAAAAGTGAAAGTCACCCAGTAAAATACTATTGAGTAAAAGTCTAAAATTGTTTTGTTTTAAATATACTTATGTATCAAAAGTAAAAATAAAAGGTTTACCAAACATTTAAGTGATCATCAATTGAGAGCAGCTGCCATGTCAGCTAACAATATTTAGATCGGTAAATTAGTCTAGCCAGCTATCTAAACTTAATGGCCGAATACCGCCCGGGCACTCAGGGCCCAGGGGCCCTGTCCTACAGGTGACCCCCATTGATTTTGTTGGTCACTCTCTCTTATGTAGTTCTCAAAATCTGTAGTAGACGAACAGTTTACATGTTAAATCTATATGTTTACTAAATGTTTAAGTGATCATCAATTGAGAGCAGTCGGATTAAGTCATTTTTAAAATGCCTTTTAACAAAATGTTAAATAATCACATCAAAAATAATCTGTGCATTGCCTTCTGAGAGGCAATTACTTTATATGAACATGTATTGCAATGTGAAACACTGATTAAGTGACTATGATTTTGTGTGTTGTACTTAGTCAATCGAAAATGGGCTTAGGGTTTTGAAACAACTGCCTTTTGGATGATCTGTATCTAGTTTTGCATTAAGAGTTTTTAAAATGTACCACATACTTGTGCAAATCTGGTCTACCCAGAGAACACCTGCAGAATTACAGAACATATTTCCTGCTGAGAACACAGGAAAAATGTGTTGGAAAGTGTGTGTGTGTGTGTGTGTGTGTACTGTATATGCTTGTGTTTTCGAGTACGTATGTCAGGGCCGGCTCCAGGCATAAGCGACATAATCGGTAACTTAGGGCCCCCTCCGCCGCTAGGAGACCCTCGACGCCCCAAAATGTTTATTTTGATTTTGATTAACTCATTCAGGATCTTACTGTTGATAGTTAGAATAGAGAACGCAAGGTGCAATTTAGAAACGTGGTTGTGCATCAGCAGTTTCTCTTGTTATGTCAGTCACTGACAGTGACTCAATTTGCCATGTCAGCTAACAATATTTAGATTGGTAAATTAGTCTAGGCAGCAATCTAAACTTCATGGACGAATACAGACCGGGCACGTGCCCAGGATCCCTGACCTCCAAGTGACCCCCATTGATTTTGTTAGTCCCTCTCAATCAGATATCATTAACATGGCATAAGTCATGGCAAACTGAAGAATTGCAGGAAATTTGCTATAAAAAAAACTCTAGAGTCGATGTCCACGCTGCCGCAGAAATCTAATTAGCATAATAATAAAAACATAAAAATCTGTCCGTTTAAGATAGAGTTATCTGGGGGTTTTTGTTGCCTCAATCCACAGTATCCACTTCCGCATATGCAGTGAAAGGTGACAGACCTAGAGCGGTCTTCTCACAAAATGATCTGTAGCGTCCGAACGGTTTGGCCTAAAAAACTATTATGACTCCTTTATGGAAAGATGAGACTCACGAACACGATTGTGTTATCTATTTTCTCCTGTGACCCGCAACGATGCCCTTAATTAATCTTCCCCAGAAACATCCACAGGGTTATGGTTCCCACAGAGTGTGGAGTACACACAAGGACTATAGGAAGTGTCTCCAACAGGGCAGGTCTCTGTGTGTGTGTGTGTGTGTGTGTGTGTGTGTGTGTGTGTGTGTGTGTGTGTGTGTGTGTGTGTGTGTGTGTGTGTGTGTGTGTGTAAGAGGTGAGAGAGAACAGAACCTGAGTAGTAATCCTATAGAGACTACAGTGACCACAGAGACTCCCATATCTCTTCCACAGCACAGCAGCCATCAACAGCTCCTCTCTGCCCTACGGTAGGTATTGAATGATGATGATTGGGTCCAGACAAGGTCAGATTGAGGTGTGCTCAGGTCATTGAGAGAGATAGAGACATTGTTCTGCCACGGATTGGAAATGGTACCTGTGTTCTCCTATGCGAAGAGCTGAAAGCGGCTAAACTCTGAGAAGTAAGGATAGGAAGGATAGGCCATGCTATGTATTGAACAGTAATTCCAGAAACAACACTGAGAATAGATGTCCTTAACACAGGTTCCTGGTTACGTAATGCGTTAATAAAAATATATATTGTATATATATTCTGATGTTCTATGATAGTCTTCATTGGCGCTCTCAATTATTAACTCAGGGTAAGCTCTTTCTACCTCTGTCCAACAGGCCGGCCTTCCCTATGGAAGAGGTCACATCGGCAGCACACATTACAAATACAGACCCTCCCATGCCTTGTTATGCAGTTATCCAATGATACAGCAAAGCACATATTATGGCACTATTATGGCTGTATATGGCGTGAATATCAACAAAAAATATGACCATAAAAATATAAACTAGACATATAATGCCACTGGTATAGCACTACGGTACAGAAATAACAGCAAAAAATATTACCGCAAAAATACTGCAAACAGGGTTTCCCAAACTCGGTCTTGGGGACCCCAAGGGGAGCATGTTTTGGTTTTTGCCTTAGCACTACACAGTTGATTCAAATAATCTGATCATTAAGCTTTGGGAAAAGCGACTGAAAGGCATGGTACTGCGTTTCTCATGGAATTCTGGAATATCGATTGCATTGAATGAATCTATTCCACATTCTTTACATTCTTTTTCATTGGGTTACATAAACAGATTCCACTGCCAGATAAACGTATTGGTATAATATAAATGTGTCCACTCACACACCCACTAGAAAAATAGAATTGTGTTTAGGGTAGGAACCAAAGTGTTGGTCAGTGTTTCCTAGGGGACCCGATAATCTTTGGCTACAATAAATGTTCCCTTAGCTACTTCATGTAGCTAACATATTTATGCTTTGCCTATTCCTCTGATTTAGAAGACACTGTTGCACAAACATGATGATTTAGTCCTACACCATCACTGGTATCATGCTGTATAGCTAGCTACGTTTGCTCTGACTCCGTACATTTATTAGATAGCTACCAGCTAACTAGGAAATAGCATTAGCAGCTAACACAATTTAGGTGTGTTAGCAAACACCCCCACAACATGATGCTGCCATCCCCGTGCTTCACGGTTGGGATGGTGTTCTTTGGCTTGCAAGCCAGCCCCTTTTTCCTCCAAACACAACGATGGTCATTATGGCCAAACAGTTCCATTTTTGTTTCATCAGACCAGAGGACATTTCTCCAAAAAGTACGATCTTTGTCCCCATGTGCAGTTGCAAACCGTAGTCTGGATTTTTTATGGTGGTTTTGGAGTAGTGGCTTCTTCCTTGCTGAGCGGCCTTTCAGGTTATGTCGATATCGGACTCCTTTTACTGTGGATACAGATACTTTTTACGTGTTTCCTTCAGCATCTTCACAAGGTCCTTTGCTGTTGTTCTGGGATTGATTTGCACTTTTCGCACCAAAGTACGTTCATCTCTAGGAGACAGAATGCGTCTCCTTCCTGAGCGGTATGACGGCTGCGTGGTCCCATGGTGTTTATATTTGTGTACTATTGTTTGTACAGATGAACGTGGTACCTTCAGGCATTTGGTAATTGCTCCCAAGGATGAACCAGACTTGTGGAGGTCTACAATTTTTTTCTGAGGTCTTGGCTGATTTCTTTTGATTTTACCATGATGTGAAGCAACGAGGTACTGAGTTTGAAGGTATGCCTTGAAATACATCCACAGGTACACCTCCAATTGACTCAACTGATGTCAATAGCCTATCAGAAGCTTCTAAAGCCATGACATCAATTTCTGGAATTTTCCAAGCTGTTTAAAGGCACAGTCAACTTAATGCATGTAAACTTCTGAACCACTGGAATTGTGATACAATGAATTATAAGTGAAATAATCTGTCTGTAAACAATTGTTGGAAAAATTACTTGTGTCATTCACAAAGTAGATGTCCTAACCGACTTGCCAAAACTATAGTTTGTTAACAAGAAATTTGTGGAGTGGTTGAAAAACGATGTTTTAATGACTCCAACCTAAGTGTATGTAAACTTCCGACTTTAACTGTATATATTACCAGTCAAAAGTTTGGACACACCTATTTATTCAGGGGTTTTTCTTTATTTTACAATATAGAAAAATTGTGAAGACATCAAAACTATGAAATAACACATATGGAATCATGTAGTAACCAAAAAAGTGTTAAACACATCATAATATATTTTATATTTGAGATTCTTTAAAGTAGCCACCCTTTGCCTTGATGACAGCTTTGCACACTCTTGGAATTCTCACAAACAGCTCCATTAGGCAGTCATCTGGACTGCATTTCAATTAACAGGTGTTCCTTGTTTAAAATTAATTTGTGTTAACAATTGTTGGAAAAAATACTTGTGTCATGCACAAAGTAGATGTCCTAACCGACTTGCCAAACCTAAAGTTTGTTAACTAGAAGTTTGTGTAGTGGTTGAAAAATGACTTTTAATGACTCTAACCTAAGTGTAGGTGAACTTCCGACTTCAACTGTATGTGCACACACAGATGTCTGTGTATGTGCATGCTTTTATTGGCTTATGCGTGTGTGTGTGTGTGTCTACAGTGTGTGTATAGCATTGTACTCAGCTGTTCAGTGTAACACTCAGGTTTGCCATTTGCCCATCTCCATCTCCAGTGAGACGGTAGAGACGGTGAGAATTGCTCCCTGCAGCAGATGGCAGAGTTATGCTCTGCAGAGGTGAAAAATAACCCATTAGCCTCAGAAATTAATGGCTTTTTCTCTTTTGCTATCAGCCTTGAATATACCTGACCAGACTGGAGCTACTCTCTTACCATGACCAACCCAGTCTTTATAATCAGCCTGTCTGTGTCATATGCCTCACCTCCACCATGGTTCAATAGTATATGTCAACTCGGTAATTCAAAATGGCTGCTTGAGTGTGGGCAGGAATCCCCTGGTATATTGGATACCTTTTTGTTTAAATTACTGTCTTGGGCCTTCCGAGTGGCGCAGCAGTCTAAGGCACTGCATCGCCATGCTAGCGGCGTTACTACAGACCCGGGTTCCTTCCTGGGCTGTGCCACAACTGGCCGTGGCCGGGAGTCCCACAAGACCGCGCACAATCAGCGCAGCGCCGTCTGGGTTAAGGGAGGGTTGGGCCGGGGGGGCCTTACTTGGCTTATCGTGCTCTAGCGCCTACTTGTGGTGGGCCGGGTACCTGCAGGCTGACCCCTGTTGCCAGTTGAACGGTGCTTCCTCCGACACATTGGTGCAGCTGGCTTCCGGGATAAGCTGGTGGGTGTTAAGGAGCACTGTTAGGCGGGTCATGTTTCGGAGGACGCATGACTCCACCTTTGTCTCTCCCGAGCCCGTTGGGGAGTGACTGCAATGACGCAAATTCGAAATTGGAAAAAATACATTATAATAGTAATAATAAATTACTGTCTTAAACACTTTTATTTTTTTGTTTTGTTTGTTTCTTTTTTTAATTTATCGACCGACAGCCTGTAAGGTCCGGAAAGATATATCCATCATTTGTTTTGTTATGTTTTGACATCTCCTTTTGTCTAAGTTTTCAGCCCAACTAAGCAGCTTCAATTGCTGGAGAACACTGAATCCAGTAAATATCTATTTGAGGATCAACCACCCATCAATTCTTGAGTAAGAAGTATCCGCACTGTATCATGCTGAATAGTCTTGTTGGTACATTTTAATGTTTAACAAATTACTTTAAACACTAATACTACAATTAAAAATGGCTGCTGTAGTTGTGGCTTTTTCCAGCGATGCAAAAACTGATGTAAAGGAAAAAGAGACCTGGATTAAGGTTGTCGGACGAAATTCCCCAAAGGAGACTGTTTATCCTATTTTTATCATGGAGAGAGAAATCTTGACAAAGGAGGAGGCCATAGCCAACCCCATTAAGGAGGTGGAGCTCTACCACAGTCTCATGCATGAAATTCATCCAAACCACTTGAGGTCAGTACAGAGAGTACTTGCACTCTAGAGTATATATCTTCTGACTAAGAAAGGGCAAAGCTTCTGATCAGACGAATAACAGTCAGAGGAAAACATGTTGTGTTCAAAGGGAATAATCCTTTCAGTTTGAAGTCGTGCGTGGCTGACCAGAACTCAGTTCAAGGTACAATTAAAGAGCTACCTGAATAAGCAGATGATAGTGTTGTGACTGAGTTTCTGTCTAAAGCTGGATGTAAAGGTGGTGGGGAGAGTGATGAGGTGCATGATCAGATACAAGGGTCAACTCACAAACTGCTCCAATTGAGATCATTCTGTATATGTTGAAGCAGTACCCATTACTCCCATAACACGGCCTGTAAAGATTGGCCCTCACTGAATCAAAGTATTTTATGATGGCCAAAGCCCTGTGCGTAGACATGACTGGCAGACACAATCCCACGCTAGATGGGGTCAGGAGATGGTAGAGTACAGTCCTACTACACTGGACAGCGTAAGGTGCATAGAGGAAACGTTTTCACACTATGTGCAGGACAACAATCCTATCCCCATGAGTAGGGCAGACGTATCACATATCTCAGCTGAAATTACATACTGTAAAGTGAAACTGAGGTTGAAGAGCATCATTTATCGGCTCCCAAGGACAAAGACGGAGTGAATGAAACATTGGAGTTGGTACCTGGTGATCCAGAGTCTACAACAATGACCTTTCATTCCAAGAAGAAGAAGAAGAAGAAGAAGAAGAAGAAAAATGCTGAAAATGAATCTGGGAAAGTCACCGAGACCAGTGACAATCATAACCCAATAGAAAACTGAGGATAATAAGGGACCCTGAAGGCGGTGCAACTTTATGAGGAATATAAGAGACAGCCAAACATCAATGATGACCTTCAGTCAACAAACACCTAAGCGGCCCAGGATACCAAGCTCCCCATCAGAGCCTGGAGTTAGGTCATCTGCAGGAAAAAAGGCAGGTATGGACTGTGGTGGAAAAAGTACTCAATTGTCATACTTGAGTAAAAGTAAAGATACCTTAAAAGAAAAAAGACTTGAGTAAAAGTCACCCTGTAAAATACTACTTGAGTAAAAGTCTAAAAGTATTTGGTTTTAAATATACTTAAGTATCAAAAGTAAAAGTATAAATACTTTCAATTTCCTTATATTAAGCAACCCAGACGGCACGATTTTCTAGTTTTTTAAATTTACGGATAGCCAGGGACACACTATCAGACATAATTTACAAACTAAACATTTGTGTTTAGTGACTCTGCCAGATCAGAGGCAGTAGGGAGGACCAGGGATGTTCTCTTGATAAGTGTGTGAATTAGACCTGTCCTGCTAAGCATTCAAAATGTAACAAGTACTTTTGGGTGTCAGGGAAAATGTAAGGAGTAAAAAGTACATTATTTGCTTTAGGAATGTAGTGGAGTAAAAGTTGTCAAAAATATAAATAGTAAAGTAAAGTACAGATACCCCAAAAAACTACTTAAGTAGTACTTTAAATTATTTTTACTTAAGTACTTTACACCACTGAATCACGATGTAATTCTGGGAGAAGTGGAGAAATGTCCCCCTAATTAGCAATCCAAACCAAAATCATTGATGAATGGTGGAACATGAATGATTGAAGTAATCTATATTTGAGTAGCCTGTATTATCTGGTTCTGTGAGGGTGTTGGTGAATGGAAAAATGAAGAGTCAGGCGCAGGACACAGATATAAGTAATAGTCCAAAATTTACTCAAAATATAAGTAAAGTTCCAACAAGGAAAAAACACAATAATGCAGAGCACTAACAACACGAACCCACATGACAAACAATAATGCACAAAACAGAGAGGGAAGTCAGAGGGTTAAATAGGGAACATAATTAATGGAATGGAAACCAGGTGTGTATGATAAAGACAAAACAAAACGAAAATGAAACATGGATCGGTGGTGACTAGAAAGCCGGTGACGTCGACCGCCGAACGCCGCCCGAACAAGGAGAGGGACCAACTTAGGCCGAAGTCGTGACAGGTTCAGAGAAGGACATGCTGGTTATGTGAACATAACCTCTGTCGCTAACATGCTTTTTAAGAGAATGTGCAATCTGCAGATAATCTCATTTTAATGCAAACTCTTGTCCCAAACAAAACCCGTCTTTGAGACAAACTCAGTTCCCTTAACTCAGCTATTAGAAAACATTGCACCATGAAACTTTTTGAAACCGTTAATCAGGCTAAAATGCTCTGGGACCCTCGCTCCAAGCCTAGAGGATTATTAGGAGGTCATCTGAATATTCATAGCATTATTTCTAAAAGTAAACAGTTAGAACATTTATTGAATGACTCTAATCTTGATTTTTTTCCTGTTTCTCTGAGACATGGCTGAATAAATCTTCTCATATTTCTGCCTTTAATGTCCCTGGATATTCCATATTCAAGAGGGACAGGGGAGGGGGCATAGGGGGTCGATTGCTTATGGATTGCTTATAATTTGAAATAAAATCGTATCTGATGGAAGCATGCCAATGACATTAAATGTATGGGTTTAAATGTCTTCCTCTCCCCTCATATGTCTCTCACCATTATTGGATTATATGGACCACCAACAACTGATATCTAATTTTATGACCATCTAATTGCCATGCTTAAAGAATATGATCATAAGAAGGAGATCATCTTCTTGGGCGATTTCAATATAAACTGGGAAAACAAAACTAGCAGGAAAAAACTCTGAGAGCACAAAGTATTTCAACCTGACTCAAATAATACAAGGACCAGCCAGAGTAACACAGACATCCCAGACTCAAATTGATCTGGTGTTTACTAACAGACCTGATCAAATAAATAAGTCCATTAACTTACTAACTGGCATATCTGACCACAATGTAACATTGGTGGTTAGAAATCTCACTAAAAAAGAGATTTAAGAACTATATTAACGTGCAACAGTACGATAAAAAAATCCTGATAAGTGAGCAGAGTAACTACGATGCAGCTATAAATCAAATTGACTGGTCTAAGCTGTTAATCAATGAAGACCCAGAGTCTGGATATAGAACATTTCTGTCAGCTATTGACAGAGTGGATACCTATTTTACCAGGAAATTTCAACGTAAGCCAAGACAGAAAACATCTCTACCATAGCTCAACGATCTCTAGGCAGATGAGAGAACGGGATCTTTCCTTGAAATAAAGGCACTGAAGTCTGGTCAGAATAATGACAGACGTATATTTGCATCACTGAGAAATACGGTGGTAAGGAATATAATAAAAGCAAAGGCAGAGTTATTCAGAGTTATCAATGAAACAAAAGGAAATGGCAAAGTGATTTGGGAAAATCTCAAACTAACAGGGAGAGGAGCTGAAAAGTCCCTGAATTAAAGGTTAATGTAATTCTAATTCAAGACTCCAATTTCATATCCACCACCTTTAACTATTTTTTTGTTGGCTCTGCCAGGGAACTGGCTCAAAGATTTTCAACCAAGACCACAGTTCTCACTCCCGTGGATAATAATAATAATAAACCGATATTCATCATTCCTGAAATCCCCGCGTCAGCAGTGGACAGTATTATTAGCTTCTTCAGGAGCTCTACAACAAAAGACGTATTTGGTCAAGACACTTTATCCCTGAAGAGACAAATATTCTCTGATTACCCCTATTGTACATCTAGTTAATCTGTCTATCAAATATGGGTTCTTCCCCAATGCTTGGAAGTCTGTTGCAGTGATACCTGTTTTAAAATATGGTGACCCAAAACTGGTGGAAAATTACCGACCTATAAGCATTCTTCGAGTGCTATCAAAAGTAGCTGAAAGATGGGTGGCTGATCATCTGACTGATCACCTCAATCAGGGCAACTCAATACATCAAATGCAATTTGGATTCAGAACTAACCTGTCAAGGCTCAGGAGAAGACTCAGATGCAGACAGTTTCAAAGTAACAAAAGTATATTACAAAAACAGGGGGGCCGGCAAACGACAGGTCAAGGGCAGGCAGAGGTCAGTAGTCGAGAGCATAGTCTGAAACGTACAGAACGGCAGGCAGGCTCAGGGCAGGCAGAGGTCAGTAATCCAGGGTGGTATGACAAGGTACTGAATGACAGGCAGGCTCAGGGCAGGCAGAATGATCAAAAACAGGGAAAGCTAGAAAACAGGAACTAGAGACAGAAAGGCGCAAGGGAAAACGGCTGGTAGGCTTGACGAAACAAAACGAACTGGCAACAGACAAACAGCGAACACATGTATAAATACACTGGGGTTAATGAGGAAGATGGGCGACACCTGGAGGGGGGTGGAGACAAGCACGAAGACAGGTGAAACAGATCAGGGTGTGACATAACCATTCTACAAAAACAGCCAATTGCTATTTTGCATTAAATCTTAACTGGACATAGGTGGTGAAGTCCGCGCAGTCTTTTTGGATCTTAAAAAGGACTTTAATACTGTGGATCATGAGGTCTTCCTATCCAAACTATCCTACCTTAATGTGTCCACTGAAGCCATTAGTTGGATGTATTCTGACCGGTTGCATCACCGCCTGGTATGGCAACTGCTCGGCATCTTACCGTAAGGTGCTTACCGTAATGAGTACGGCCCAGTACAACACTGGGGCTACGCTTCCTGCCATCCATGACCTATATACTAGGCGGTGTAAGAGGAAAGCACAAAAAATTGTCAAAGTCTCCAGTCACCCAAGTCATAGACCATTTGCTACTCGCTGTTTACTATCTATGCACTGTCACTTTACACCTACCTAGATGAACAAATTACCTCGACTAACCAGTAACCCCGCACATTGACTTGGCACTGGTACCCCCTGTATATAGCCTCGTTATTGTTATTTTATTGTGTTACTTTTTATTATTTTTTACTTTAGTTTATTTGGTAAATATTTTCTTAACTCTTTCTTGAAATGCATTGTTGGTTAAGGGCTTATAAGTAAGCATTTCACGCTAATGTTGTATTCGGTACATGTGACAAATAATGTTTGATTTGATTTTAGTCCTATCTGACAAACAGAAGTCCCTTGGGGTTCGTCTGGGGAACAATCCGTCGAACTGTCTTTACTATAACATTGGGGTCCCCCAAGGGTCAATTTTAGGCCCCCTTCTGTTAACCATCTATAAATGATCTCCCACTTGCTTGCCCACAAGTTAACATGAAGATGTATGCAGATGATACAGTCCTGTATGTTCACAAAAAAATAGACAAGATGTTGCTATGGTACATATTTCTAAATGGATGACTGATTCTTGCCTACATTTAAATATTGACAAGAGTGTTTGTATGTACTTCTCTAAGAAATCCATTGATTATGCCCAACAAGCTGTTCTTGTTAATGGGGAGAATCTGAAAGTTGTGTCTAACTTCAGGTATCTCAGTGTCATTTTAGACTCCAACCTGACATTCAAAAAACATCTGAAGAAGGTGGTTAACACAGTCAAGTTTGGATTATCCAACTTTAGGTTTATAAGACCTTTCATTCCTCTGGAGGCCGCCAAACTATATATGCACGCTATGATCTTCTCACAGCTGAGATGTTGCCTCACATGCTGGTCACAAGCAGGAGCTACTAGTCTGAAACCAGTTGAATCACTCTTAAGATTTTTGATAACAAACCAAACAGTTACCACCATTGTCACATCATTCACAAACATAATGTATTCAGTCTGGATAGCTTTAACCAGTATGTAGATGCAAGCCTTGTCTTCAAGATCCTGCACCTCCACACCTTCATAGAGCACATCATGCTCAAGGAAAGCACCTCCAGGATAACAGGGCAGTAACTAGAGGGGAATGCGTTGTCCCTTTTCGACACAGTAAATTCGGTCAATCGGCCTTCTCTGTTAGATCTACAATATACTGGAATGCAATGCCCATGGACTTGAGAAGCTGCACTGATTATTGTACTTTTACATTTTTATTGAAAACATGGCTAAAATCTATCCAAACCTGTAGACATGAGTTATCTGTGGTTCCTCATATGTAAGACAACAGTTGATGATAGTGTTTTTATTACGAATAAGATGTTGTTGTTAGAATTATATGTTACTGGATGTAATGTATTTGTATTTTGTATTGTTTTAGTGAGTATGTGTATTGTGGTTGTGTAATTGCCCTTACTTACCCTGGGACTACGGGTGCAAATTAGCTTTCGGGCTAACCCCGGCACATTTACATGGATGTTGCATTATTGTAATATTGTTAATATGTTAATTCATGTGCATTGTCCCTTATAAATAAAGTAACAATGTAAAATCTACTCTAGACCCTATCTGTCAACTCTGCAATCAATGTAACATCTACTCTATGTCGACTCTGCTATTTGGTCCGCCAGGCTGCTGATGTCATGCAGACTGTCCTGTCGTTCTTGTGTTCATACATTTTCATAACGTCAGCGACCAGTTTTATGTCGGACGACAATATAATGTTCACGATGTCACTGCGACAATTGTATACAGAAATGTTGATAGACCCACCGTAAACTAGCCGGAACACATAGTCATGCTATGTAATTGCCTATGCGGTCCATATCACTCATCATGAAAATTCCCAATCCACTCCATACTATTCATATTTTCATTTATATATATGACTTTCCACACAAACATTTATCACATAGCCTAGTCTCTAGAGTTTACAGTAACATCAGTCTGAGCCCCCCCCCCCCCCCCCCCACAGAACAAGGGAAATTAAATTATTTGCACTCGATGATATTCAATAAGTCCTTCATCACAATGCAATAAACACTCAATCATGCTCCTGGGGCCTTTATGACTCTTGGCTGTAATAACAAAATGTAAATGTATTCTTTGTACTGTCACTCCCTCTCATAAATGTACACACTGGTATCCTAAACCATCTAATCAGTTATGTGGAGGCAGTTGTGTCTACGCAAATGAATATGCAATCATGACTCACGGATTCCTCCAAAAGTACACTTGATATGGAGCTCTCCATTTTCACTGTGATTCTATGCGACGCACTTTTAAAATAACATTTCTAGTTGTGGGTTTTTCCATTAGAGAGTGGTAAAAAGAGGAATAGAGGGACTTTGGTGAAAATGAATACCTTTCCTATCAATGGGTAAGTTGAGAGTGAATTAATGCGGCTGCTTTCCAAGCAGACACGGCACTACAAAGTGGAGACTTACTGTAGCGTGTAGGGACTAGATGAAATTAAACGAACACAGATACACTATATATTCCAAGGCACTGTGTGTGTGTGCGCGTGTGTGTGTGTGTGTGTGCGTGTGCGTCTGCGTGTGCGTGTGCGTGTGCGTGTGGTCATGAGAAACAAGCTCTCACATGGAAAGGAACCAAGGCTATGCAATATTTTTTTACTAAGGCCTGGATTCAATCAGATTTGGGTTCTGGCACACTTAACATTTAAAGCTCATTTCTGATTGAGCCGACATCGTCAGCTTTTACTGTTGTCATGTCCTGTGAGGATCAAATGACTCAGATCAGCTTGGCAATGGTTGACAATAACCAGACCCTCTCCCACCCGCAAAGGGTGGTGGCGAGAACTGCCGGGTTGACAGCTCACACTCGTTTGTAAATTAAGCAGGAGAGGACTCTCTCTTTACCCTCCAGTATTGGCTAAAGGGCTGTTCTTTGTCTCCAGAGCCTTTTGCCCGCCCAAAACTCTAAAGTCCAAAAGTGAATACCAGAACAATATTTCTAACACAACAATGTGGGGAATGGTCAGTGGGGAACTATGGAAAAATAATATAATATTGGTTTTCATTTTGTGATGTCATTAAAAACCGTATGTACGAAATACTGTAACTTAGAAAGTACAGTGGTTGCTCAACTAAAAGTTTTGAGATTATGCTGCGGGATTTAGAGGTAATTTGTGGTTTAATACGTTACCTTGCGTCACTGCTTCATTGCTCCAGACCAGCACAAGGGAGAGTTAGAGCACTGATTATGCTTTTGGGTCCCAAGGTGCTAAATGTGTCTCTACCTGACAATGAATGGGCGATATAAACCAAATAGAAACTGATAATTGTGCACAACTTCAAAATTGAATTTCAGTTAACTGAATGTTGAAGATGAAGAAGATGATTGAATTTAGAAATGAAAACGTTCAATTATATTCCATGATATTCTTAAGATATACGGTATGTGTTGACTGAATATAAGCAAGTGATGTCTGCTAAATAATCAAGTTGATGGCGCAGTCGTATAGACCTCGGCACCTACATAAAGCTGAGTGACTGAGTGACAAAATAAATAAGTACCAACCTTCTTTCTGATAGTCATTAACAATTAAATGTTTTGGTTATCCTGACCTGGATGCCATGTATTATAATCTCTAAAAGGAAAAATATTACCGCTGTCTCTTGCACATGTCATTTTCCAGATTTGCCCTAATGAAAAATGCCCCTTAGATATTCATTTAAAATCCTCCAGTCCTCTGAATGTAATTATTGGCAGAGAGCCATACAGATTACAAAATAGTTGGGAAGAGATTTTCGATGGCACATGGTTTATGAATTGACACGCAATTTTCCGTTACTCCTGAAAGCGCTAACAATCAAATCCATTCTCTCCATCGACCCACACGCACTTTAAATATTTGGATAAAAAAGTATTTAAAAGCTGACAGTTGATTTTATGCATTAATTAATTTGGTTCATCTGATGAAGGATTGACTCGATCTATAAGCCCAGGACGATAGTAAAACGGGCAATAAGATACACTACAAGAAAGGGAACACATATATAACCATAGAAAACGGTTGCAGGTCTGAGGGCCATCAAGCGAAACAGACCAATGAAGCACGGGTAAACAGCGGGAGTTACTATGACTGAGGACTGGGTAGGGTAGGGGGCCGACGCCCTCCGCTTCTCCCTTCCTTCGATTCTGGGCCGGGAGGTTCGGGAAGGTGCCTTCGGCTCTCGCCCGAGCTCGGATCCCCACATCTCCATGTCGCCTGGGTTGGGACTGACCAGCTCCATCCCCCCTTTCCCCGTTAGGCACGGCCACAATATCAAGGTGCACATGGGTCGATTTATATAATGAATATGAATTCGGAGGGCAGAAATGATTAAATATTAAAGAATTAGACCTCTCACTAAAGGCGACAGTCATACAAAAGTTATACTTTTGGAATATAGTAATAAGAATGTCAGTTTAATATGCAGTGCAGATCACCTCCTATTACCATTCTCAGAGTTTTAAGAATTGTGTGTGTTCAATTATTTGTGACATTGTGGCATTTAAAGCATATTGAAGATAGAAGCAATAGGATTTGAAGCAATAGCCTACCTGCATGTGGTCAACTATTTCAGCACTGTTTCGCGCTGCTCTGAGACAAGCATTGGGACTTTATTTTCACTGAATCTCCATTTGGGTATTGGTTAGACTACAATTAGGGTGTGGAAATGTTAGGATTATAGCCTACTCCCAACCGGTCATGTTGTACCGCACCATATTTTCATAACGGAAACCCAGAGGGTTTAGCTTTTAGTTTTTCTTGGAATAGAAACACAATAATATGAATCAAATTAATTAAGCAAAAATGTTTTAAATCCATCCCATATAGTATGTTCTTACAAAAAAAGGTTTTAAATTCTCTAGTGCAGCCAATATTAAAGACTGTCAAATGCTTCTCAAAGATGCCCTCTGGTGGTCAAACTAGCACTAACTTGCATTAATGGCAACAATGGCTGACACTTAAATAACGTGCCATAGAACTCTGTGGCAGCCCACAAGGTGTGCTGCAGTATGACACAAATTTTACAGGAAGAACCACTATATATCTCCTTTATCTGACAAGTTTCCATCCAATACGTTGTGCATATGACACGAAAAAATATCTTATTTTTGGTAAGATATGAATGTGATTTTAGGAGGTATAACAGAATCTATCTCTCTCCCCCTCTCTTTCTCTACCCCTCCCTCTTTTGGGAAAAGGCAGTCATGTTGTTATTAGTCCGTCCAAATGTATTTTCACAGTCGGAGCTCTTTTTTTCCCCAGAGTTCCCAGTTGTCTTGAACTCACTGAAGTCTTGAGATTTCCCAGTCCTGAGTTTCCAGTTGTTTTGAACATGGCAGAAGTCATGCTGTATTGACAGCATGGCCAATGTATTCAACCTTTTCTGGCCCATCTTGTTTATCCTTTAAAAGAGACCTTTAAACCCAGACTTGGACCACACAACCACTCCACTGAATAGCAGGCTAGTGATTGCTTTGCAACTCTTGCAGTTAGCCACTGATTCCTTTCAAACCATTCGTTGTTGAATTTGCAATTTCCAACTTGTATTATGTTTATGTCCAATGGCTGATGATCACCAATATGTTTTATCTGTAATATCTCTTCATAATTTCTCTTCATATGACAAAGATTGAAAAGGATTTGACAGTAGATTGTCGACTTCTGCCCTGAATGACGCGTCGCCAGTGGAAAACTAGTTGTACATTTCTCCATCCCTTAGCTTTTTATTGAAACAGGGGAGGGAAGAATGCTTTGATATTGCTTTAATTAAGAATTCTAGCTCTAGTGCAATCTCTGAAAATGCAGGAACATTGCCATAAAAGCTAAATTCTCTAACTCGCTCTATAGATAGTCTGTTAAGAACAAATTCTTTGTAGCGGTCATTGTTGCATGAGGAAGGATCGGACCAAAGCGTAGACCCCCCTCCGCCTCTGGCTCCCCCCACTTTGGTGGCGCCTCTGGTGCGGGGACCCTCGTCGCGGGCCCCGGACTGGGCACCCTCGTCGCTGGAGGCTCCGGACTGGGCACCCTCGTCGCTGGAGGCTCCGGACTGGGCACCCTCGTCCCTGGAGGCTCCGGACTGGGCACCCTCGTCGCTGGAGGCTCCGGACTGGGCACCGTCGTTGCTGGAGGCTCCGGACTGGAGACCGTCGCTGGAGGCTCCGGACTGGAGAACGTCGCTGGAGGCTCCGGACTGGGCACCGTCTCTGGAGGCTCCGGACTGGAGACCGTCGCTGGAGGCTCCGGACTGGAGACCGTCGCTGGAGGCTCCGGACTGGAGGCCGTCGCTGGAGGCTCCGGATTGGAGGCTGTCGTTGGAGGCTTCGTGCCATGACTCCTCCCTGGAGGCTTCCTGCCATGACTACTCACTGGAGGCTTCGTGCCATGGATCTTCACTGGAGGCTTCTTGCCATGGATCATCACTGGAGGCTTCGTGCCATGGATCATCACTGGAGGCTTCTTGCCATGGATCATCACTGGAGGCTTCGTGCCATGGATCATCACTGGAGGCTTCTTGCTATGGATCATCACTGGAGGCTTCGTGCCATGGATCATCACTGGAGGCTTCGTGGCATGGATCATCACTGGAGGCTTCGTGCCATGGATCATCACTGGAGGCTTCTTGCCATGGATCATCACTGGAGGCTTCTTGCCATGGATCATCACTGGAGGGAGGAGACGTATGGGCAGTCTGGTATGTGGAGCTGCCACAGGGCTCACCAGGCTGGGGAGACATACAAGGGGATTAGTTCTGGGCGCAGGCACAGAGACAGAGACATACAGGAGGCCCTGTCCTTGGCAGAGGCACCGGATACACTGGGCCGTAGAGGCGCACTGGAGGTCTCGAGCTAAGAACCTGCACAACCCGTCCTGGCTGGATGGTGACTTTGGCCCGGCACATGCGGGGCGCAGGCACAGGACGCACTGGGCTGTGCAGACGCACTGGAGACACAGTGCGCAGAGCCGGCGCAGGATATCCTGGGCCGTAGAGACGTACTGGAGGTCTGGAGAGCAGGGCTGGCACAATCCGTCCTGGCTGGATGCTCAACCTAGCCCGGCAGATGCGGGGAGTACTGAAGTACTGAAGACACCGTGCGCTCCACCGCATAACACAGTGCCTGAACAGTACGACGCTCCCTCCGGTAAGCACGGGGAGTTGGCTCAGGTCTCCAACCTGGCTGAGCCAATCTCCCCGTGTGCGGAGTGGCCTCCCGGTCTTTAGTGCCAGCCTTGTTCCCGTGTAATCCTTGGCCCTTTTACCAGCTGCCTCCGCCTTCCTTGCTGCTTCAACCTGATCCCATGGCAGGCGATCTTTTCCGACCAGGATCTCCTCCCACGTGTAGGATCCTTTGCCGACCAGGATGTCCTCCCATGTCCAGTCCTCCTTACCACGCTGCTTGGTCCTTTGGTGGTGGGTAGTTCTGTAACGCTCGTCTGAAGAAGAGGACCAAAGCGCAGCGTGGTAAGTGTTCATGATTTATATTTACACTGAACACTAGAACAAAATAACAAAGTGAGAAACGAAACCGAAACAGTCCTGTCAGGTGCTGAACACTAAACAGAAAATAACTACCCAGAAAACACAGGTGGGAAAAAGCTGCCTAAGTATGATTCTCAATCAGAGACAACGATAGACAGCTGCCTCTGATTGAGAACCACACCCGGCCAAACACAAAGAAATAGAAAACATAGAAATAAAGAAACTAGAACGCCCACCCTAGTCACACCCTGGCCTAACCAAAATAGAGAATAAAAACCTCTCTATGGCCAGGGCGTGACAGTACCCCCCAACCCCCCCCCCCCCCCCCCCCCAAAGGTGCGGACTCCGGCCGCAAAACCTGACTCTAAAGGGGAGGGTCCGGGGTGGGCCTCCTTTACTGCGGCGGCTCTGGTGCGGGACGTAGAACCTCGCCAACGACCCCGGACTGGGGACCCTCGTAGCGGGCCCCGGACTGAGCACCCTCGTGAAATTCTTATTACAGTGATGGCCTACCCTGACCAAACCCTAATGATGCTGGGCCAAATGTGTGCTGAGTTATGGGAATCACAATCATGGCTGGTTGTGATACAGCCTGGAATTGAACCAGGGTCTGATGCCTCTGCTCCACTCTAGAGCCCATATCCTAGCCTAAGTATGACTTAGGCCCCACAATAGGCTAGTCCAGGGGGTGTACTTGTACATCAAGCTGCCTCACACTACAGAAACAGGAGCTCATTACTTACCTACTTACTTACTTACTTACTTACTTACTTACCTACTTATTTAGTAAGTATGACTTGGCATTTAACTGTGTTATGAAACTGAAGCAAGCATCGTCTCGTGCAAAACAATGGGAGTTGTCGGACCTCTTTTGGACCACTTTATAGGTATCCTATCCATACAGCATGTTGAGGTAGATTTGTCATTTGGTTGACCTGTCATTTGAGGATCATTTTCCCAGACCCAGATTAAGCTTTCCCTCAGATTTAAGAACACTTTTAGTGGAGATTCTCTTGAGCATTTTCACTGAACATTATTTTTAGCCCACTTTCTCTGGGTTCCCAGAAAACTGATCCTATATACAGTACCAGTCAAACGTACTCATTCCAGTTTTTTTTTTACTATTTTCTACATTGTAGAATAATAGTGAAGATATCAAAACTATGAAATAACACATAAGGAATCATGTAGTAACCAAAAAAGTGTTAACTTCTTTCAGCTAGGGGGCAGAATTGTTATGTTTGGAAAAATAACGTTCCCAAGGTAAACGGACTATTTCTCAGGCTCAGATATTAGAATATGCATATAATTGACAGATTATGATAGAAAACCCTCTAAAGTTTCCAAAACTGTCAATATATTGTCTGTGAGTATAACAGAACGGATTTTGCAGGCGACAACCTGAGGAACTCCAACCCGGAAGTGCTTTTATTTTATTTTATCCCTGTTCCATTGCTTGCCCCTCCTCCATTTAAAGGGATATCAAACAGATTCCTTTTCCAATGGTTTCCTCAGGCTGTGACCAGGCTTTAGACATATTTGCACTTTGTAATAATTTCGTTCCCAAATTAAACTGCCTCGTACTCAATTCAATGCATATTATTATTACTATTGGATAGAAAACACTCTCTAGTTTCTAAAACCGTTTGAATTATTTCTCTGAGTGAAACAGAACTCATTCTGCAGCACATTTCCTGTCAGGAAGTGAGATTTCTGAAATCGAGGTCCCTGTTCTGAGGTCAGTTTATAAGTCCCCATGTAAGCTATGGGGCTACATGCACTGCATACGCCTTCCTCTAGATGTCAGTAAGCGGTGAGAATTTGAATGGAGTGGATTGCACCATCTGGGGGACTATAAAAGCTCATGGAACGGAAGTACCGTTCTTTTCAACGGGGCGCCTGGCGCAAGAGGGACATCACAATGGCGTCCTGCAAAAGCTTTCGTTTTAGCAGTTCTATATCTCCGGTCATGTTTTTATTCGTTATAGGTGTTAAAGACATCATAAGGTAGTTAATTTAAACCGACTTATAGCAGTTTATATCAGTTTATTGCGATTTTCTGGGATTTCTTTGTGACGCGCTTTCACGAGTTGGACACCTCTCCAGTGGGTGGCTATCGTTAGCTGCTATTTCTACAGGAGAAGAGGACATCTTTCAACCAAAAGACGTTTGTTCTGGAGAAAGGACACCTTGCCCAAGATTCTGATGGAAGCTCAGCAAATAGTAAGCAGTCTTTATGCTGTTAATTCGTATTTATGTTGACAAATGTCAAATAATAATTCCGCCATGAATTTCGGTGCGGTCTCGCTTTAGCGCACGCTGTATTGCGCAGTAACGTTAATTTTAAAAATCTAACACAGCGGTTGCATTAAGAACTAATGTATCTTTCATTTGCTGTCCAACCTGTATTTTCTTAGTCAAGTTTATGATTACTTATCGATTAGAATAGGTGCCTCTCCAAGATGGCGCCGGACAGATTGCTTGAAGTTTTGGCCACTAATCACATTGTATAACCACGATTTGTGCCGCTAAATATGCACATTTTCGAACAAACCCTATATGCATTGTGTAATATGATGTTACAGGACTGTCATCTGATGAAGAATATCAAGGTTAGTCAAAAATTATATATCTTTTGCCTGTTTGTTACGATCGCTAACCTTTGCTGCTGGTAAATGGTGTTGTGTTTCTGGCTATTGTGGTAAGCTAATATAATGCTATATTGTGTTTTCGCTGTAAAACACTTAGAAAATCTGAAATATTGGCTGGATTCACAAGATCTGTGTCTTTCATTTGCTGTATGCTGTGTATTTTTAAGAAATGTTTTATGATGAGTAATTAGGTAATACACGATGGTCTCTGTAGTTATTCTAGTTGCTTTGGTGAGAGTTGTGATGGTGGCTGCAATGGTAAACTATGATTTATACCTGAAATATGCACATGTTTCTAACAAAACATATGCTATACAATAAATATGTTATCAGACTGTCATCTGATGAAGTTGTTTCTTGGTTAGTGGCTATTTATATCTTTATTTGGTCGAATTTGTGATAGCTACTGATGCAGTAAAAAAATGGTGGAGTAAGAAAAGTGGTGTCTTTTGCTAACGTGGTTAGCTAATAGATTTACATATTGTGTCTTCCCTGTAAAACATTTAAAAAATCAGAAATGATGGCTGGATTCACAAGATGTGTATCTTTCATCTGGTGTCTTGGACTTGTGATTTAATGATATTTAGATGCTAGTATTTACTTGTGACGCTATGCTAGGCTATGCTAGTCAGCTTTTTTACTGATGGGGGTGCTCCCGGATCCGGGTTTGGGAGGAACTAGAAGTTAAGCTTTTATTTTGAAAAATGAGCGAGATTTATCAAAACGCGTCAGGTGTCCTTTGATTAGTTCCTGCGCAGGAGAGATTTGGCTCGACATTTTCTTTCTCTGTAGTATTGAACAGTTTACCGTCCGGTTGAAATATGATCGATTATGTATGTTAAAAACAACCTGAGGATTGATTATAAAAAACCTTTGACATGTTTCTACGAACATTACGGATACTTTTGGGAATTTTCGTCTGCCCTTCAGGACCGGAACGAGCTTGTGGTTTTCTGAACATACCAAACCAAATGGCGGTTTTTGGTTATAAAACTAATCTTTATCGAACAAAAATAACATTTATTGTGTAACTGGGAGTCTCGTGAGTGCAAACATCCGAAGATTATCAAAGGTAAGCGATTAATTTTATTGCTTTTCTGACTTTCGTGACCAAGCTAATTTAAGGCTAGCTGTTCTAGCAGTGATTGATACACTCACAAACGCTTGGATTGCTTTCGCTGTAAAGCATATTTTCAAAATCTGACACGATAGGTGGATTAACAACAAGGTAAGCTGTGTTTTGGTATATTTCACTTGTGATTCCATGATTATAAATATTTTTAGTATTATTTTTGAATTTGGCGCTCTGTAATTCAGCGGTTGTTTACGAAATGATCCCGTAAAAGGGATCTGTGCGGCAAGAAGTTAAACAAATCAAATTATAATTTCTATTTTAGATTATTCAAAGTAGCCACCCTTTGCCTTGATGACAGCTTTGCACACTCTTGTCATTCTCTCAACCAGCTTCATGAGGTAGTCACCTGGAATGCATTTCAATTAACAGGTGCACCTTGTACCTGTTAAAAGTTAATTAGTGGAATTTCTTTCCTTCTTAATGTGTTTGAGCCAATCAGTTGTGTTGTGACAAGTTTGGGATTGTATACAGAAGATAGCCCTATTTGGTAAAAGACCAAGTCTATATTATGGCAACAACAACTCAAATAAGCAAAGAGAAACAACATTCCATCATTACTTTAAGACATGAAGGTCAGTCAATCTGGAACATTTTAAGAACTTTGAACGTTTCTTCAAGTGCAGTCACTAAAACCATCAAGCGCTATGATGAAATGGACTCTCATGAGGACCGCCACAGGAAAGGAAGACCCAGAGTTACCTCTGCTGCAGACGATAAGTTCATTAGAGTTACCAGCCTCAGAAGTTGCAGCCCAAATAAATGTAAGTAACAGACACATCTCAACATCAACTGTTCAGAGGAGACTGCGTGAATCAGGCCTTCATGGTCGAATTGCTGCAAAGAAACCACTACTAAAGGACACCAATAAGAAGAAGAGACTTGCTTGGGCCAAGAAACACGAACAATGGACATTAGACTGGTGGAAATCTGTCCTTAGGTCTGATGAGCCCAAATTTGAGATTTTTGCTTCTAACCGCCGTGTCTTTGTGAGGTGCAGAGTAGGTGAACGGATGATCTTCGCATGTGTGGTCCCCACCGTGAAGCATGGAGGAGGAGGTGTGATGGTGTGGGGGTGCTTTGCTGGTGACACTGTCTGTGATTTATTTAGAATTCAAGGCACACTTAACCAGCATGGCTACCACAGCATTCTGCAATGATACACAATCCCATCTGGTTTGAGCTTAGTGGGACTATCATATGTTTTTCAACAGGACAATGACCCAACACACCTCCAGGCTGTGTAAGGGCTATTTGACGAAGAAGGAGAGTGATGGAGTGCTGCATCAAATGACCTGGCCTCCACAATCACCCGACTTCAACCCAATTGAGATGGTTTGGGATGAGTTGGACCGCAGAGTGAAGGAAAAGCAGCCAAGAAGTGCTCAGCATATGTGGCAACTCCTACAAGACTCTTGGAAAAGCATTCCTCATGACGCTGGTTGAGAGAATGCCAAGAGCGTGCAAAGCTGTCATCAAGGCAAAGGGTGGCTACTTTGAAGAATCTCAATTATAAAATATATTTTGATTTGTTTAAGAGTTTTTTGGTAACTACATGATTCCATATGTGTTATTTCATAGTTTTGATGTCTTCACTATTATTCTACAATGTAAAAAATAACAAAAATGAAGAAAAACCCTTGAATCAGTAGGTGTGTCCAAACTTTTGACTGATACTGTATATACAGTATATATATATATTTATGTATATTATATATATATGTATATTATATATATATATTAGCTATTTGCATTGAATTAGTATGTTATGATGCCTCTCAGACTAGACTTTGTGACTGTGTGGCCTTTCTATTGAATGTGCAGACGAGACTTGAGACCCGGAGTAGATTGGCAAGGTCTGGTGAGTAACAGAGGCACAAAGCTATCCTGGCAGAAGCAGCTGTACAGGATAACCCCAATCATGTCCTTTGGACTGAACCATAGACTCGCCTCACTGCTGCTCAACTCAGGCATGTATGCACACACACACACACACACACCAGCCACGTCACACTAGATCCCATGCAGTATTCGACGTTCATCCAGGTCCCCAGGACGTCTTACCATCAAGTAGGCTCACGGCTTGCTAGGACGTGCATGCACATGCACACATACAGACACACACACACACACTCACACACATACTCACACACATACACACACACATGGACACACACATATGGACACACACAAACAAACATAGAAACCTATCACACACACACATTTTTGCATGACACACTCACACTGAGTGGCTGGGATGACCTGTAACGACATTACCTTTGTTTCAGTGCCAGTGTTTATGTGTTTACTCCTCTCATATAGATGCAGAGAGAGTGGACAGACATCACTGTGTTCGTGTGTGTGTGTGTGTGTCTGTGTTCATGTGTGGGTGTGTGCACTCTTGTTTGTGATTTAGTGTTGAAAGCATAATCATACAGTATTTATATCTGAACCAGATATGTTGTCTGGTTTCGTCTTTGGGTTTTTTTATGTTGAAATTATCATTTATTTCAGTTGCTTTGTGTCTAAATGTTCTCAAATACAGACATAATATCCAGGCCCAAAGCTATACAGTACAACAAGGACAAAGTTAATAATATTCAGAAATTAATTCATGTATTCTACAAGTAAAACAATAAACTGAAAACAGTGACAGACGGGAAGTATACAAGCCACTGCTGTGTGTTTACAAGTCTGCATTTCTTGCTTCCTCCTGATCCTATTTTGTTGAGTGCAGCGATTCTTGGGAAACAGTTAGGGTCGCCTCATCTGTAGTATTCCAGGTCCTGTGTGTCTCACTTGGTAGAGCATGGTGCTTACACTGCCAGGGTTGTGGGTTTGATTCCAATGGGGGACCAGTACAAAAAAGTATGAAAAATGTATTCACTCACTACTACTGTAAGTCACTCTGGACATGCTGTAAAATTTTAAATCCCTTTCCGTTTGGATGGCCATAACATAGCCAACTTGTATACAGCATATCAGACAAGAGGAAAGGATGAATGTCCTTTCATGCCTTCAGGAAGTACATAGAGGAAGAGAACCTTGGAGGGGGACCAGGATAGGGCGAGATAAAACGCAGGCCTGCTCTATTGGCTAGCCCCACTAATGAGGGAAGGGTTTATGTTATGGTTAGTTATAGCCTGAAGACTGAGACTGTTGTATATCTCCACAGGATGTACTGAACATAAGCTAAATGTGTTATGAGAAACGCCAGTGCCAAATGAATGATATCCATAGATCAGCATCCATGGCCCACGTTAGGCTCCTCTCCCTCTAAGGGTTTGCCTTGACATGCATCAGTGCAGTTTGGGTCTCTGTAAATGTACTATAAAGAGGGGGAAATCCCAAACTCACCTCAGATCAGCATCTGTGGCCCACGTCAGCCCCCTCCCCTCCACAAGGTTCTTGATATGCATCAGTGTGGTTTGGATCTGTGAAAATGTGTTATAATGAATCGATGACACACTCAATTTGTGACCGGTGGCATTCCTGATTGGCCTATTTACCTCACTAAAATGAGGTTCTGCTTTCTGCATTTACTCTCCTATTCCACATATTGATTATGTGTCCATCTGTATAGCAGCATCTTTCTATTAAGAAACCAACCATACTCATGGTTACTAACCACCTACTGAGAGACCGTCTAATGTGGGGATTACACACACACACACACACACACACACACACACACACACACACACACACACACACACACACACACACACACACACACACACACACACAAACACACACACACACACACGTGCCAGGGAAGACATAGAGTATCTGTGGTGGTTTACAGTAATTCCATCTGAACCAGCCTCCTCTTTTGGTCTTCTCCTAGTGTAATGGTAGTTAGTCCATACATGCTTTTCAACTCTCCACTTTGTAGTGCGGTGTCTTCTTCTTGGAAAGCAACCACATTCATTCCCTCTCAGCTTACCCATTGAATAGGAAAGGTATCGGTGTGTCGCATAGAATCACAGTGATAATGGAGAGCTCCTTATTAACAAGTCAACTTTAGGAGGAATCCACGAGTCATGATTGCATATCGATTTGCGTACACACAAGGTGTTGTCTCCTTTTCAGTCTCTGGCAATATTCTGTCTCTCTATGACTCCACACTGCCCTCCTCAGGTCTACAGCCCACTGTCTCAAACTCTGTCTCTTCCTGATGTCTTCTGCACGTCCGGTATACTCTCTCCAATGCAAAATCATCCCCAGCCATCCTCTATGCCCTTTGCACTTGTGTAGATTTGAACTACAAATAATAAGGTGAAAATTACACCCAACGTATCAGAGGCCACTACCATTTTGCTCATCATATCTATCCAGTTCTTTAAGATCTGCAAGCAATGCCTTGGATAAAAGGGGTTGTTTCTGGACAGGGACACAATGTCTGTCTGTCTGCCTCCTTGCTTGCCTGCCTGCCTGCCTGCCTGCCTGCCTGCCTGCCTGCCTGCCTGCCTGCCTGCCTGCCTGCCTGCCTGCCTGCCTGCCTGCCTGCCTGCCTGCCTGCCTGCCTGCCTGCCTGCCTGCCTGCCTGCCTGCCTGCCTGCCTGTCTGTCTGTATTTTCATTCTAGCTCTAGCCTCAACTTGCTATGCCTCGTCTAACTGCTAGTCAACCCCAAGCCCAGAATCTGATGCAGAGACATAACTGTTTCTCTGCTCTGTTAACCACATAAGGTGGAGTAAGCTGGCTCATGTTAGGCACTGCTGTGTGGTGCATTAACCCTACACCACAATCACGCACAGAGCCACAGGAACACACACACACAAGCAAACAAGAGTGTACACACAGTGCCACATGCACCCACACAAGCGCACGCACAAACACATGCACACACACACACACAGAGAGAGAGCGAGAGAGCGAGAGAGAGAGAGAGAGAGAGAGAGAGAGAGAGAGAGAGAGAGAGAGAGAGAGAGAGAGAGAGAGAGAGAGAGAGAGACTAACTCCTGTTCACCTGCTGAGCCTGGAACTGACCTCTTCTCACCTAAAGGAACTTAAATCAACTATTGATGGCTACTCTGTTCCGAATGTTTAGAAAAACACTTTCTCTCCCTCCCACCTTCCTCCCCCCCCCCCCCCCCCCCCCCTCTCTCTCTCTCTCTCTCTCTCTCTCTCTCTCTCTCTCTCTCTCTCTCTCTCTCTCACGGCTGTTCCCTAAACACAGTCCCAGTCTCCCCAAGTATCCCTCCTACAGAAAGGAGGATTACATGGTATTAGTGCAGCATCACAGACTGACTGACTGGCTGTCCTGCCAGACACTGATACCCTATGAGAATGGTAAACCACGCTTTGTTTCATATCTCTCCCCAACTAATCTGGCTCTCCCATGGCCTTGTGAGGGCCAACAGAGTGTGACATTGGGAATATGAGCTTGGATATGACCAATGACACAGGTGACGGCTGGTTTGTGTGCGTGCGTGCTCGTCTGCGTAGGTGTGTGTGATGGTGGGTGTGTCTGTCTTTCTGTGTGCAGGTTATAAATGTTTATTCTCCCTGAGATCATTCTGAAATTGAGTTGCGATAAGAAAGATTCTCGCTGGCTTGCGGGCTGAATATTGGATTTTCCAAAAAGTCAACAGAGGGCTTGATCATTAAAGTGAATAAATATTCCTAACCCTCAAGTCTTGCATTTTTCTCTCGGTTTGGCTGGGGATTTTTTATTATTTTCATTATTGTGCTGACACATACTCTTCTGCCGTGCGGTCTCCATCATGAAACTGAAGGAGGGAAAGTGGGGGGAAAGATGCCAATAACAAACAGACAGCTGTATTAAAATAGATTACTTTTCCTGCTCTTTCTCTCCTCCTCCATGCTCCCCAAGAAAATATTTAGCATTATTGTGCATGGTTTCTGTCATGGGTTTTTGCTTGAACTAGACTTTTGAATTGAGGTCTGTCATTTTACTTGGGGTTTACTTTAGTTAGTCGATAGCAAGTGTTTTTATAAAGAATTAATAGATATGCAAAAAAATGAGTTTCACAATTAAGTTTTACAACTATCTACATCATACACGTAATACACAAACAAATTAGGGGTTCAACAAGGGTCTCTTCTAAGATCCTCAAAGTTCTTGGAAGAACCTTAAGGTTCTTGGCACTGAACATTTCCCCCAAAAGGTTCTTCCTAGAACCCCATAGGAGGTGGGGTTGATCGGGGATCTCCTCAGTTGATGGGGGTCCTTGCCGGAACCTAACTGCCCGACTGAAACATTTTCATTTGAATATGAAAGGACAGCAGGTGCAGGCACTTAACTGAACAATGTAAAGAGCTCCTCAATTTAATGTAAGGGTTGTCCCTTATATTATCTAAATTGATATTGTTTTATGATGATACCATCTAGCTTTTCATATTTGTGCAAATCTTTCTAAAACAGAAAATAGACACAATTCAATGTATATCAATCAACAACGAGGTAAGAATATGTAGGCTATAAGAATATGTTGAAGGCTGGCTGTAACGGGTGCAGATGACTGAACTGCTCACTTTTGTGTCTGTGTCTGCAGGTATACAGACAAGGAGGCATACAAAGGTATATCAATTGGTATTGGTATGTTATGCAGATCACATGTACCATCCTCCTCCCTTACCTCTTCAATGAAAATCCCACAGGCTTCTACATTATGGACAAGGTATGTGTTTGATATCATTATCAAAACAGTTTTTTTCATTCACATTTACCACAAAAACCAAGATATGAATACTTTAATGTGTGTGTTTTGTTAAACATCTGTATAATTGCTATTTTTTGGGATTCACAGACTTCACCCTCCCTATACCTCTGATGAATATAACAGGAAACCTGTTTGATCAATATGTACTGTAAAATCATTCTGTCTATACGGAGAACACCAACACTGTCACGACTTCCGCCGAAGTCGGCTCCTCTCCTTGTTCGGGCAGGTGGAGAGAGTGAACCAGGATGTGGGCAGGTTTCTGTGGTCTTATTGCCAGGACCGGCCGGGGGAGTGGGCGGCATTCGTGCCCTGGGCAGAGATGGTGCAGACCTTGCTCCGCCACTCCTCCACTAACCTCTCCCCTTTCCATTGCGTATTGGGGTACCAGCCGGTTCTGGCACCGTGGCATCAGAGTCAGACCGAGGCTCCTGAGGTGGACGACTGGTTCAGGCGCGTGGAGGAGACATGGGAGGATGCCCACCGCAGTGAGGCCCCAGTGTTCGCACCGGGGGACCGGGTCTGGCTCTTGACCCGAAACCTGCCCCTCCGCCTGCCCTGCCAGAAGCTGAGTCCGCGGTTTGTGGGGCCATTTAAAGTCCTGAAGAGAGTGAACGAGGTGTGTTACAGGTTACAGCTTCCCCCCGATTACCGAATTAACCCCTCGTTCCATGTGTCTCTCCTCAGGCCGGTGGTAGTTGGTCTGCTCCAGGAGTCTGAGGTACGTGAGGTTCCTCCGCCCCCTCTGGACATCGAGGGGGCCACGGCGTACTCTGTTCGGTCCATCCTGGATTCGAGGCGTCGGCCTTCAATGCCTCGTGGAGTGGAAGGGGTACGGTCCGGAGGAGAGGTGCTGGGTTCCGGTGGAGGACGTGTTGGACCCTTCAATGCTACGGGAGTTCCACCGTCTCCGGCCGGATCGCCCTGCGCCTCGCCCTCCGGGTCGTCCCCGAGGCTGGTGTCGGCGCGCTGCTGGAGCCGTGTGTCAAGGGGGGGCACTGTCACGACTTCCGCCGAAGTCGGCTCCTCTCCTTGTTCGGGCGGTGTTCGGCGGTCGACGTAACCGGTCTTCTAGCTATCGCCGCTCCACTTGTCATTGTTCCATTTGTTTTGTCTTGTTTCCCCGCACACCTGGTTTACATTCCCTAATCACACTACATATATACAAGTATTTCACACCATTTTAAAGATACACTTCTTTTTAATCCAACCACAGTGTCCGATTTCAAAAAGGCTTTACAGCGAAAGCACCACAAACGATTATGTTAGGTCACCGCATAATCACAGGAAAACACAGCCATTTTCCCAGCCAAAGACAGGAGTCACAAAAAGCAGAAATAGAGATACAATTTATCACTAACCTTTGATGATCTTCATCAGATGACACTCATAGGACTCCATGTTACACAATACATATATGTTTTGTTCGATAAAGTTCATATTTATATCCAAAAACCTCAGTTTACATTGCGCCATGTTCAGAAATGCCTCCAAAATATCTGGAGAAATTGCAGAGAGCCACATCAAATAACAGAAATACTCATCATAAACTTTGATGAAAGATACATGTTTTACATAGAATTAAAGATACACTTGTTCTTAATGCAACCGCTGTGTCAGATTTCAAAAAAGCTTTACGGCAAAAGCGCAATATTCAATAATCTAATAACAGTGTTCAGCCAGAAAAGGAAGCCATACAGTTACCCGCCAAATTGTGGAGTCAACAAAAGTCATAAATAGCATTATAAATCTTCACTTACCTTTGCTGATCTTCGTCGGAATGCACTCCCAGGACTCCCACTTCCACAAGAAATGTTAGTTTTGTTCGGTGATGTCCATCATTTATGTCCAAATAGCTATTTTTGTTAGCGTGTTTGGTAAACAAATCCAAAGTTAGGAAGCGTGTTCACTAAAAGCAGACGAAATGTCAAAAAGTTCCGTAACAGTCAGTAGAAACATGTCAAACGATGTATTGAATCAATCTTTAGGATGTTTTAACATAAATCTTCAATAATGTTCCAACCGGAGAATTCCATTGTCTACAGAAGTGCGATGGAACAGAGCTCCCTCATGTGAACGCGCATGGTCAGAGCATGGTCAGCTCATGGTAGACCCTACTCATTCCCGTCTCCTTCGGCCCCACTTCCCAGTAGAAGCATCAGACAAGGTTCTAAAGACTGTTGACATCTAGTGGAAGCTGTAGGAACTGCAAACTGACCCATATCCCACTGTGTATTCGATAGGCGATGAGTTGAAAACCTACAAACCTCAGATTTCCCACTTCCTGGTTGGAGTTTTTTCTCAGGTTTTTGCCTGCCATATGAGTTCTGTTATACTCACATACATCATTCAAACAGTTTTAGAAACTTCAGAGTGTTTTCTATCCAATACTAATCATAATATGCATATATTAGCAACTGGGACTGAGGAGCAGGCAGTTTACTCTGGGCACCTCTGGGCACCTTTTCATCCAAGCTACTCAATACTGCCCCTGCAGCCATAAGAAGTTAACTTATGCATTATTGTGACTGTTGTTGCGCTTTGCACTTTTGCCATTTGGCTGGAGGTTTTTGACGCAGTTGTGTCCGTCTGTTGTTACTTCTGCCGATTAAAGTGTGCGCCTGATCACAACTCTCCGCTCTCCTGCACCTGACTTCTTACCAGTAGCGCACAACCTGACAAACACATTAACATCAACACGCCAGAAGATAAACCCATTGGACTTGGGGCTCTGCTGGGAGTTTACCTCATTTTTTTTTTTTTTATATTCTGCTTTTCCACTAAAATCATAATAAACACTGAGAACTAAAATATTGTGTTATTGTTATATCCAGTATCCAGTATAACAATAATAATAGGGGAGGGGCAGTAGTTCAAAAATTAACCCCGAAAGGTTCTTCAAAAGGTTCTTCAGGGATCCATTAAAAGGGGTTCTTTAAAGAACTTGTAGGGGTTCCCCCACAGTTTCAATTTGAAGAACCCCTAAAGGATACTCCAGGAACTTTTTTCTTATTACAGTATATGTAGATTACTGTGTGATTTTCAGACATTTCTCTAAAGACCTCAAAGTTTTTTTAGTACTTTTTTTTAACCTAATTCCACTGTTGTTCCTCAGCCACACGTTCCAGTATCTCTTTTCATTCCCTCCAATGACCACTGAGGTGGTGACTGTGCTGCTGCTGGTGGCAGTGGTACATCTCCTATTTGTCAGTCCATTGTGAAGATATCTCCCTCTCCATTTGCAGCTCCTCATTGTCTCTATTTACCAAACAGCAAGCCTCTAAACACAGATAGACAGGCAGGAGAGACCTGATGATTTGTATTAGTGTGTGTGTGTGTGTGTGTGTGTGTGTGTGTGTGTGTGTGTGTGTGTGTGTGTGTGTGTGTGTGTGTGTGTGTGTGTGTGTGTGTGTGTGTGTGTGTGTGTGTGTGTGTGTGTGTCTGAGAGAAAGAGTGTGTGTGCACATTAATTTGTGCTTGTGTGTTTCTGCCCTCCTCCCTCATAGTAAAGGCTTTGTGTGAGGAAGCAGTAAAGGCAGTTTACTTCTTTTCTCCACACCAGCACTGCCAAGACCAAATTAATTAGTTTATTTATGAGGGAGGGAGGTGAGACGAGCCAACGACCGGCGAGAGAGAGGAGGCAAATGGAGGCTTAGCATTGTTGCTTAACCAGCCAGGGTGGCATCTCAGGGACATTAACACAGTGGATAGGGCTGGGTAGGGCTGGGTAGGGCTAGGTTGGACCAGGTAGCGCTGTCCTGGATGGATTACCCTAAAGATAAGAGAGAAGCTCAGACACACACACACACACACATACACACACACACACACACGAGCAAATCAACTAGGGCCAACAAGGCTGCCCATTTCATTTATTAAATTAAATTTATTTAACCAGGATAGTACACTCAGAAACACTGGTCACTGTTTTCCAGGGAGAGTTTTTACTGGTCAGGTCACATCACCATGGTCATCATCAATAGGGGCGGACTGGCCATCTGGCATTCTCTGGCAAATGCCAGATGGACTGGTCCATTTTTAGAGTAGTGGGCCTGTCTAACTTTTTAACGTAAAATTATCATAATCAGGCTATTATTGTCGTGTTCAAGGAATAAAATGGGGGGGGGGGGGTGACCTCGAAGAAAAAAATGGTCCGGTGTTAGAAATACCTGGGCCGAATTTCGGTCCCAGTCCGCCCCGATCATCAACATACTGCATCCCATCTCAAATGTCTTCTCTTGCTTCTGATGATTATCCACACCGTCTCTGTCCCACCATCCCAGTTTATTTTAAAGCATAGAGCTTTTTAAGGCATGCAGCAGACAGAACAGCTGTTTTAAATGAGGACCCGTGCCTCAGGGGCCAGTAGGGGTTCCTGTATTGGTGCTGTAAGAACAGCAGGTACCATGATTTAATACTTCGTGTTTATTCTGGAGATGAGGTACTGGAAGAAACACAAACACAGACACACACACTCAGAGGCGATGACCCTGAGGCAACGTCTTTACAGAGAATGCTACTCTGTGTGTACCTGCATGCATGTTTGTATGTGTGTGCCTGTGTGCTTGTGTGCATGTCTACACAAGTGTACCTGTATATGTATGTGGGACTGCCACTAGTACCTGAAGAATACCACTACATCAAAATAAGTGGCACTGCTGTCAGTGCCTTGCCTTCTCATAATTCGAGGCCATTGTGAGGGGGCTTGGCAGGGAAATCTGCTGTGGAATTACTTTATGGAAAAATGTACTGCCATACCCTCGTTACCCTCCATGCACACTTTGATGTAATGGGCTCTGATGGTAGATTCTTAGGGGCCAGGTAATCACATGCAAAATGCATAGGACCAATGTAAGGTAATGGAGAAAATATGCTCCCCTGTTCCTCTACTTGGAGATATAAGAGATGGTGCTTGTAGCCTTGAACATCAAGCTTATATCCACTCTGAGTCGAATGTAGTAAACGATCAACATGAAACCAAATTCTCAGCGCCTCCTTAATTTATCCTTCCTGTGATGTTGCTGTCCTGGTTATGATGAATAGAAGCAACCACAGACATTAGCTCGCTCACACACACACACACCCACAAACACATACACACCCACAAACACCCACAAACACACACACACACACACACACACACAAGCATCTAGACCAATTTACTGCCTCCATACGGCTGTTGTCCCTGGGTCCTCGCAGCACTGCTGAGTCGCTCCTTTTAAAGGCCTGCATATGAATGAAGACATTAAAATGAAATAGGCTAGCTGTTTCCGTCTTTAGACATGAAGGTGTAGTAGAAATGGGATTGGAACACACAATGTAGCACCTAACAAGTGCTGCGCTCGTTATGAAGATATGAGGTGCATTTAAAGTTAATCTATACATGTTGCCAAACTGGTTCCTGTATTCTCTTTCTTTAAACATCACATCAATCTTATAAAACCATTTCACAATCAGTTATATATATATCCTTTTTACAATGGGATTTTATTTTCCTAGCTCTATGCTTGTTTGGGTGTTCTTGTGCTCCAAGAAAGCATATTTGTGTTTGGCTCAGACACTTAAAACTGTTTCATCGATCTTATGACTAAACACATTATTGCAGTCCAAAAATCATATATACTTTGTCTTCCCCAGGGAAGCCAGTATAGACAGTATTGATTTAATATGGCCCTTAGTCTCACCAACCCTGAAGGGCATTATGGACAGTCGGATGCTCATGTATCACGTTTACAACAGCAGTAACCATAAGGCTGGACATACTGTGTTATACTGTACTACACCCTGGCTAGCTATGAAATCCATTGTATGACCACGGAGCAGTGTACTTACATGGCTGTATTGTCTCATCCCAGTAGTAGTTTATGGGCCAGGCTGTGTTATGGAAACTACACGTCTATCATATCCCAAAGTGAAGCCCCCTCAGAGCTCCATTTTGTTCGATTTCACATCTTGAAGGCATCTTGAAGGCATGTTAGACTAGAGCTGGTTAGTGCCTCCAAGGGCTCAGTTCATTGATTAGAGCATGGTATTTGCAACATAATGTTAGTGGATTTGAATCCCATAAGGCCCACATAATGCTGACCTTATGCTGTCAATGCTCTAGATGGAGAAAACCTACCTAAATTAAAAACTGTGACTATATCTTACCTCTACTTTTATCTTTTATGGAGGAGCATCATGTGATCAAGGGTCCCTTGTCACAAAGTTGACAAAGGAAGTGTCAGCTATCAATCCCAAGCCCAGTTTATAAATGTGAAACTTATCTTCTTCAAGTTGTCCCCAATATAGATAATAACACCAATTAGGTATTCAGGTCCAGTAGGTTATTGAGTGTTTTTTATCGCCACGCATAAACAAGGTTCCTTTCTCCTCAGCGGTGGACTTCATTAACAGGCTACACACACTGCGAAGTAGTGGGTTGGCACACACATAGCTACACACGCATACACATACTGTAGCTACACACAAACACACACAAACACACACACTCCAGCGCCCTTTCACTCAATAAGACATGCAAAGACACATCTATAGCTCAGACAAGAAGAAGATGCCAACATCCTTGCACGTTTACAAAGACATGCATCTACTGCTTAGACACAAACCACACGTACAGCTCTACACACAGCCTTGTCCTGGCATGCAAAAGAGAACTTGTACAACCAGAAAAAAAGGAGCAACATCTTGGCACACAAGACACTCATCTGTAGCTGAGACACTATAAAAAGTAAAACATCGTATGTTCAGCCTCCCTGCTGACAGGTCATGAACTTTATGAGTCAGGTGGTAGTGTTTGAGCATCTCTCCTACATATTCTCCCTAAATCGCTACAATAGCTCAGACACGACACATATACACCGCTCTGCCGCAGAGAGCATAGATCCAAGGCCAGATCATCCCTCATTCTGTCCAGGCTCATGCCATGTGCCAAGACTGTGAGACTATGAGGGAGACCAAAATCATGAGCTGGAAATAGCATCCATGGACATCAATGAGAGGCTGAAGCAGAGAGTATCCAGTAAGCAGAGTAAAATTAGATAAGTGTTATTATCAGAGATTAAGGGGAAGGATGTGATTGTGAAAGACTGAACACCATTTCCCACGAAGTCCCAGGTGTAAGTGACCAGACTTAATTCTCTATAAGCCAATCAGAAACCAACCAACCAAAACATTATCCAATCATCCTCTTCTCTTGCGAACCTGACCAAACATATCCTTCTCAATAAGGACTCAACCTATCCATTATCTCCCCTACAACCAGGACTGACCTTGAACTGACTGCTCATGGCCAGACGTCAAATGAAAAATGTAAATAGAAATTCTCTGATCCTTTGCACATAGATAATGTGGTGTTTCTCCCTCTCTTTCTTTGATTTTCTTTCTTCCTCTCTCTCTCTCTTTCCCTCTTTCCTTCGCTCTCTCTCTCACTCTCTTTGTCACTCTCTCTCCATCTCTCTACCCACCTCTCCCTCCCTCCCTCTCTCTTTCTAGAAACTGGGAATGGTTTTCCTTTCGTCACCCCCTTCGCTACATCCTCCTCTCTCCCTCCTCTCTGGGAATGGTTTTCCATGCTTTGTTATTCCGTGCGCAGTGGGTTCCCTTTGAATTATATTACTTTACAAAGCTCAGTGATTGACAGTGATGGTGATGTTCTCATAACCCCATTCAAGATATCATTGAGGTGAAAATGAGCACTCGTCAAATTCGTAAGTAATCATGACGCTTGGCCTACTGTAGCAACAGTTGTGGGCCCTCTGCTTCCATTTCCCTGGCCAAACAGGAGGACATATTCTAGAAACATATTATAGAGAAGGTCACAGTTCACCAGTGATTTATATTTTCATTGAATAACACAAACAGTGTTGTAACGATGAATCATTTTGAAATAGTAAAGTGCATCTGTTAAAATAATGAGTACTGATAGACACACTGTAAGTGTAGATGAACGGAAGTTGCCTGTCTTGCGTTGGTTATATGATCATGGTGCCTATAAAAACTAGGTCCTTGATTCCCTCAAGGGACACACATACTGACTATGGAGAAAAAAAAGTACTTTTTTGTATTATTATGTCGTAGGATTTAAACAGTGGGCCGCTTAAGGTTCCTACCTGAGCACACTAAGAGGTGATGGATTTAGCCTTGATTACAGTCTGATAAACCTCTCACCTCCACCTGTCTCACACACATAAACACACGAACACACGCATACACCCCATCTGAATCCCATTTGGTCATAATTAGCTTTCTCCTCCATATTATCTCAATGTAAATTATGCCCCATAGATTATCAATTACAGGACTTTAACTGGATTCTCTGCTTAGTTAGAATAAGGTTGGGAAGGAAGTGTCACGCCCTGGCCCTAGAGAGGTTTTTATTCTCTATTTTGGGTTAGGCCAGGTTGTGACTAGGGTGGGCATTCTAGTTTCTTTATTTCTATGTTTTCTATTTCTATGTTTTGGCCGAGTGTGGTTCCTAATCAGAGGCAGCTGTCTATCGTTGTCTCTGATTGGGAATCATACTTAGGCAGTCCTTTTACCCTCCTTCAGTGTGGGATCTTGTCTTTGTTTTGAGTGCATGTAGTTTGCACGACGAAGCTGTTCGGTCGTTGTATTGTTTATTGTTTTTTGGTGTACATTTACATTAAAGAAGAATGTACGCCGACCATGCTGCTTGGTCTCATTGCGACGACAAACGTTACAGGAAGGGTGTATCAAGTGAATCTCAATAATTACGTCTTAGATTGTATAGAGAACGTTGTCTTTCTCCTAGATCTAGTTGGGCTTGAATAATGAAGTTATGGCCTCTCTGAAGATGAGGTTGAGGGTCCACTCCAACACACTTACACACAGGTTACATATCCAGCCATAACCAGACTAGGACAGTCAGTGCATTACAACCTAAAGCTCATATATCATGAATAGCATGTTGTTGACGTAGTGATCCTGATTATGAATAACGCCTTTGGGTTAAATAGCGGTCCATTATTAATGTTCTCATTAGTGGAGGTATAAATGAAATCCTATGTTTCCCTACATGTATAATGTAAAACAATTACCCTCCATAAATCATTCACACGGGGCTTCGTGGTTGATATATGGGTGACGTCTAGGCATCGAGACGTGTTTGAGATGATGATGTTTATATTGTATAAAATTGTTATTGGGGAAAAGACAACACTTCCTGTGTATACACTGACATAGACATGATGACGTGACAGTGAACTACAAACGTGACATGCAAGACGTATGTTAGTAGATTGAAGGGGATATTGGACAAGGTAAATGACAAAACCTAACTTGTTGTGACAGTAGGCCGTTAAGAATTTCTTCTTAATAACTGACTTACCTAGTTAAATAAAGGTTAAATATGATTATCATTTTTTTAATTCAATAGTTAGTATGTGTGGGTAAGAGGTGGACAAGATGCTGTTGTTTCTGTCCACGGCTTCTCCATCCCTTCATGACAGAGTGAAAAGACCTAGTTGTCATGGGCAACAGTCAGAACTGGATTCTATTTAATTCAATTTACTACAACTTTGTTTATCCCCTTAGGGGTAATTAAAAATGGCTTTGGCAGCAAGGTCACAAATAATAACATTCTCCGCTTATAATGCAAGAACAACAAGTGCATATTTTCAGAACACAATTGAATATAATGGTGCGTTACTGTCAATTTTTCAGTTAAAATCTATGCTTTAGCTTTCACAATACCTACAGTAAATGCTCAGCCTCACACACACACACACACGCACGCACGCACGCACGCACGCACGCACGCACGCACGCACGCACGCACACACACACACACACACACACACGTTGTCTATGAAGACTTGTGCTGCCCCCTTTCTACCGAGCAGCTTTGATGAAGTATGTAAAAAAAAAAGCATTGATAAACGTGTGGTAAAGCAGGAGCAGCAGGAGAGGGTTGGAACAAAAGAGGATGAACCAACCACGCCGATGGAGGAGAGGAGGAGGAGGGGAGGAAAAGAGGTGGAGAAAGACATGAGAAAGAGTGGCACAGCGGTTGGTGACTTTTGAATTGCTCCTGTGACCATGACTTTTAGATTCCGCAATCCAGTCGTTATTTTGCACCACGGTGATCCTCTCTGACGTTCATGAATTAATAAAAGACAGCAGAATGTCAGCGAATCTATTTGTAGGTTTGCTCGTAGAGCAAAGACACACTTACGCGCTCGTGCAACCTCATCTCTCATCTCACTGCCGCCCTCCCTCTATCTTTCTTGGACACACACACAATGCATGCACGTACAAACGCATGCACGTACACACACATACACACACTTACAGTGTACACACGCGCGCATACACACACAAACACACATGCACCACATCAGGAATTCCAAATGAGACTGCTAAGTGGCAAGTATCAAATGTATTATGAAAAGAGTACTAGTATAAAAATTCCAATTAATATTTTCTTTGTTATGCTTATACTGTGTTCTGTAAGGTATGGATTTTCTATGTATGTTCTACGATGACCTCGCTAGAACGCACACAGAGGCATGTAAGCATGGTAAGATAGTCTGTGATTTTCCATAACAACCATATCCTGGTCTGTCAGTCTGCTGGAACCCCAAAGACTCTTTCGCCACTATTTACAATCTGTGTGTTAAAGACGAATAACCCTGAATAATCATTTTCAGACCGATGTATTTGGCGAGCGCCACTTTTAATGAATGAAATATGAAGGTCTGTTTTTGGCTAGTTTTCGGCGAAGATATATTTTTCATATTGCGCCCTTTTCTGTGAAAATGAGTGTATTCGCAGAGCGATAAAATCACTGCAGCAGCACACAAGTTTGGTCTTTCTATTTGATTAGATCTGAATAAATGAGAGGAGACAGACGATGTTGGTAATATTCTCCATAGAGATATCAGGATTGAGCTCTGGCTCTTTGACACCTTGGATTTACCTTGTCTAAAGAAACAGGATGTTCGCTCTGACAGAGAGAGGTACCTTTCTTTTACTGCTTCCATTTTATTACCTAGATGTGGCCTAATGTGGTTCTGAAACACTGTATTACTATCCCTGAGGCACCTGCACTCAGAGATACTCAGAGCCGGTTTCCCAGACCCAGATTATGCCTTATCCTAGACTAAAAATCACTCTCAGTGGAGAATTTCCATTGAAAGTACATTTAAATTCAGGACTAGGCTAAATCTGGGTCTGACACTGACTCTCAGAGCTCACCAAATCCTCCATGATGGTATGAGACAAGCGATCCGTCATTGTAACGGCAGATTTCCTCCTCTTCGTCTGAAGAGGAGGTGTAGGGATCGGACCAAAACGCAGAGTGGAAAGTGTCCATATTTATTATAAATAAACTGAACACTACAAGTAACAAAATAACAAAAGAGAATCTAACCGACAAACAGTCCCGTGTGGCACGAACACTGACATGAAATACAAACACCCACAACACACACGTGAAACCCAGGCTGCCTAAGTATGATTCTCAATCAGGGACAACGATTGACAGCTGCCTCTGATTGAGAATCATACCCGGCCGAACACAAACATCCCAACATAGAAAATCACACATAGACAAAGAATGCCCACCCCAACTCACGCCCTGACCAACTAAACACATAAAAAAACAAAGGAAAACAGGTCAGGAACGTGACAGAACCCCCCCCTCAAGGTGCGAACTCCGGGCGCACCACCTAAAGTCTAGGGGAGGGTCTTGGTGGGCATCTGTTCACGGTGGCGGCACCGGCTCCGGACGTGGTCCCCACCCCACCATAGTCAAACCCCGCTTCCGTAGCCTCCTCCAAATGACCACCCTCCAAATTAACCCCACTGGATTAAGGAGCAGCACCGGACTAAGGGGCAGCACCGGACTAAGGGGCAACACCGGACTGAGGGGCAGCTCCGGACTGAGGGGCAGCTCCGGACTGAGGGGCAGCTCCGGACTGAGGGGCTGCTCATGGCTGGCTGACGGCTCTGGCTGCTCATGGCTGGCTGACGGCTCTGGCTGCTCATGGCTGGCTGACGGCTCTGGCTGCTCATGGCTGGCGGACGGCTCTGGCTGCTCATGGCTGGCGGACGGCTCTGGCTGCTCATGGCTGGCGGACGGCTCTGGCTGCTCATGGCTGGCGGACGGCTCTGGCTGCTCATGGCTGGCGGACGGCTCTGGCTGCTCATGGCTGGCGGACGGCTCTGGCTGCTCAGTACAGACGGGCGGCTTTGAATGCTCAGGACAGACGGGCAGTTTAGGCGGTGCTTGGCAGACGGACAGCTCAGACGGCGTTGGGCAGACGGGCAGTTCAGGCGCCGCTGGGCAGACGGACAGCTCAGACGGCGTTGGGCAGACGGGCAGTTCAGGCGCCGCTGGGCAGATGGCAGACTCTGGCCGGCTGAGGCGCACTGTAGGCCTGGTGCATGGTGCCGGAACTGGAGGTACCGGGCTAAGGACACGCACCTTCAGGCTAGTGCGGGGAGCAGCAACAGGACGCACAGGACTCTGGAGGTGCACAGGAGGCTTGGTGCGTGGTACCGGAACTGGAGGTACTGGGCTGGAGACACGCACCACAGGGCTAGTGCGTGGAGGAGGAACAGGGCTCTGGAGACGCACAGGAGGCTTGGTGCGTGGTGTAGGCACTGGTGGTACTGGGCCGAAGACACGCACCATAGGGCTAGTGCGTGGAGGAGGAACAGGGCTCTGGAGACGCACAGGAAGCCTGGTGCGTGGTGTAAGCACTGGTGGTACTGGGCTGGGGCGGGGAGGTGGCGCCGGATATACCGGACCATGCAGGCGTACTGGCTCCCTTGAGCACTGAGCCAGCCCAACCTTACCTGGTTGTATGCTCCCCGTAGCCCGACCAATGCGGGGAGGTGGAATAACCCGCACTGGGCTGTGTAGGCGAACCGGGGACACCATGCGTAAGGCTGGTGCCATGTATGACATCCGGCTCAATACTCAATCTAGCCCTGCCAGTGCGGGGAGGTGGAATAACCCGCACCGGGCTATGCACACGTACAGGAGACACCGTGCGCTCTACCGCATAACACGGTGTCTGCCCGTACTCTCGCTCTCCACGGTAAGATCGGGGAGTTGGCGCAGGTCTCCTACCTGACTTCGCCACACTACCCTTTAGCCCCACCCCAAGAAATTTTGGGGCTTGACTACCAGGCTTCCTACCGCGTTGTCGTGCTGCCTCCATTCGCCGGTATCCCTCCTCACACTGCGCCAGAGAATACCAGGCGGGTTCCGGCACTCTTCTTGGGTCGATCGCCCACCTGTCGATCTCCTCCCACGTAGTGTAGCCCAGATCCTTCTCCTGCTTCCGGGCTAGCTCCTCAAAATGCCGCCTCTCTGCTTTCGCTGCCTCCAGCTCAGCTTTGGGGCGGCGATATTCTCCTGGCTGTGCCCATGGACCTTTACCGTCCAATATTTCCTCCCATGTCCATGAATCCTGCGATCGCTGTTGCTTTCTCCCACGCCTCTTGGTCCTTTGCAGGTGGGTGATTCTGTAACGGCAGATTTCCTATCTCTTCGTCTGAAGAGGAGATGTAGGGATCGGACCAAAACGCAGAGTGGAAAGTGTCCATATTTATTATAAATAAACTGAACACTACAAGTAACAAAATAACAAAAGAGAATCTAACCGACAAACAGTCCCGTGTGGCACGAACACTGACACGAAATACAAACACCCACAACACACACGTGAAACCCAGGCTGCCTAAGTATGATTCTCAATCAGGGACAACGATTGACAGCTGCCTCTGATTGAGAATCATACCCGGCCGAACACAAACATCCCAACATAGAAAATCACACATAGACAAAGAATGCCCACCCCAACTCACGCCCTGACCAACTAAACACATACAAAAACAAAGGAAAACAGGTCAGGAACGTGACAGTCATTCTAATTCACACTCCATCGGTTCTAGATAATAACTATCTTGGAACTTTTGGTTAAAATATAGCATCCATTGAAATTCTAAATCTCAAACAGCATCACATGAGGTCTGTACTGTATCTACAATTAATCCAATCAATCAGATGTATTTATAAAGCCCTTCTTACATCAGCTGATGTCACAAAGTGCTGTACAGAAACCCAGCCTAAAACCCCAAACAGCAAGCAATGTAGGTGTAGAAGCACAGTGGCTAGGGAAAAACTCCCTAGAAAGGCCAGAACCTAGAAAGAAATCTAGAGAGGAACCAGGCTATGATGGGTGGCCAGTCCTCTTCTGGCTGTGCCTGGGTGGAGATTTTAACAGAACATGGCCAAGATGTTCAAATGCTCATAGACACCAGCAGGGTCAAATAATAATAATCACAGTGGTTGTCGAGGGTGCAACAGGTCAGCACCTCAGGAGTAAATGTCAGTTGGCTTTTCATAGCCGATCATTCAGAGTATCTCTATCGCTCCTGCTGTCTCTAGAGAGTTGAAAACAACAGGTCTGGGACAGGTAGCACGTCCGGTGAACAGGTCAGGGTTCCATAGCCGCAGGCAGAACAGTTGAAACTGGAGCAGCAGCATGGCCAGGTGGACTGGGGACAGCAAGGAGTCATCAGGCCAGGTAGTCCTGAGGCATGGTCCTCCGAGAGAGAGAGAGAAAGAAAGAAAGAAAGAAAGAGAGAAAGAAAGAAAGAAAGAAAGAAAGAAAGAAAGAAAGAAAGAAAGAAAGAAAGAAAGAAAGAAAGAAAGAAAGAGAAAAAAGAGAAAGAGAGAGAGAATTAGAGAGAGCATACTTAAATTCACACAGGACACCGGATAAGACAGGAGAAATACTTCAGATATAACAGACTGACCCTAGCCCCCCGACACATAAACCACTGCAGCAGTATCTATCTAGTGCTCTGCCTGCATTGTTTCCATTTCTTTGAAGTGAGAGCCAGTCAGATGTGTCTCACACCTCAACCCCGGCACCGTGACTTTAATCTGATTGATTGATTGATTGAATACTTTATTGTCCCTTTAGGTAAAATTTGTCTGGCAACATACAGCAGCTCCTGGCATACACATAAACACAAAATCAAAAACACAGTCCATACAACACTTCACTTATGGACATTATATATCACAGGACATACTTTGAACATATGAATACGTAAGTGTGGAGTTCTGGTTTATAGTCCGTATGTGTTTACGAATCTGATGCTCGTTCTGGAGTCTGGTGTAGCAATCTAAGCTCCAGACTCTGGTACACACATATTCCCTGGCGACTGGGTTGGAGCCCCGGCTCAGTCGACTGTCTCTGCCCTTCCTTTCTATGTCCATCTCCCGAACCTGTCTCCCATTCTGTCCTATCAATAAAATACGTAAGGAGATCGGATATGAAAGGGATATAATGCTCGTTGGGCTTGCGTGCCCGGGTTGTTCTGCAGAGTGGGGTTTTGAGGCTTCGCCCGGACTGTAATGTTTGGTACTGGTCATACAGCGGATGTGTGATGTCTTTATTGACAGTTACCAGCCGTGATCTCTCTTCTTGTTGCCCGATCATCTGTACAAAATTCATCAGATTACCCGTAACTGATTAGAGTAATGTGTAGACATTTTTTTTTATTGCAAACTTAAACTTCAAAAACAAACAAATTATGCCAGGTAGCCAGTCTATTGCATGGTGGCCCCCTGCAGCACTATGTAGATAATTTTAGAACATTTTCAAATATAATCTGTCAGTTTCTATTTCATAGCAGGTTAATTGGGGGTCCCATACATACACACACACACACACACACACACACACACACACACACACACACACACACACACACACACACACACACACAGACACAGACACAGACACAGACACACACACACACAGACACACACAGACACACACACACACACACACACACACACACACACACACACACACACACACACACACACACACACACTGCCACCTCCCTAAAATAGAATAGCTTTCACAACAGGCGTGTGTGTGTGTGTGTGTCCAACGTGTGTGTGTGTCTGAACCCACCACGTGATACGATTATTAAAACAGACAGTCAGAGGGGTTGCCTGGAACTGGTTGCCTAGAGACAAGCAGCTGTACAACAGTACAACGGTAAAGAGCATAGCCTGTTCCTGAGAAAAGTCAGGGGTTGTGTAGGTGTTAGTGACCTCACTTGTCATCTCCTGTGGGAACGGAAGGAGCTGAATGCTTGTGACCAGGCAGGGCCAGTCACAGTGACTCTTCCAGACTCAGAGGTTGTAATTATGGTCTAAACCAACATGTTCACCTAGATTTGATTAACTCCTCACCCCTCCTGACATTTCCACCTGCAACATTCTGACTCTCTCTCTCTTTCTTTCTTTCTTTCTCTCTCTCTGTCTTTCTCTATTTCTGTCTTTCTCTCTCTCGCTCTGTCTTTCTCTCTCTCGCTCTGTCTTTCTCTCTCGCTCTATCAATTCAGTTCGATTCAAGGGGCTATATTGGTATGGAAATCATATGTTTACATTGCCAAGGCAAGTGAAATGGATAAACAAAAGTGAAATAAACAATAAAAAGTGAACAGTAAATATTACACTCACACAAGTTCCAAAATAATAGAGGCATTTCAAATGTCATATTATGTCTATATACAGTGTTGTTGTCACACCCTGGCCTTAGTTATCTTTGTTTTCATTATTATTTTAGTTAGGTCAGGGTGTGACATGGGGAAGTTTGTGTGTTTTTTTGTATTGTCTAGGGTGTTGTATGGTTTAGGGGGTTTAGTAGAGGAGATGGTTTAGTGTTCAGTGTAGGTGTCTAGGAAAGTCTATGGTTGCCTGAATTGGGTCTCAATTAGAGACAGCTGGTTATTGTTGTCTCTGATTGGGAGCCATATTTAAGGCAACCATAGGCTTTAGCTTTTTGTGGGTAATTGTCTGTGTCTATGTGTAGTGGTTGTGTCAGCACTATCTAGATTTTTAGCTTCACGGTCGTCTGTTTGTTGTTTTGTTTCATTTTTCTTCTTAAAAATAAAAGAGAAGATGTATTTTCAACACGCTGCGCCTTGGTCCTCTCTCAGTCCCTTTGACGATCGTGACAGAATTACCCACCAATCTAGGACCAAGCGGCGTGTCAAGCGGCAACAGGACCCACCTACACAGGATTCATGGACATGGGAGGAGATACTGGATGGTAAGGGACCTTGGGCACAACCGGGAGAATATCGCCTCCCTCGTGAAGAGCTGGAGGCAGCTAAAGCCGAGAGGAGGCGATATGAGGAGGCAGCACGGAAGCAAGGCTGGAAGCCCGTGAGTACAACCCAAAAATTTCTTGGGGGGGGCCTTAAAGGGAGTGTGGCGAAGTCAGGTAGGAGACCTGCGCCTACTCCCTGTACTTACCGTGGAGAGCGAGAGTACGGGCAGACACCGTGTTACGCAGTAGAGCGCATGGTGTCTCCTGTACGCGTGCATAGCCCGGTTCGGTACATTCCAGCTCCACGTATCGGCCGGGCTAGATTGAGCGTTGAGCCGGATGTCATGAAGCCGGCCCAACGCATCTGGTCACCAGTGCGTCTCCTCGGGCCGGCTTACATGGCACCAGCCTTACGCATGGTGTCCCCGGTTCGCCTACATAGCCCGGTGCGGGTTATTCCACCTCCCCGCACTGGTCGGGCGACGGGGAGCATACAACCAGGTAAGGTTGGGCAGGCTCAGTGCTCAAGGGAGCCAGTACGCCTGCACGGTCCGGTATTTCCGGCGCCACCTCCCCGCCCCAACCCAGTACCACCAGTGCCTCTTCCACGCACTAGCCCTATGGTGCGTGTCTCCAGCCCTTTACCACCAGTGCCTAAACCACGCACCAAGCCTCTTGTGTGTCCCCAGAGTCCTGTGCGTCCTGTTGCTGCTCCCCGCACTAGCCCTGAGATGCGTGTCCCCAGTCCGGTACCACCAGTTCCGGCACCACGCACTAGGCCTAATGTGCGCTCCCAGGGTCCAGTATGCCCTGTTCCTTCTCCCCGCACTAGCCTGAAGGTGCGTGTCCTTAGCCCGGTGCCTCCAGTTCCGGCACCACGCACCAGGCCTACAGTGCGCCTCATCCGGCCAGAGCCATCCGTCTGCCCAGCGCCATCTGAGCCATCCGTCTCCCCAGCGCCATCTGAGCCATCCGTCTCCCCAGCGCCATCTGAGCCATCCGTCTCCCCAGCGCCGTCTGAGCCATCCGTCTGTCCAGAGCCATTAGAGCCGCCCGTCTGTCCCGAGCCGTCAGAGCCGTTAGTCAGTCAGGAGCCGCTAGAGCCATTCGTCAGTCAGGATCTGCCAGAGCCGCCAACCAGACAGGATCTGCCAGAGCCGCCAACCAGACAGGATCTGCCAGAGCCGCCAACCAGACAGGATCTGCCAGAGCCGCCAACCAGCCATGAGCAGCCAGATCCGTCAGCCAGCCATGAGCAGCCAGATCCGTCAGCCAGCCATGAGCAGCCAGATCCGTCAGCCAGCCATGAGCAGCCAGATCCGTCAGCCAGCCATGAGCAGCCAGATCCGTCAGCCAGCCATGAGCAGCCAGATCCGTCAGCCAGCCATGAGCAGCCAGATCCGTCAGCCAGCCATGAGCAGCCAGATCCGTCAGCCAGCCATGAGCCGTCCAGCCAGGATCCGCCAGAGCCGTCCAGCCAGGATCCGCCAGAGCCGTCCAGCCAGGATCCGCCAGAGCCGTCATCCAGCCAGGATCCGTCCCTCAGTCCGGAGCTGCCATCCCTCAGTCCGGAGCTGCCCCTTATCCTGGTGCTGCCCCTTATCCTGGTGCTGCCCCTTAGTCCGGTGCTGCCCCTTAGTCCAGTGCTGCCCCTTAGTCCGGTGCTGCCCCTTAGTCCGGTACTGCCCCTTAGTACGGTGCTGCCACTTAGTCCGGTGCTGGCCCTTAGTCCAGTGGGGTTAAGAAAGCGGGTAGTGACTATGGTGGGGTGGGGACCACGACCAGTGCCAGAGCCGCCACCGTGGATAGACGCCCACCCAGACCCTCCCCTAGACTTGATGCTGGTGCGCCCGGAGTTCGCACCTTAAGGGGGGGGTTATGTCACACCCTGGCCTTAGTTATCTTTGTTTTCATTATTATTTTAGTTAGGTCAGGGTGTGACATGGGGAAGTTTGTGTGTTTTTTGTATTGTCTAGGGCACAGGTGTCAAACTCATTCCACGGAGGGCCGAGTGTCTGCGGGTTTTCGCTCCTCCCTTGTACTTGATTGATGAATTAACATCACTAATTAGTTAGGAACTCCCCACACCTGGTTGTCTAGGGCTTTATTGAAAGGAAAAACCAAAAACCTGCAGACACTAGGCCCTCCGTGGAATGAGTTTGACACCCCTGGTCTAGGGTGTTGTATGGTTTAGGGGGTTTAGTAGAGGAGATGGTTTAGTGTTCAGTGTAGGTGTCTAGGAAAGTCTATGGTTGCCTGAATTGGGTCTCAATTAGAGACAGCTGGTTATTGTTGTCTCTGATTGGGAGCCATATTTAAGGCAACCATAGGCTTTAGCTTTTTGTGGGTAATTGTCTGTGTCTATGTGTAGTGGTTGTGTCAGCACTATCTAGATTTTTAGCTTCACGGTCGTCTGTTTGTTGTTTTGTTTCATTTTTCTTCTTAAAAATAAAAGAGAAGATGTATTTTCAACACGCTGCGCCTTGGTCCTCTCTCAGTCCCTTTGACAATCGTGACAGTTGTAACGATGTGTAAATAGTTAAAGTACAAAAGGGAAAATAAATACCATTAAATATGTATTTACAATGGTGTTTGTTCTTCACTGGTTGCCCTTTTCTTGTGGCAACAAGTCACAAATATTGCTGCTGTGATTGGACACTGTGGTATTTCACCCAATACATATGTGAGTTTATCAAAATTGGATTTGTTTTTGAATTCGTTGTAGGTCTATGTAATCTGAGGGAAATAATTGTCTATAATATGGTCATACATTTGGCAGGAGGTATGACCATATTTAAAAAAAAAATCAAAATACTATAGGCGGAATTAGGTGTTTTTGACTGGGGTCAAAATTACGCCAAAGGACTTAAAAAATGTTTAAGTCTATACTGATACAAACAGTAAACAATTATTTAGATTTATTAAGAATAAGTTGATTGACAAACTCGTAAAATAATTGAAAAAATATGCCTCTGGGGTCAGTTTCCACCTCATTTTGTGGGCAGTGTGCATATTACCTGTCTTCTCTTGAGAGCCAGGTCTGCCTACAGCGACCTTTCTCAAAAGCAAGGCTATGCTAACTGGGTCTGTACAAAGTCAAAGCTTTCTTTAATTTTGGGTCAGTCACAGTGGTCAAGTATTCTGCCACTATGTATTCTCTGGTTAGGGTTAAATAGCATTCTAGTTTGCTCTGTTTTTTTGTTATTTCTTGCCAATGTGTCAAGTAATTATCTTTTTGTTTTCTCATGATTTGGTTGGGTCAAATTGTGTTGCTGTCCTGGGGCTCTGTGGGGTCTGTTTCTGATTGTGAACAGAGCCAGGACCAGCTTGCTTAGGGGACTCTTCTCCAGGTTAATTTCTCTGTAGGTGATGGATTTGTTATGGGAGGTTTGGGAATCGCTTCCTTTTAGATGGTTGTAGAATTTAGCGTCTCTTTTCTGGATTTTGATCATTAGCGGGTTGGTGAGCGGACCCCAGACCTCACAACCATAAAGGGAAATGGGTTCTATAACTGATTCAAGTATCTCTATCTATCTCGCTCTCTCTCTTCTGATTTGAGCTGCCCTCTCTTCCTGCTGTCTGTTCTTAGAATCAAACATCAAACCACATACCTTTTTTTTGAATTGTCAAGTGAAACAGAGAAGTGGATCGATTCCTGTTATCAGTCAGCCATTTAGTTGTAGAAACACAAGCAAGGAAGAGAGTGGTTGAAGATGAGAAAGCCTTGCGGGCAAACAGACAGGCAGGCAGGCAGACAGACAGAAGACCTCAGGAGGCTGATAGACCCTGACAGAGACCGATAAGCACTTTCCTAGAATACCTGTCTGTCCACACTAGCTAGCTCGCTATCCAGTCCACAGTGGAGCAAAAACGTTATCGCTCACAACACCGCCGCAACGCCAGCCTGTTCCCTACAGTGTCCACCACATCCTCAGTCTTTCCACCCTGGCGACTTCTTGCCACCTCTCCTCACAGGGTTCCTCAAGGCTGGGTTGGTGCAGTAGGTGAAGTGGTGAGGTAGAAATGTGGAGAAATTAGTCAGTCGGCTCAAACTTGACTCTTTTTATTAGAAGCATCCAGCTGCAAATGATGCTCGCTGACGCCGCCTGGTCTGAGAATTGCAAAGCGCATGCCCATGCAACCTGAACTCACAACGTGTTCCAGGGCATCAGTGTGTTAAGCGCATAACAGTCGGCCCCTAACTCTGGTCCAGAGTTATTCGTGTGTTAGTATCATAGTGGTCGAAGTTGGGATAGCAATGACTGTATATATGAAGTGGGAGCACTAGCTAGCCTAGCTATGTGTTCAGGATGAATTTGTCATACAATGTTAATGCCAAAAATCACTACAACCAAGCAACCACTTTTTATTTAACCCTTATTTTACCAGGTAAGTTGACTGAGAACATATTCTCATTTACAGCAACTACCTGGGAATAGTTACTGGGGAGAGGAGGGGGAATAAATTAGCCAATTGGAAGCTGGGGATGATTAGGTGGCCATGATAGTATGAGGGACAGATTGTGAAGTTAGCCAGGACACTCTTATGATAAGTGCCATGGGATCTTTAGTGACCACAGAGAGTCAGGACACCCGTTTACCGTCCCATCCGAAAGACGGCACCCTACACAGGGCAATGTCCCCAATCACTGCCCTGCGGCATTGGGATATTGTTGCTTGTGCCTTAGCTGTCACCTTGATAAATTGGCTACACTGGCTCGGTAGCTAGTACTACTAGCAAGCTAGTAGTTTAGCAGCTAGCTTGTGGATACTAATAACTAACCACTTTTGTCTGTGCTATTAGCTAGCTAGTGCTACTAGCCGCTAGCAGAGAGGAAGTGGCGAAGCAAGAGGGATAACTCGGGATAACTCAAAATATTCTCCAGCAGGTGGCTTTTTTGGGGTGGGGTTTCGTTCACCAAGGGGGTAGTTTTGTATGGAGGTCAATGTGAATGGCGAAAAACACTTAATATCTGAGTTCTACCTGTTAGTGCTATCCGGAATTCTTGGGACGTCCCTACCCTAAACCCCAACCCTAATCTCAACCCCTACACTAACCCTAACCTTAAACATAACAATAACCCTTACCTAACTCTAACCTTACCCTAACTGTTACCTTAACCATTTTACATTTCAACTTCACTGGGGTAGGGACGTCCCAAGGATATCAGGTAGCAAGGACCGTTGTGATTGTTCACATGCATATCTGTCCCACTTCATCTTGCCTCCTCCCGACTGCCTTCCATTTTTTAAGACATTTATTTTCATTGTTAGAGCGGCCAATGGAGTATCTGGTCAATATAATGCAATATCTGTGCCGCTAGCTAGTAGCTTCGAATTCTAAATGTAATTTCACCACCCGTGCTGTTGGTGGCAGTGACCCACCATCCTCTCTGACAACATTCGACATCCTGTCTCATCTCATATGTCTCACAGCCTCTGTGATGTGAGCAGGTATCTGCTGGAGCCAGAACCAAATGCTTTTTAATCGCTGTTTTGACCATGGCCTGGTTATTAATGCACAATTACAGATCTGGCCTAATGCTTAAGTAGCTCTCCAAATCAGTAATATACATGTTTTACAAGTCCCTACTTTAAGCATGTAACTCTACTGTATTTTGAGTCATAACTTAACCTTAATTGTCTAATTATGTCACTGGTTCTCCTCCTGTGGGAATGATTACTGTCCATTCCCTCATAATCTTTAACCAGACACACAGTCCCATTCACTGTGATATAAATCTTGGTCTCCCATTCATCATGACCAAAATAGAGGTGTTTATTCAAATTCATAACAGCTCTTAACCCTCATAGTACCAACATATTTTACATACATGGATTACCAACTGGGGTCATTTTGAACCAATAATAAACTATTGGAAATCCAACAATCATAGAAAAATGATCAACTTCATTATCATCAAAACATCATTAGATATGTAAATAATGTTATCTGAAAGAAAAGAAATCCCCAAATATACTGTTGTTTTTGCTCAATTACAGTTAATTTGCATATTCTTTTAAACAAACAAAAAACAATTCCCTTAAAAATGTGCAGCTTTTTTCCCAAGGCACTATCCACATAAATTGTAGTATCATTTAGTTTTTAGAATATTGAAATAAATACTAATTTTGTCATATTTGTTTGTAAAAACGACTACCATTTAAAGTGGCGGTACACCAAAATTTGAAATATACTTAATTTTATTAACAGAAAGGGATTCACAGAGACAATGACCAAAAATATTATGAATTCCTAATGTTTGGTATACTCAATGTACAGTTGAAGTTGGAAGTTTACATACACCCCGGATGGAGTCATTAAAACTAATTTTTCAACCACTCCACAAATTTCTTGTTAACAAACTATAGTTTTGGCAAGTCGGTGAGGACATCTACTTTGTGCATGACACAAGTACTTTTTCCAACAATTGTTTGCAGACAGATTATTTCACTTATTACTCACTGTATCACAATTCCAGTGGGTCAGAAGTTTACATACACTAAGTTAACTGTGCCTTTAAACAGCTTGGAAAATTCCAGAAAATGATGTCACGGCTTTAGAAGCTTCTGATAGGCTAATTGACATCATTTGAGTCAATTGGAGGTGTACCTGTGGATGTATTTCAAGACCTACAGTGGGGCAAAAAAGTATTTAGTCAGCCACCAATTGTGCAAGTTCTCCCACTTAAAAAGATGAGAGAGGCCTGTAATTTTCATCATAGGTACACTTCAACTATGACAGACAGAATGAGAAAAAAAAATCCAGAAAATCACATTGTAGGATTTTTAATGAATTTATTTGTAAATTATGGTGGAAAATAAGTATTTGGTCACCTACAAACAAGCAAGATTTCTGGCTCTCACAGACCTGTAACTTCTTGTTTAAGAGGCTCCTCTGTCCTCCACTCGTTACCTGTATTAATGGCACCTGTTTGAACTTGTTATCAGTATAAAAGACACCTGTCCACAACCTCAAACAGTCACACTCCAAACTCCACTATGGCCAAGACCAAAGAGCTGTCAAAGGACACCAGAAACAAAATTGTAGACCTGCACCAGGCTGGGAAGACTGAATCTGCAATAGGTAAGCAGCTTGGTTTGAAGAAATCAACTGTGGGAGCAATTATTAGGAAATGGAAGACATACAAGACCACTGATAATCTCCCTCGATCTGGGGCTCCACGCAAGATCTCACCCCGTGGGGTCAAAATGATCACAAGAACGGTGAGCAGAAATCCCAGAACCACACGGGGGGACCTAGTGAATGACCTGCAGAGAGCTGGGACCAAAGTAACAAAGCCTACCATCAGTAACACACTACGCCGCCAGGGACTCAAATCCTGCAGTGCCAGACGTGCCCCCCTGCTTAAGCCAGTACATGTCCAGGCCCGTCTGAAGTTTGCTAGAGAGCATTTGGATGATCCAGAAGAAGATTGGGAGAATGTCATATGTTCAGATGAAACCAAAATAGACCTTTTAGTAAAAACTCAACTCATCGTGTTTGGAGGACAAGAATGCTGAGTTGCATACAAAGAACACCATACCTACTGTGAAGCATGGGGGTGGAAACATCATGCTTTGGGGCTGTTTTTCTGCAAAGGGACCAGGACGACTGATCCGTGTAAAGGAAAGAATGAATGGGGCCATGTATCGTGAGATTTTGAGTGAAAATCTCCTTCCATCAGCAAGGGCATTGAAGATGAAACGTGGCTGGTTCTTTCAGTATGACAATGATCCCAAACACACCGCCCGGGCAACGAAGGAGTGGCTTCGTAAGAAGCATTTCAAGGTCCTGGAGTGGCCTAGCCAGTCTCCAGATCTCAACCCCATAGGAAATCTTTGGAGGGAGTTGAAAGTCCGTGTTGCCCAGCAACAGCCCCAAAACATCACTGCTCCCTAAGGAGATCTGCATGGAGGAATGGGCCAAAATACCAGCAACAGTGTGTGAAAACTTACAGAAAACGTTTGACCTCTGTCATTGCCAACAAAGGGTATATAACAAAGTATTGAGATAAACTTTTGTTATTGACCAAATACTTCTTTTCCACCATAATTTGCAAATAAATTCATAAAAAATCCTACAATGTGATTTTCTGGATTTTTTTTCTCATTTTGTCTGTCATAGTTGAAGTGTACCTATGATGAAAATTACAGGCCTCTCTCATCTTTTTAAGTGGGAGAACTTTCACAATTGGTGGCTGACTAAATACTTTTTTGCCCCACTGTACCTTCAAACTCAGTGCCTCTTTCCTTGACATCATGGGAACATCAAAAGAAATCAGCCAAGACCTCAGAAACAAAATTGTAGACCTCCACAAGTCTGGTTCATCCTTGGGAGTCAATTTAAGGTGTTCCTGTGGATGTATACCTTCAAACGCAGTGTCTCATTGCTTGACATCATGGGGAAATCAAAAGAAATCAGCCAAGACCTCAGAAAACAAATTGTAGACCTCCACGTCCACAAGTCTGGTTCATCCTTGGGAGCAATTTCCAAATGCCTGAAGGTACCACGTTCATCTGTACAAACAATAGTACGCAAGTATAAACACCATGGGGCCATGCAGCCGTCATACCGCTCAGGAAGGAGACGCGTTCTGTCTCCTAGAGATGAACGTACTTTGGTGCGAAAAGTGCAAATCAATCCCAGAACAACAGCAAAGGATTTGTGAAGATGCTGGAGGAAACAGGTGCAAACGTATCTATATCCACAGTAAAACGAGTTCTATATTGACATAACCTGAAAAGCCGATCAGCAAGGAAGAAGCCACTGCTCCAAAACCGCCATAAAAAAAGCCAGACTACGGTTTGCAATTGCACATGGGGACAAAGGTCGTACTTTTTGGAGAAATGTCCTCTGGTCTGATGAAACAAAAATAGAACTGTTTGGCCATAATGTTTGGAGGAAAAAGGGGGATGCTTGCAAGCCGAAGAACACCATCCCAACCGTGAAGCACGGGGGTGGCAGCATCATGTTGTGGGGGTGCTTTGCTGTACTTCACAACATAGATGGCATCATGAGGGAGGAAAATTATGTGGATATATTGAAGCAACATCTCAAGACATTAGTCAGGAAGTTAAAGCTTGGTCGCAAATGGTGTCAGGTTTTGGCCAGGACTGTTCTGGTTTTGTCACTAGATGTCCCCATTGCACCTTTTTTGAACCTTTTGTTTTTTCCTTGCTCTTTTATTGTTTGCACCTGTAGGTCGTTCCCTTGTTTGTATTTAAACCCTGTGTGTTCCTCAGTTCTTTGCTCAGTGTTTGTAAGTTAGCACCCAGCCCCAGCCCAAGCCTTGTTCTGTATATATATTTCTCTTATTGGATTTTCCAGAGGTTCTCTGGTTTAGTTCTTGTGTGTATTTTTGAGTAGTTTTTGGAGGTTTGTTTTTCTCTGCTGTTTTTACCACTTTGTGGAGTTTCTTTTGCATTTTTGAGGATTTCCATTTTGTGCCTCTTGGCTTTATTTTTGGACATTGTGGATTTAGATTCTTTGCCTGAAGTTTTTGTTCTTTTATTAAACCACCATCTCTAGAACTACTGTGTCTGCCTCATCTTCTGGGTTCTGCTGATTATTAGTGACTGTTTCTCGCACCGGGTCCTGACAGAAACACTGAGCCATTAATATGAACCCAGAGGCAGCCAGTACCCAGGACTTTTTTCCCATGCTGTCCCACCACGAGGGGACTGTCCAACGTCACGAAGCTGCTCTGGTTCAGCAAGAGGCCTTACTGGCTGGACATTCTCAAATTCTGTCGGAGATGATGACTTCCATAAAACAGATTTCTGATCAACTTTCTCCTGCAACCGCTTCTGCTCCAGTTTATCAGATTCAAGTGCCCGTGGCAGTTAACCCCCTGGCTGAACCTCGTCTGCCGCCTCCCCAACGGTTCTCAGGTGATCCGAGTGTTTGTAAGGGGTTTTTCACCCAATGTTCTCTCTCCTTCGAGCTGCAACCCTCGTCGTTTCCCACCGACCGGTCCAAGATAGCATATATCATCACCCTGCTGTCGGAAAAAGCCCTAGCCTGGGCTACTGCTGTGTGGGATGCCCAAAGTCCCTGCTGTGCCAGCTACTCTACCTTTGCTGAAGAATTCAAGCGAGTGTTTCAAGATCCCACCAGCGGTCCTGACTCAGTCAAACAGCTCCTGACTCTCAGCCAAGGTCGGCGCAGCGTGACGGACTATGCCATCCAGTTCCGCACGGTGGCAGCAGCGAGTGGCTGGAACGACGAGGCGCTCACAGTGTGCTTTTTGAAGGGTCTTTCCGACACTATCCAAGATGAACTGGCCACTCGGGAACCACCGGACAACCTCGAGTCCCTGATCAAGTTGGCTTCACGCATAGACCAGCGTCTGAGAGAGAGAGAGCTCAACCGTAGATCTCTCACCCTAGCTCCTATCGGTCCCAGCTCCGAGTCTCCACCTTTATCCTCGCTGACTCCACCGGAACCCATGCAGGCTGGACGCATCTCCCAGGCTGAGAGAGACCGCCGGATAAGGGAGCGATGCTGTCTATATTGCGGCAAACCGGGCCATTTCCTCTCCACGTGTCCCGGGCTCCAGGGAAAACGCACTCTCCCGTGCAGGCCTGGGAGGACTGTAACGGGAAACATAACCTCCTCCCATCCATCGAACTCCCGCCTGCTCATTCCAGTTACCCTTTCCTGGGACAACCACGAGCTTCCCCTTCAAGCCTTGGTAGACTCTGGAGCCGCAGGTAACTTCATGGATGGTGTCTGGGCGAAGGAGAATGGCGTTCCCTCTGAACCTTTAAGTGACCCCATAAGGGTTACTACGTTGGATGGAAGCCCTTTGGGATCTGGACTTGTCACTCGTGTCACTACCCCCTTGCGACTGTCAGTTTCCCAACACCAGGAAGTGATGAACTTTCATCTGACCTCGTGTTCCGAATTCCCTCTCGTCCTTGGATACCCCTGGCTTCACAGCCATAACCCTCACATCGACTGGTCTGTGGGCACTATCAAGCAGTGGGGTCCTACCTGCCAAGCCACTTGTATCTTCCCAAGTTCCCCGAGTTCCCCTCCCGAGTCTCTAGAATCCATCGACCTGTCCCGAGTTCCTGAGTGTTACCATGACCTCAAACCGGTATTTAGCAAACAGAGGGCCACCAAACTACCACCCCATAGACCTTACGATTGCCCCATCGACCTGTTTCCGGGCACCTGCCCCCCCAGGGGTCGGATCTTTTCCCTATCTCCTCCCGAACGAGCTGCTATGGATACCTACATCAAGGACGCTCTGGCAGCAGGCCTCATGCGGCCATCCACCTCGCCGGCAGGAGCAGGGTTTTTCTTTGTGGCCAAAAAAGACGGTGGATTACGTCCTTGCATCGACTACCGGGGACTTAATGCCATAACCGTCCGTAACCGCTACCCGCTACCCCTTATGGCCACAGCCTTTGAGCTGCTCCAGGAAGCAGTGGTCTTCACTAAGCTGGACCTACGGAACGCATACCATCTTGTGCGGATCAAACCCGGTGACGAGTGGAAGACCGCTTTCAACACGCCTACTGGTCACTACGAATACTTGGTGATGCCCTTCGGCCTGACCAACGCCCCGGCTGTGTTCCAAGCGCTCATAAACGATGTGCTTAGGGATATGCTTAACATTTTCGTGTTTGTTTACTTGGATGACATCCTCATCTTTTCGAGCTCCCTTCAAGAACACACTAAGCATGTCAGACAAGTGCTCAAACGCCTCCTAGACAGCCATTTGTACGTTAAGCCGGAGAAGTGTGAATTCCATTCCTCTCGAGTACAATTCCTGGGATTTGTAGTGGAACCCGGTCGAGTCCAGATGGACCCCAAGAAGGTAGGGGCGGTAGCGGATTGGCCCACCCCCAAGTCCGTTAAGGAAGTTCAGCGTTTCCTGGGCTTCACCAACTTTTACCGCAAGTTCATCAAGAACTTCAGCTCGGTGGCAGCCCCTCTCTCAGCTGTAACCAAGGGTGGCAACACAAGGTTTCTGTGGGGAAGAGAAGCTGAGACGGCCTTCCAAGGACTCAAGCAGCGCATCCTCTCTGCTCCCATCCTGACACTACCGACGGCGGATGAACCTTTTGTGGTGGAGGTAGACGCATCAGAGGTTGGTGTTGGAGCTGTCCTGTCTCAGAGGGGTGAAGACAAGAGGCTTCATCCTTGCGCCTTCTTCTCTCACCGGCTTACCCCGGCCGAGAGGAATTACGATGTGGGGGATCGTGAACTCCTAGCGGTTAAGATGGCATTGAAGGAATGGAGACACTGGCTCGAGGGGGCTTCTCAACCATTTCAAGTGCTTACGGACCACAAAAATCTGGAGTATATCCAGCAGGCGAAGCGGTTGAACTCCAGACAAGCTCGATGGTCTCTTTTCTTCAGCCGATTCCAGTTTATCCTCACCTATAGACCCGGGTCGAAGAATCTCAAACCGGACGCCTTGTCACGTATCTACTCTCCTGCCATTCGAGAAGATACTGACATGACTGTCCTTCCTGCCGCTAAGATCGTGGCTCCGATCTCGTGGCAAGTGGAGGATACCGTGAAACAAGCTCAAGCCATCGAACCGGGTCCTGGAGGAGGTCCTGCCAATCGGTTGTTTGTTCCCAAGGCAGCAAGGTCCCAAGTCCTTCTGTGGGGGCACTCCTCTCGCCTCACCTGTCACCCGGGCGTAGGTCGCACCTTGGAGTTCATCCAGCGTAAGTTCTGGTGGCCCACCATAAAAGAAGACGTTGCCACTTTCGTCAAGGCCTGTTCCGTGTGCTGCCAGGGCAAATCTTCTCACCTCCGCCCTCAAGGACTCCTTCACCCTTTATCTATTCCCCACCGACCCTGGTCCCATATCTCGTTGGACTTTATTACTGGCCTTCCTCCGTCCCATGGTAATACTACGATCCTAGTCATCATCGACAGGTTTTCTAAGGCGGCCAGGTTTGTTCCCTTGACCAAATTACCTTCTGCCAAGGAAACGGCTGAGTTGGTGATTAACCATGTGTTCCGAGTCTTTGGCATTCCGCAAGATGTGGTTTCCGACAGAGGTCCACAATTCGCCTCTAGGTTTTGGAAGGCCTTCTGCCAACTCATAGGGGCCACGGCCAGTCTTTCTTCAGGGTACCATCCGGAGTCCAACGGCCAAACTGAGAGGATGAATCAAGAGCTGGAAACCACCCTCAGATGTATGGTCTCCAACAACCCATCCACATGGTCATCCTTCATTGTTTGGGCCGAGTACGCGCACAACACCTTGTGCTCCTCCTCCACTGGTATGTCTCCGCACGAGTGTCAGTTTGGCTATGCTCCGCTATTGTTCCCGGACCAGGAGGCAGAAGTCAGAGTGCCTTCAGCCTTGAGGTTCATCAGACGCTGTCGGCTTATGTGGAAGAAGGCCCGTCTTAATCTTCTGCGTGCCTCACAGCAGTACCAGCGACAAGCCAACAGACGTCGCCGTCCCGGTCCTACCCTGTACCCCGGCCAGAGAGTATGGCTCTCAACAAAGGACTTACCGCTACGGGTGGAGTCTCGCAAGCTGTCCCAGAGATTCATCGGTCCCTTTAAGATTGCCAGGAGAGTCAATCCCGTTACTTTTCGCCTGCACTTACCCAGATCCCTTAAGATCAATCCAACATTTCACATTTCTTTATTAAAACCTGTTGTTTTTTCTCCCCTTATCCCGGCAGGCAGACCTCCCCCTCCGCCCCGTGTCATCGGAGGCCAGTCGGCTTATACCGTCCACCGGATACTGGATTCCCGCCGGGTGCAGCGGTCCTGGCAGTATCTGGTGGACTGGGAAGGCTACGGTCCCGAGGAGCGCTCCTGGGTTCCTGCCAAGGACATACTGGACCCTGACCTCATTCGTCAGTTCAGGGCCCTCCACCCTGAGAAGGCTGGTAGGAACGTCAGGAGCCGTTCCTAGGAGGGGGATTCTGTCAGGTTTTGGCCAGGACTGTTCTGGTTTTGTCACTAGATGTCCCCATTGCACCTTTTTTGAACCTTTTGTTTTTTCCTTGCTCTTTTATTGTTTGCACCTGTAGGTCGTTCCCTTGTTTGTATTTAAACCCTGTGTGTTCCTCAGTTCTTTGCTCAGTGTTTGTAAGTTAGCACCCAGCCCCAGCCCAAGCCTTGTTCTGTATATATATTTCTCTTATTGGATTTTCCAGAGGTTCTCTGGTTTAGTTCTTGTGTGTATTTTTGAGTAGTTTTTGGAGGTTTGTTTTTCTCTGCTGTTTTTACCACTTTGTGGAGTTTCTTTTGCATTTTTGAGGATTTCCATTTTGTGCCTCTTGGCTTTATTTTTGGACATTGTGGATTTAGATTCTTTGCCTGAAGTTTTTGTTCTTTTATTAAACCACCATCTCTAGAACTACTGTGTCTGCCTCATCTTCTGGGTTCTGCTGATTATTAGTGACTGTTTCTCGCACCGGGTCCTGACAAATGTGTCTTCCAAATGGACAATGACCCCAAGCATACTTCCAAAGTTGTGGCAAAATGGCTTAAGGACAACAAACTCAAGGTATTGAAGTGGCCATCACAAAGCCCTGACCTCAATCCTATAGAATATTTGTGGGCAGAACTGAAAAGTGTGTGCGAGCAAGGAGGCCTACAAACCTGACTCAGTTACACCAGCTCTGTCAGGAGGAATGGGCCAAAATTCTAACTTATTGTGGGAGGCTTGTGGAAGGCTACCCAAAACGTTTGACCCAAGTTAAACAATTTAAAGGCAATGCAACCAAATACTAATTGAGTGTATGTAAACTTCTGACCCACTGGGAATGTGATGAAAGAAATAACAGCTTAAATAAATCATTCTCCTATTATTCTCACATTTCACATTCTTAAAATAAAGTGGGGCTCCTAACTGACCTAAGACAGGGAGTTTTTACGAGGATTAAATGTCAGGAATTGTGAAAAACTGAGTTTAAATGTATTTGGCTAAGGTACATGTAAACTTCTGCCTTCAACTGTATGTAAGGTAATTTTTATGTTGTACTTGGTCATCAGTGGTGGAAATAGTACCGTATTGTCATACTTGAGTAAAAGTAAAGATACCTTAATAGAAAATGACTCAAGTAAAAGTGAAAGTCACCCAGTAAAATAGTACTTGATTAAAAGTAAAAAATCATTTGGTTTTAAATATACTTAAGTATCAAAAGTAAAAGTATAAATAATTTCTAATTCCTTATATTAAGCAAACCAGACGGCACTATTTTCCTTCTCTTTTTTTTACGGATAGCCAGGGGCTATCTCCAACACTCAGACATAATTTATAAATGAAGCATGTGTGTTTAGTGAGTCCGCCAGATCAGAGCCAGTAGGGATGACCTACTGATGTTTTCTTGATAATTGCATAAGTTTGACCATTTTCCTGTCCTGCTAAGCATTCAAAATGTAATGAGTACTTTTGGTTGTCAGGGAAAATGTAAGGAGTAAAAAGTACATTATTTTCTTTAGGAATGTAGTGAAGTAAAAGTTGTCAAAAATATAAATAGTAAAGTAAAGTACAGATACCCCAAAAAACTACTTAAGTAGTATTTTAAAGTATTTTTACTGAATTGCTTTACACCACTGATGGTCATACCTAGTTATAACCAGTTAAAACCGTAGGCGAGTACATAATGTGCTTTATTTCTGCAGGGGATCTGTCTATCTGGTCAAAATCACTGATACAGGTCCCCCTCTACCCTCTGGTGGTATGGATAACTCCAGAAAGACCTAGATTCAAATAAAGGTATCATCTATCAAATTGCTATAGCCAGAATTAGGTGTTTTTGGTTGGGGTCAAAATTATGCCAAAGGACTTCAAATGTTTTAAAGTCTATACTGATACATAAACAGTAAACAATTATTTAGATTTATTAAGAATACGTTGATTGACAAACTCGTAAAAAAAAAAATAAGAATTGAAAAAATATGCCTCTGGGGTCTAAATGACCCCAGTCTGTATTATTAGTGTTAATTCGCCTAATTCGCTCATCCCATCAGCGTTCATTCTGCTCTTTAAAATGGTTATAATTTCCATTGACCTCTCTCTATTGATCTGTCTATCTGTTTATACCCTGCACTAATCAATGGGAACCTGCCTCTTAAGTGATCCATATAATTCTCAATTACTCCCATCACCAACACTGTCCTCAAACACATCCTCCAGTCCTCCCCTCCTTTAAATATGTGGACACTGCATCATTTTAACTGGTATTGGATCCTCCAGCGGGTCAACACCACGAAATCAATAGCCCCAGAGAGAACAGAGGAGAGGAGAGAGGATTTTTCTCGCTCTATCCCAGGCAGAGTTGCAGAGATCTGATAGGGAGAGGTGGAGGTGGAGGTGGAAGTGGAGGTGGGTGGGTGGATGCCAGAGGCACAGCAAATTTACTGGAAGCCCCACATATCACAGCACAACCACAACAACAAGGTCTCTCTGCTCTGCTGCAACGTGTCTTAATCTTACACCTGTCTGTCGTCGCTGCCGGCGTGAATATCTCTACTTAACCTACTCATTTAACCCCTCGCTGCACTTCCAGCTGCGGAAAATTACAGGGCCGGCTAGCGATGTAAAAGAGCTTCAAGTGATTCCAGACGGGTATAAAAATTCATAGGCTATCTAGCTACCGCAATGGCCGTCGTTTTTACAAGAGGCCCGTGTCAGCTACCATTTAAATAACAGCTCTGGGAAGGAAGGGATCTCTTTAGTGAGGCAAAGCTATTTCAGAAAGCAGCTCAAGAAGCTCTTGATCCAGGCGTCCTTGAGTTTGGGCTCCCGCTTCGCAAAACATCATCCACCACCAAGCAGCGACAGGTCGCCATGGCGGGTCATCGTGAGTGTGCGCGAGAGGGATGGCATTTCCATGGCGAACGGCGGCTGGCTGATCTGTATTTCAAATACAAAATGTGAGTGATGGTGAGTAACCACGCAAGTCACCTAATTATTCAGCTGTGGGTCAAGGGTCAAGCACCACTCTGATTGTCTCCCCTCAATCACTGCTGTAGAGAGAAAGTACTACTCATATCCCTTGACTTTGAATGTCCTTCTATTTTCCATTCAGCATCTATGAGCCAGCCCTAAACTAATTTCCTCCTCTTAAAAATTGAAGGTTGAATTTTGGACCAGAGAAGAACACCTCGTTATGTCTTTCACTCAGGAATGATCTCCGGACTCTCAATGGCAGAGAGGTTGTCACTGGAACCAGTCCAGCAGCCACTTTATTTATTAACCTTTATTTAACTAGGCAAGTCAGTTAATAAGAACAAATTCTTATTTACAATGGCGGCCTACCCCGGCCAAACCTGGACGATGCGGGGCCAATTGTGCGCTGCCCTATGGGACTCCCAATCACGGCCGGATGTGATGCAGCCTGGATTCAAACAAGGTACTGCAGTGACGCCTCTTGTCCTGAGATGCAGTGTCTTAGACCACTGCACCACTCGGGAGTCCTTTAGAACTCACAGATCCATATATGGTAATGGTCTATTTGCATATAGGCCTTTTGCAGCTCTGATTGGTTATGCCGCACCGGTCTGTGTAGAGTATGGGCTGAGTCGTGCGTGTCAATGCAATAGAATCCTACTCCGATGCGTTCTGCCTACAACAAAATCTCTGATATTTCTTCTGAGCGGCAGTCTGGGGGAGATGCGTGGCAGTTTCGGGGCTGAGGGAACATTGGTCCCTGGGAAAGTATTGGTTTAATGTCAAAAGTTACATGTAAACCATCTTCAATCTTTAATGTCACTCTCAGGCTGTCTTAAAGGTTCATAAAGGACGAATGAATGTTCAAATGTCAGCAGAAGTTACATTCAGGTCGAGACACAGCGATTCAAAAGGCTAACATCAAAAACAATGTCAAGAGGAATTTACAAGAGGAATATAGAATTCCCACGATATGATTATTGGTAGGTAGAACCTTCTATTAGGCTATGTAAAAGACAGCTCTGGTAGTAGGCCAGATAGGGGATATTCATGTTACAATACAAATAATCAAAAAGTTAAAAATATCAAAGCCAATTGCCAAGAGGGATTCACTGACACTGAGGTATATAAATGGTCATAGGTTAGTCTAATGTGGAACTAAACATGACATTAAACACTGAGCATGTAGCATATTGATATGCTTCACGTTTCACACACATCATCTGGCCAGTAGCAGTAATAGCTCTAGCTGGTTTACAGCTGTGGCCGATCCATTAAGGTATATGGTATGGTTATCCATCCATGGCCAGTAACACAGAAACAAACTACAGAGAGAGCTGGCAGAGTACCACATGCCCCCGGGCAGCCTGTGGACGTTGATCGGACTCCGAGGGGTGCATGTGCTGTGACACCATTTCTGTGCATATTGTTAAATGTCCCTTCTTGATCTTTTCAACTTAGGAGTAATTCCGCTGTTCGTGAGGGTTTAGGCGTAAGGTTATGTAGCACATTCAGAGAACAAGTCACCCTGTTACACCTTCACTCTCTCTCCCTATTCCTCTGACCAGCTCCCTCGTATAGAGACACTCTCAATACCAAATGTCTCTCCCCTGACCCCTTTCTTCGCTCTGTGAATTACATCTCAATCTGTCTGTCTCCAAATCAAACTGAAGAATGCATGGCCAGGTTTACAGTTAATATTTGGATAAACGGCAAAGAGAATGAATGTCAAAATAATGGCCTACATCTCCACTGTCCTTGCCCTCTCTGTGTGTCTTCTTCTGTCTAGTCTAATCTATTTGTAACCGAAGCTCATACTGCTTTGATTCCACATTCTCTCACACACACCTTCACACATATATGAATGCGCACACACACACACACACACACACACACACACACACACACACACACACACACACACACACAAACACACACACACACACACACACACATCACAGTGGCATCAGATAAGACAAGCACCATCAGTGATGGTGCTTGTCCCCCCCCCCCCCCGCAGTCTCACCCCTCTGCACCACACTTCAAATGGCACGCAGCATTCAATTAGCTATGTCCCAGCTGACAGCTTTATCAAGGCATCAAGGCTGACTCTTACCAGTCTGCATTTGCATCTCTTCTTAACAGTGGGTAGAGAGCCTCTTCCCAGGGAGCTGGGCAGGCCCCCCGTCGACTCGCTCTTTGAACGTTCCAAGCCTCTTGTATTGATTTGTTGGGTTTCAGCTGCGGTGCACCGCTGCCCCCTAAGGTGGGGCATTGTATTGCATGCAGCCTTTGAACGAGAACTCAACTCATTATGGTTGCAGCAAGAGAGGGAGAAGCACACACTGTCCTGAAATGTGCATATTCGGTTAAGAATGAATACAGTGGTAGAGTAAAGCTATGGATGATCTACTGAGTTAGATCTTACATTGGGATGATCAACAAGAATAGCAATACTAGACCCACTCAACTGAGTGCCGTTGAGAGGTATCTTGAGATGGAATATGACTACACACGGTGAACATGAACACGCTGCATAACCCTATCTAAGACAGTGTTTGAATACGACATTGCTTGATTGAGTCTGTGGTGGAATGAAAAATGGGTTTTAGTTAGAGACATTTCCCTTAGGAACTCTCATTGGGGGACTAAAATGGCTGAAAAGGTCTGATGGAGCCTATCAAGCCACTGGCATACTGTCCTCTATCGAGTCTAGACTACAGGCACTCAAAATAGAACTAAATGAAAGACTTCATTTGACAGGCAGAAACAGTAATGCACAGATTAATATGTAATAAAAAGTATCATATGCAATCTATTGACTGTATTCTGCATTTTTAACCACGGGTCTGTATGCACTTTTAACCTTCATAAAATAAACATGTATTTTGGTTAGTTGATGGTTTTCAAAGTGAAATTTGATTTATTCTGATTATACTTTTTTGCTTATACTAATGTACTCTCTTTTTTATCAGTTCTGGCATTGATTCTGATCTTCACCAAATATTGTGGATACAGATGGAGCTTTGGAAAAGCTTGAATGAGAACGGCAATCAGTCATTCATTCCCTCACATCCCTACAGAGGCCTCTCTCAGTGAAAAGTGCCTCTGTGTGTTAGCAGCCGAAAACAGGTAAACGCCGTGGAACATTTCCATGCAAACCGGGCCGAGAAACATTCTAAATGAATTTATTTTGCTGTACTCTCTGAGATGGGAGCGCTGCAGTGCCTGGCAGTCAAAATGCTGCAACAAGAGGGAGAGGGTCCCCAGCGCATCTCCACAATAACCACATCTGCAGGTTTTCACAAAATCAAATAGACCACTTTAGCTAGTGTGCAAGGAGTATAGGCCTACACATGCAAGCAGGCACTTACACACACACCTACGCAAACCCGCAGGGACACGCTCACACACATACCCACAGGCACGCAAACTCCCCTTGACATATATTTTTATGATATAAACCAGTGTGTAGGCACTCATGCATGTTAATCTGGAACGTGCACCTTCACCCTGCCATACATGTATTCCCCTTCCATAAATGGAGAGAAGTTACTGCTCATTACACACACACTCTCTCCCTTTGTATCTCTTTCAGGCAGGATGGAAATCTCATCATTGTTCAGGTGTCACAGACAAGAAAGAGCAGCTCCTCATCAAACTGTAGCCTGAAACCTCACTGCTGCTCCTCCTATCGATGCCTGACCCCAAGCCAGGGGAAATGGAGAACTTCAATACAGCACTTTTCTAATGACTGGAGTTCTCTTTTATTAATTGCAGGTGAAGGAAAGGGGTTAACATTTTCACGTGTGATGGGTCATGAAGAATGTGGAATAGTAACTACAGTATAGGCTAGTGTGTTGATTACCTTTCTGTACAGCACAACAAAATTGTGTAGCGCTTCTCTGCCATCTGGTGGACAAAAAGTCACCTTCCTACAAATACAATGCTACGTCAAACCACAGAGATAACGACAATGTAGTTGAACATAAGCCTAGCCTCTCATATAATCAAATTGCTTCAGAAGCATTCATTTTGTAATGCAGCTGAGGCAGTGTAATAGCGCACAAAAGTATATCAGCGAATGTCCAGTTTACCACATCCTTTATGCAGGTTCTACGGTCTATGCTTCTATCCTTCTGAGATTAGGCTTGTTCTTTTGCCAAAAGATAAATTCATGGTTACCACATTCACTATCAACGACATGGTCAATCTGTATTGATAATTCATTGTCTGTATCCATCCCATTGAAATAACTTGCTTATGTCCCAATTCTCTTTCCTGCCAGTGTACCCTTTACCTTTCAGATTTGAAAATAAATGACTGGTATAAGTGTGGAAACTCTCCACCCAATGCTTTTAGTTTAGTGAGCAGTGAACACTGAAGACTGTGGCTAAATGAAGATTGTTCACTTAAGACTTTTTTTTCCAATGTTAAATGGCCTCAGTACCAGTCTACTTAACAGGATGGTTCTCCAATAGACACCATTAGCAGCTGGGTCTGGTCTACTTATGTCATTGACTTTTATTGAACAATAAAGAAACAGTAAGACATCTCGCCTCCTCTTCCGTCTTGTGTACAATTCAGGAGATATTGGGACACATCCATTCATTGTGGCAAGGACGAGAGGGTGTGATTTTCCTGAGTATCATGCAGTCATTTGCTACCTAACAGGAGCAATTGCACTTTCCACACCAACCAGTAAACATGCATTTCAGTTTTCCAAACCAGAATGAGACTTACGCAGTCATTTTAAACCTGTCAGATGACAATTTCACAAGTGCTGGTACACAATCTAGAAGTGCTTACTTGCAGCAGCCCCTTTTGAGTTTTCAGAAATGTTTCAAAGTTCTACCAGAACATTATGTCAATACTGGCAGTAAGATATCAAAATTAACTAAACAGTATCTAAACTTTGACAGCAGTTGACAACCTGGGTATAGGCTTAAACATCTTCAGTGTTTAGCACTCAGAGGATATCTCAGGAGAGTAAACACTACATTGTGCAAGGCAACAGTGAAGGTAGCACTTACTAAAGTTTCAATTAAGCGAATCACCATCTAACAGATGGGAATCAGTTTGCATATCATGCAAAACATCAACATACGACAAGACCAATATGTAGAACAAAAAAAAACATTTATTTTCATTGCTGGATCATCCCATTCCCAGTTGGTTTGACCTCCTGGGGAACCTTCAGCATCCAATGCATTTAGTCCAGCTGTGAAAAAGCAATTTCAGGGTTAGATTCATGTAAAGATTTACAACTAAATCAACTTTGTCAATAGAATGGTATTGTAGAATATCATTAAGAACATAACCTATTGATTATATTATGAATAAAATTAAGTATCTAGCCAACTAGCTAGTGATATACAATGCATTCGGAAAGTATTCAGACCCCTTAACTTTATCCAAAAGATTTGTTACAGCCTTACATAAGTATTCAGATCCTACACTCAGTACTTTGTTGAAGCACCTTTGACAGCAATTACAGCCTCGAGTCTTCGGTTTGACGCTACAAGCTTGGCACACCTGCATTTGGGGAGTTTCTCCCATTCTTCTCAGCAGACCCTCACAAGCTCGGTCAGGATGGATGGGGAGCGTCGCTGCACAGCAATTTCCGGGTCTCTCCAGAGATGTTGGATTGTGTTCAAGTCCAGGCCACTCAAGGACATTCAGAGACTTGTCCTGAAGCCACTCCTGCGTTGTCTTGGCTGTGTGCTTAGGATTGTTGTTCTGTTGGAAGGTGAACCGTCGTCCCCAGGCCGAGGTCCTGAGCGCATCCCTACCACCCCGTAGGGATGGTGCCTGATTTCTTCCAGATGTGATATTTGGCATTCAGACCAAAGAGTTTAATATTGGTTTCATCAGACCAGAGAATCTTGTTCCTCATGGTCTGACAGTCCTTTGGATGCATTTTGGTAAACTCCAAGCGGGCTGTCATGTGGTTTTTGCTGAGGAGTGGCTTCCGTCTGGCCACAGCCCTAAAGGCCTGATTTGGCAGAGTGCTGCAGAGACAGTTATCCTTCTGGAAGGTTCTCCCATCTCCACAGAGGAACGAACTCTGGAGCATTGGGTTCTTGGTCACCTTCCTGACCAAGGCCCTTCTCCCCCGATTGCTCAGTTTGGCCGGGCCGCCAGCTCTATGAAGTGTCTTGGTGGTTCCAACTTCTGCCATTTAAGAATGATGGTGTCCACTGTGTTCTTGGGGACCTTCTATGCTGCAGAAATGTTTTGGTACCCTTCCCTGATCTGTGCCTCGACAATCCTGTCTCGGAGCTCTACAGACAATTTTTTCCACCTTGCGGCTTGGTTTTTGCTCTGACATGCACTGTCAACTGTGGGACCATATAGACTGGTGTGTGCCTTTCCAAATCATGTCCAATCAATTGAACTTAACACAGATGGACTCCAATCAAGTTGTAGGAACATTTCAAGGTTGATCAATGGAAACAGGATGCACCGGAGCTCAATTGAGTCTAATAGCAAAGGATCTGAATACTTAAGTAAATAAGGTATGTTTTTTTGCAAACAATGTGTTGATTGTGGGGGGAAAACGAAATGTATCAATTTTAGATTAAGGCTGTAATGTAAATGTGGTAAAGGGGTCAATACGAATGCACTGTAACTGCCCCATGCTTGGTAAACTACCTGTCCTGTGCATTCTGAAGCAGGAATTCCTTTACCGCTGACCTTACCATATTCAACAATGTCAACAACTAGCCAACGGTGACTTACAGTGGATATAGTGTGTACAACGCAAATACTCGCCTTAACAAAGCCGATGTCGTTCGCGTACTGCCTGAAGCACTGCCGACACATGTTGAGCCCGTATTTACGGATCAAACCGTGTCTGTTCGAGCATACCCGGCTGGAAAACAAAGAATGCAAATATTAGACAAGAATGATGAATGATTTAATAAGTGCCCAGCAAGTTCAAGCTCATTCAAAGTTAGCCAACCAACGACGTTACCTAGCTAGACAGTGTTGGCAGCAGATAAACCTGCAACATTCACATTCAGGGGTATAATTATGACAGAAAATAGGTTCTCACTAGCCACGTCACTGTACTTAGTACTACAAGCTGCCAACAGCCAACGTTAACATGCGCTAAAAATGTGAGGCCCAGCGTTGTTGCATATCAACCGCCATATTAGCTCGAGCGAAGCCCTCATGTGGTTCAAAATGTACACCAAGAATTTGGGTCCGTGAAAATCTACCGGACTCTAAAATTCACTCCAAAGAAAATACTAAACGATATATTGAAGATAACTGACCAGGATCGGGATCCCTGACCGAATTTTCTAGGATGACTCCAATAGAGCTGCTGATGACCCATCTTGTCTCTTTTGCTCCGATGTCAGAAAGGAATAAGGGTGCGCATGCGCATAAAATGTTCTGCCGGGCGTCTTCCGCCCACAATGCATAGCGGAAAACATCGCATTGCGTGCATTCTTGTAGTACACCTCTAGATGGCGCCAACAACCTGCAGCAGCATCAACAACCCATCTGGAGTCTGGTGCTGCAATTGTTGACTTGAATAGATGCTGAATTTATTACATTTCCCCAATAGGCTGACCACGCCACCGTTGCAAAATAAATGTAGAAATCTATGTTATTCAATTGTTCCGTGTTACACGGAACCCAAACCGGCTGCGCACGTGCGCCATCGTGCATAAATTTATTTTGTCCCCCTACACCAGACGCGATCACGACTTGCAGGTTAAAATATCAAAACAAAATCTGAACCCAAACCGGCTGTGCATGTGCGCCATCGTGCATAAATGTATTTTGTCCGCCTACACCAAACGCGATCACGACATGCAGGTTAAAATATCAAAACAAACTCTGAACCAATGACATTAATTTGGGGACAGGTCGAAAAGTATTAAACATGTATGGCAATTTAGCTAGTTAGCTTGCACTTGCTAGCTAATTTGTCCTATTTAGCTAGCTTTGTGTTGCTAGCGAATTTGTCCTGAGATATAAACATTGAGTTGTTATTTTATCTGAAATGCACAAGGTCCTCTACTCCGACAATTAATCCACACATAAAATGATCAACCGAATTGTTTCTAGTCATCTCTCCTCCTTCCAGGCTTTTTCATCTTTGAACTTATATGGTGATTGGCATCTACACTTTCATAGTATTACGACGAAAACCGGCAAAACAGTTCGTCTTTCAATCACCCACGTGGGTATAACCAATGAGGAGATGGCACGTGGGTACCTGCTTCTATAAACCAATGAGGAGATGGGAGAGGCAGGACTTGCAGCGAGATTTGTGTCAGAAATAGGAATGACTTCTATTTTAGCCCTTGGCAACGCACTCTTTGGCACGTGCGAACAGTGTGGGTGCAATAATTTAATAACATAGATTCCTACATTTATTTTGCAACACAGTGTAGTCAGGGTATTAGCGTCAATATTCGGATGAATAGCTCAACAAGGCATTTGTACAAGCAGCTATCATTCATTTAAAATGGCATGCTGTTAAATATTTACAATAATACATATGCAGAACTAGCCTACCCATCTTTCATCTCCTCAAATGCATAGGTGAATCAATAGAAAAGTACGTAAGAAAATCAACCAGATTGAGATCATTTCACTGTGCAATTATCATTTAATAAGAAAAACAAATCCAACAAACTGTGAACACAGACAAGGGTAGTGCGTACGGCCCAGTACATCACTGGGGCAAAGCTTCCTGCCATCCAGGACCTACAGTTGAAGTCGGAAGTTTACATACACTTAGGTAGGAGTCATTAAAACTAGTTTTTCAACCACTCCACACATTTCTTGTTAACAAACTATAGTTTTGGCAAGTCAGTTAGGACATCTACTTTGTGCATGACACAAGTCATTTTTCCAACAATTGTTTACAGATAGATTATTTCACTTATAATTCACTGTACCACAATTCCAGTGGGTCAGAAGTTTATATACACTAAGTTGACTGAGCCTTTAAACAGCATGGAAAATTCCACAAAATGATTTCATGGCTTTAGAAGCTTCTGATAGGCTAATTGACATAATTTGAGTCAATTTAAGGTGTTCCTGTGGATGTATACCTTCAAACGCAGTGTCTCATTGCTTGACATCATGGGGAAATCAAAAGAAATCAGCCAAGACCTCAAACAAATTGTAGACCTCCACGTCCACAAGTCTGGTTCATCCTTGGGAGCAATTTCCAAATTTCTGAAGGTACCACGTTCATCTGTACAAACAATAGTACGCAAGTATAAACACCATGGGACCACGCAGCCGTCATGCCGCTCAGGAAGGAGACGCGTTCTGTCTCCTAGAGAGACGCACAGAACAACAGCAAATGACCTTGTGAAGATGCTGGAGGAAACAGGTACAAAAGTATCTCTATCAACAGTAAAACGAGTCCTATATCGACATAACGTGAAAGGCCGCTCAGCAAGGAAGAAGCCACTGCTCCAAAACAGCCATAAAAAAAGCCAGACTACGGTTTGCAACTGCACATGGGGACAAAGATTGTACTTTTTGGAGAAATGTCCTCTGGTCTGAAGAAACAACAATTGAACTGTTTGACCATAATGACCATCATTATGTTTGGAGGAAAAAGGGGGAGGCACAAGCCGAAGAACACCATCCTAATCGTGAAGCACGGTGGTGGCAGCATCATGTTGTGGGGGTGCTTTGCTGCAGGAGGGACTGGTGCACTTCACAAAATAGATAGCATCATGAGGGAGGAAAATTATGTGGCTATATTGAAGCAACATCTCAAGACATCAGTCAGGAAGTTAAAGCTTGGTCGCAAATGTGTCTTCCAAATGGACAATGACCCCAAGCATACTTCCAAAGTTGTGGCAAAATCGCCTAAGGACAACCAAGTCAAGGTATTGGAGTGGCCATGACAAAGCCCTGACCTCAATCCTATAGAAAATGTGTAGGCAGAACTGAAAAAGTGTGTGCGAGCAAGGAGACCTACAAACCTGACTCAGTTACACCAGCTCTGTCAGGAGGAATGGGCCAAAATTCACCCAATTTATTGTGAGAAGCTTGTGGAAGGCTACCCGAAATGTTTGACCCACTGTGAATGTGATGACTTCAACTGTATATACTAGGCGGTGTCCGAGGAAAGCCCAACATATTGTCAAAGACTTCAGTCATTCAAGTCATAGACTGTTCTCCTTGCTGCCGCATGGCAAGCGGTACCGGAGCGCCAAGTCTAGGACCAAAATGCTCCTTAGCAGCTTCTACCCCAAGCCATAAGACTACTAAACAATTAATCAAACGGCCACCGGGACTATTTACATTGCCCCCTCCCCATTTGTTTTTACACTGCTGCTACTCGCTGTTTATTATCTATGCATAGCCACTTTACCCCTACCAACATGTACAAATTACCTCGACTAACCTGTACCCCCGCACATTGATCCCTAGTTATTGTCACTTTATTCTGTTACTTTTCGTTATTTTTTATTTTAGTTTATTTGGTAAATATTTATTTAGCTCTTTCTTGAACTGCATTGTTGGTTAAGGACTTGTAAGCAAGCATTTCACCGTAAGTCTACACCTGTTGTATTTGGCGCATGCGACCAATACAATTTGATTTGATTTAAATATGACTTTGTTTATCTATTGTTCAAAGAAATGACTAATTCTTAAGAAATAGCATACCAACTATATACATGCAATATTGTATTTACAGAGATCTCCATATTGTTACATTGTTTATAATCTTACAGTTCACTGGTTCAGTTCCACCCGATGCTGTCAATTCAATGCAACATTGTAGCATAGCCAATAATATCATTTTTATGTCTTGAGAGCCCCCCTCCGGAGTAATGCATTGTGGGAGCCAGAGGTAGGCAGCGGTTTGGAATTTTGTGCCAGCGTTAGCTAGCTAGCTGGTTAATGTGTTATTTTGATCAGAAATTGGGAGCAGGAGAGGAGAGAAGTGATGGAGGAGAACGAATATCTCATGTCATCGCACTGTTAATTCCGGCTGAGAAAGCTGCATAGTACGACTACCCTTTTAGGTAAATATAAAAACGCAGTTTTTCCACGATTGAAGCTTGTTGCGACAGTCTGTTTTGGCCATAAATTGAGGCGCAGCTGGGGTGCTTGTTTGTAAATATGATACGCTCGCACCAGCTAGCTTTTACGAGCCTCATTTATACGTTGCTAGCTAGCTACCGTAACACTTGGTAAACAATGTTTAAGCTACCAAATATAGCTTTCTGGTAGTTGTGTATGATGCAGACCTACACCGCATAAGTCTCGAGCGAAATGGGGTTGGTGGTTTTGACGTATCTGTCCCTGCGCGCCAGTTCTGAGCTACCAAGACGATAGCTAGAAGGAAGATAGCATAATTTGCATGAACTAGATTTGGTTAGATAACCCACATATCCCGCAACGGATGCCATGGGAAGGACGAGATGTTAATAAACGACAGATTTTTTTTTTTTTTTACATTAACATTCACAAACATAAGAAAAGGGTTTAGTTTTGAAACGATAGGTGGTGGTTAGCTTAGCTCTACAGCTTGTTGACTGTTTGTTGACAGAGAAATTATGTTTTTTTCTTAACGGTGTACATTACACGCCTGTCATGCTGACTTACTAGTGAACGTCAGCATGACAGGCGTGTAATGTACACCGTAAAAAAATGAATATCGTTGCTCTGTTTTAGGCAAGGTAGTCTGTGATCCAGTGCAAACGCTCTTGATTTGTGTATTGATTGTGACAGTGCCTCTGGGCAGTACAAATCAGTGAGGGCAACCCAGAAAGAAACGATGCTGAGAAAATGAGAATAGAGAACTAATCATAGAATGTTGAAGTGGAGCTCGGGATGATATGGGAAGGCTCATATGTCTAAATTAAGATTTTAGCTAAATCATGATGACTGGCAGATACTTTGTGAAGATAAATGAAGTATTATCCCTAAACGACAATCATTTAGCCTACAGATTGAGATATACAGTGTATTCGGAAACTATTCAGACCCCTTGACTTTTTCCACATTTTGTTACATTACAGCCTTATTTTAATCCATGTTATAATAATGTTTTTCCTCAATCTGCACACAATACCCCATAATGACAAAGGGAAAACAGGTTTTTAGAAATATTTGCAAATTTATAAAAAATAAACTTATTTGCATAATTATTCAGACCCCTTGCTATGAGACTTGAAATGGAGCGCAAGTGCATCCTATTTCATTGATCATCCTTGTGATTTTTCTACAACTTGATTGTGGTAAACTTGTGGTAAATTTAATTGATTGGATATGATTTGGAAAGGCACACACCTGTCTATATAAGGTCCCACAGTTGACCGTGCATGTCAGAATAAAAACCAAACTATGATGTCGAAGGAATTGCCCGTAGAGCTCCGAGACAGGATTGTGTCGAGGCACAGATCTGGGGAAGGGTACAAAAAAATTCTGCAGCATTGAACATCCCCAAGAAAACAGTGGCCTCCATCACTCTTAAGTGGAAGAAGTTTGGAACCACTAAGACTCTTCCTAGAGCCGCCTGGCCAAACTGGCCAAACCGGGGAGAAGGGCCTTGGTCAGGGAGGTAACCAAGAACCCGATGGTCACTCTAATATTGCTCTTACAGAAAGACAACCATCTCTGCAGCTCTCTGGCCAATCAGGCCTTAATGGTAGAGTGGCCAGACGGAAGCCACTCCTCAGTAAAAGGAGGCTGCACATGGCAGCCTGCTTGGAGTTAACCAAAAGGCACCTAAAGGACTATCCGACCATGAGAAAAAATATTCTCTGAATGCCAAGTTCACGTCTGGAGGAAACCTGGCACCATCCCTACGGTGAAGCATAATGGTTGCAGCATCATGCTGTGGGGATGTTTTTCAGCGGCAGGGACTGGGAGACTAGTCAGGATCGAGGGAAAGATAAACGGAGCAAAGTACAGAGAGATCCTTGATGAATACCTGCTACAGAGCGCTAAGGACCTCAGACTAGGGGTGAAGGTTTTACCTTCCAACAGGACAACAACCTTAAGCACACAGCCAAGACAATGCAGAAGTGGCTTCGGGATAGGTCTCTGAATGTCCTTGAGTGGCCCAGCCAGAGCCCAGACTTGAACCTGATCGATCATCTCTGGAGAGACCTGAAAATTGCTGTGCAGCAACGCTCCCCATCCAACCTGCCAGAGCATGAGAGGATCTGCAGAGAAGAATGGGAGAAACTCCCCAAATACAGGTGTGCCAAGCTTGTAGCGTCATACCCAAGAAGACACGAGGCTGTAATCGCTGGCAACGGTGCTTCAAAAAAGTACTGATTAAAGGGTCTGAATACTTATGTAAATGTGATATTTAAAATAAAAAAATATTTGTCATTATGTTGTATTGTGTGTAGAATAATGAGATTTTTTTTTACTGAATTTTAGAATAAGGCTGTAACTTAACAAAATATGGAAAAGGTCAACGGGTCTGAATACTTTCCGAATGCTTTTGTGGAATGTTTTTTGTCCGTGTGTTGTCTGTGATGCGTTTTGCAGATTGTTGTCTAATCTTCTGTCATAAAACAAATTGTTTTGTTCACCTGAAAAGATCTATGCACTCCAATAAAACAGCAGGCTTTTATCATTGACATGATGTATGTGGGTTGCATTTAATAAAGGACGCTGGTTTAGTACACACAATAAGGAATACTACAATTACTTAAATTATTTTCTCTTTGTCTTCCAGTGGGTTCCATGCACACCCCTACCCTGCAGCCTCTTAGCGACCAACATGCCTTATGGAACTCTCCCCTGGCATCACTGATATTCGACAAAAACCCATGTTTACATTCCAAAAGTTAGCTCTAGCAACCAGCAACAGGCGTTAGCAACAAACACAATTTGAGGCCGTTGTTTTCCAAGTCTGCATGCCTCCCTGCCTGGCCGCCAAGCACAGCAGTACCATTTGAAATTGCAAACCTGTGTTTCTCAACAATCAACTCCTCGCCCTTCCCAAGGGGTGACAGCCTATCATGAGATTCCGAATCTACAAGAGGAAGGTACAATACACAACGAGTCCCAAGTCATGTGTATGTGCTGCATGTTTCTGTACTGGGCATGTTTAAAATGGCACAAACAAAACACATTATTCGGAAAAAAAACAGTCATAGACAATAAAACAGTCATAGACAATCTTATTGTGACATATTTAGTTCAGCTGAAGAAACAGGACCTACTGGATCAATTGAATAAGATATTAACTCATTGTACGCTCATATGAACTCTGTTACATAGAGTAAGTTTATCTTCAAAAAAGAAAATAGAAACAACAATGCAATTGGCAACAATAGTAAAATAACGCCAGAAGAGGGAAAGATAGAGTCCAAAACCGGGCATGGGATATGATTTGATTTGTATCTTATGTCCAGGTGGTAATACTGACGCTGGTGGTGGTGGTGTGTGGCTTAGCCTTCTGGACCAGTGGGAAGCAGAAGAAGAGCAGTGGAGTGGTGGTCCCCAAAGAGGCTGATGGAGCGAGGAGAAGCAGCAGTAGTCAGGTGCAGCCACAGGCCACACCTGCAGTCAGTCGGATACCCATCGTACCGCCAATCGCACCTGTAGCACCTGCCAACGATACCCAGCTGGAGAACCACCCCAAAAAACAACTGGAGAAGGAGAAAACGGTCAAACCGGATGTGGACAACACTACCCTCGTCTACCGTGGCATCGTGTTCCAGCTCAACTTTGACCAGACGGTGAGGCACGAGGAGAGGTTCAGAGCAGTGAGGAAGAAGGATGATCTGGTGGTGGTGGTACAGGTGCACAACAGACCTGACTACCTGAGGCTGCTGGTGGAGAGTCTGAGGAAGGCCCGGGGCGTGGAGCGCATCCTGCTCATCTTCAGCCATGACTTCTGGTCCCCCGAGATCAACCAAGTGGTGGCCTCGGTTGACTTCTGCCAGGTCCTCCAGATCTTCTTCCCCTTCAGCATCCAGCTGTACCCCCAGGAGTTCCCGGGCCACGACCCCAGGGACTGCCCCAGAGACATTCCCAAAATGGACGCCTTAAAGCTGGGTTGCATCAACGCAGAGTACCCCGACTCATTCGGCCACTACCGCGAGGCCAAGTTTTCCCAGACCAAGCACCACTGGTGGTGGAAGCTGCACTTTGTGTGGGACAGGGTCCGGGCGCTGAAGGACCACCGGGGCTTGGTCCTTCTTATCGAGGAGGACCACTTCCTCTCCCCGGACTTCCTCCACCTCCTCAAGCTGATGTCGATCCTGAAGAGGGAGAATTGCCCAGACTGTGACATCCTGTCTCTGGGGAGCTATGGCCACATCAGCTACGCTAGCAAATCCAACAAGGTGGAGGTGAAAGCCTGGAAGTCCACCGAGCACAACATGGGCATGGCTCTGAGCAGGGAGACCTACCAGAAGCTCCTCCAATGCACTGATTCCTTCTGCACCTACGACGACTACAACTGGGATTGGTCCTTGCAGCACCTGACCGTGACCTGTTTGCCCTCCTACTGGAAGGTCATGGTGAGCGAGGCGCCCCGTGTCTTCCACGCCGGGGACTGCGGAATGCACCACAAGAAGTCTGTGTGCATGCCATCCAGCCAAAAGTCCAAGATAGAGAACATCCTTCAGAGCAGCAGCAATCAGTTGTTCCCCAAGAACTTGCTGATCACTAAGAGACTGCCAGCTAACGGGGCAGGTGGGGTGGCGCCCCATGTGAAGAACGGGGGCTGGGGGGACATTAGGGACCATGAACTCTGCAAGAGCTACCTTCGATTACAGTGACTTTATTATCATTATTATATTGTTACTCTTCTCTTTTTTTGCATCCTCTGACTTTAAGAAAAAGAAAGCCTTTAAAAAATAATCTTTATGGACTATTTCTTCATATTGCCTGTTTTATCGGACTGTTCCAGACTGTTCCAAATAAAAGAGTATGTTGGGTTTGGAAGTTTCTCTTGGTATGTATATCCAAGGCATTGATTTAGAGTATACAGTATATCCTCCGAAAAGTTCTACAGTATGTAATCTGATAAAATGACTGTGGTGCCTTTTTCCCATACATAATTGTTCAAGTGTTTCATTATTTGCATTCATAATAGCTTTTAATAGCAAGAATGCCATTGTTTTTTTAGCTCAAATTAAACTGGATATGTGGAGCATCTGTGTAAAGGGAGTAAATTGTGACCAAAATGAGAGCCAGTGGGGACAGTCAAATCTAGTGAATTAGTGGACTTTACTATCCCAGTCTGCATGCATAATTCATTTTGAAGTTATTTATATGGTATAGATTTGCTGAGATCAAAGCAGGTCCTCGGAGACACCTTGTCCCATTTACATGAGCTTCCATTTAACTTCTATTCTCAATAGGTTTAACAGTATGTCCTTCCTACCAGAGTATTAAGAGAGGTGTCAATAGGAATGCTGATCAGACTAATATCACACCATTAAGTTAACAATGAAGTCGCAGTGCTTAAAAATCGTCTTCTAAGTTACCAAGGTACTAAACCTCTCAATTTGCCACTTAACTGTTTATCCCTGATGTTACTCAAGGATGTACATTTAGTCAAAGGAAAGTCATTAGATCCCTCCATGACCATTTCCCTGCTCTCTGCTTCAATCTTAATTATGCTCATGGGGAGAATATTTTACCTCAATATTTTTTTCAAGAAGTGATTATTTAAATTCATGGTTAAATATATGGATTCCCAGACAACATTCACAGCATTGAAATAAATTATAATTGCTGGTGCAGTAGCAGAGTACATTTACATATGAGGTTCTTAGGATGCAACTCTTTATTGACAGTTTCCTCGTGGCCAAGCTAACTTGGTGGCTTCACTGAGGCTGCATTGATTTTCTTTCCCAACCCCCTAAAGCAATGGTTAAAATCCAGGCCTGCCTGACTGAGCACCGTATACAAAATCTATCTGGGATAACTGCAGATATAAGGCCAACTCAGTTACTTGTCTCCATAGGTATAAATCTACTAGTCTAAGAAAATACATTGAGTATACAAAACATTTTTCTTTCCATGACAGACCAGGGGTACTCAAGTACAATTTGAGAAGGTCCGGTCACACAAATGTCCTAGGTGGCAAAGGTCCGGATGGATAATGTAATTTATCGGCGTAGTAACAAAGCCCCCCTCGCAACCCATGCGACCCCAAACTGTTCACACCCATCTTGTTGTCGGAGAGAAAATGTTGCAGTTTTAAAGCTAATTTCCCACAATTCTACACATTTTGCATTGGGAAGATATTTGTTTTGCTGTTTTAAAGCAAATTTCCTGCAGTTCTATGCATTCTTCCATGTCTTATGTGTGTTTATATGGAACCAGGGGTCGTATGACCCCGTTCTGGATCCGGTCTGAGGTCTGCCAGTTGAGTATGGGGGACATACAGTGCATTCGGAAAGTATTCAGACCCCTTGACTTTTTCCACATTTTGTTATGTTACAGCATTATTCTAAAATTGATTAAATAGTTTTTCCCCCTCATCAATCTACACACAATACCCCATAATGACAAAGCAAAAACAGGTTTTTAGACATTTTTGCAAATGTATTAAAAATAAAAACTGATATCACATTTACATAACTATTTAGACCATTTAGTAAGTACTATGTTGAAGCACCTTTGGCAGTGATTACAGTATGCTTGGGTATGATGCTATAGGCTTGGCACAGTTGTATTTGTAGAGTTTCTCCCATTCTTCTCTTAAGATTGTCTCAAGCTCTGTCAGGTTGGATGGGGAGCATCGCTGCACAGCTATTGTCAGGTCTCTCCAGAGATGTTCGATCAGGTCAAGTCCGGGCTTTAGCTGAGCCACTCAAGGACATTGAGAGACTTGTCCCTTAGCCACTCCTGCATTGTCTTGGCTGTGTGCTTAGGGTCGTTGTCCTGTTGGAAGGTGAACCTTTGCCCCACTCTGAGGTCCTGAGCGCTCTGGAGCAGGTTTCATCAAGGATGTCTCTGTACTTTGCTCCGTTCATCTTTCCCTCGATCCTGACTAGTCTCCCAATCCCTGCCACTGAAAAACATCCCCACAGCATGATGCTGCCACCAACATGCTTCACCGTAGGGATGGTGCCTGGTTTCTTCCAGATGTGACGCTTGGCATTCAGGTCAAAGAGTTCAATCTTTGTTTCATCAGACCAGGGAGTACTTTATGTACCTTTTGGCAAACTCCAAGCAGGAAGTCATGTGCCTTTTACTGAGGAGTGGCTTCCGTCTGGCCACTCTACCATAAGGTCCTGATTGGTGGAGTGCTGCAGAGATGGTTGTCCTTCTGGAAGGTTCTCCCATCTCCACAGAGGAACTCTGGAGCTCTGTCAGAGTTACCATCGGGTTCTTGGTCACCTCCCTGACCAAGGCTCTTCTCCCCTGATTGCTCAGTTTGGTTGGGTGGCCAGCTCTAGGAAGAGTCTTGCTGGTTCCAGACTTCTTGCATTTAAGAATGATAGAGGCCTCTGTGATCTTGAGGACCTTCAATGCTGCAGACATTTTCTGTGTCCCAGATCTGTGCCTTGGACACAATCCTGTCTCTGGGCTCTACGGACAATTCCTTCGACCTTGGTGCTTGGTTTTTGCTCTGACATGCACTGTCAACTGTGGGACCTTATATAGACAGGTGTGTGCCCTACTAAATCATGTCCAATCAATTGAATTTACCACATAAACATCTCAAAGATGATCAATGGAAACAGGATGCTCCTGAGCTCAATTTCGAGTCTCATAGCAAAGGGTCTGAATACTTATGTAAATAATATAGTTTTTTCTAAACAAATACCTTATTTATTTTAACCTGTTTTCGCTTTGTCATTATGGGGTATTGTGTGTAGATTGATGAAGAAAAACATTAATTTGATGTTAAGGCTGTAACGTACCAAAATGTGAAAAAAGTAAAGGGTTTTGAATACTTTCCGAATGCACTAAGTCTTTTTTCTGGTATCTGTACTTTACTATTTATATTTTAGACAATTTTTACATCACTACATTCCTAAAGAAAATAATTTACTGAATACTCCATACATTTTCCCTGACACCCAAAAGTACTAGTTACATTTTGAATGCTTAGCAGGCCAGGAAAATGGTCCAATTCACTCACTTATCAAGAGAACATCCCAGGTCATCTCTACTGCTTCTGAGCTGGCGGACTCACTAAACACAAATGCTTCGCTTGTAAATGAAGTGTGGATGTTGGAGTGTGCCCCTGGCTATCCCTAAATTTGCTTATTATAAGGAATTTGAAATTATTTATACCATTTTTACTTTTGATACTTAAGTATTTTTTTTAAATTACATTTATTTTTGATAGTTAAGTATATTTAAAACCAAATACTTTTACTCAAGTACTAATTTACTGGGTGACTTTTACTTTTTCTTGAGTCATTTTCTATTAAGGTATCTTTACTTTTACTCAAGTATGACAATTGGGTACTTTTCCCACCACTGTCTATATGTAGTGTGTACTCGTGCAAAAAAAGTTTTTCCTAAAGTCTTTATTTTTTACTTTTGATTTATTTTCTAGTCTGGTGTGGCCTTGCGTAAAAGCATTTGTGACAGTGCCATGGGCTGCTGGGGGTCATGTGACCTATAAATGGTGAGTAGGATGAAGCTGCTCATAGAAGCTATTCTAACGTCAGTTTTGCATAGAGTAAGATGATCCAAAATATGTGGCTAGGGAAACCTTTAGGGTAAACCTGCTCAGAATATGAGAAGATCTCTACAACAAGGAGTACCCTATTTCCTCACTCAAACTAAGTGATATTAATTAGATAGCATAATGTCTGCTGATGCGTTAAATAAAGCGTATAGCAGGTAAAACCATTTCTGTGTGTTTAAACCGCAGTACCACATAGGAAAATTAAAACCTCCATTGTGCAGGTCTGGTCTAGTGCTTTCTATTTTAGGCAGGAGTAGACCTGTCTTTTATCTATCTCCAGCCCTAAGGCCCAAGCCATCAGGGCTCTGGTGAGAGTGTATGCTTATTAATGATTGATAGCCATTGCACACATTTCAAGGTAAACACAACACCAGGTCAATGCAGAGGCACACACTGAGGAAGTTACATCACTAAGAGAGGGGGGGTTGGGGTTGGGAGTAATGCAGCAGTACATTGCCAAAATCTTTCTGTCCGTTGGATTCCGATACCTGAATATCCGTCTCCATAACACATTTAACTGTATGATTCTGCTTTCAACCCTGTGACATAATTGATGCATCATGTGGAGCAAAACAGCGGGTCTGGGACAAGGTAGCACGTCCGGTGAACAGGTCACGGTTCCATAGCCGCAGGCAGAACAGTTGAAACTGGAGCAGCAGCACGACCAGGTGGACTGGGGACAGCAAGGAGTCATCAGGCCAGGTAGTCCTGAGGCATGGTCCCAGGGCTCAGGTCCTCGGGGAGGAGAGGTAGAAAGAGATAATTAGAGGGAGCATAAATAAATTCACACAGGACACCGGATAAGACAGGAGAAATACTCCAGATATAATAGACTGACCCTAGCCCCCCGACACAAACTATTGCAGCATAAATACTGAAGGCTGAGACAGGAGGGGTAGGGAGATACTGTGGCCCCGTCTGACGTTACCCCCGGACAGGGCCAACCAGGCAGGATATAACCCCACCCACTTTGCCAAAGCACAGCCCCCACACCAGTAGAGGGATATCTTCAAACCACCAACTTACTACCTTGAGACAAGGCTGAGTATAGCCCACGAAGATCTCCCCCACGGCATGAACCCGAGGGTGGCGCCAACCCGGACTGGAAGATCACGTTAGTCACTCAACCCACTCAAGTGACGCACCCCTCCTAGGGTCGGCATGGAAAAGCACCATTAAGCCAGCGACTCAGACCCCGTAATAGGGTTAGAGGCAGAATCCCAGTGGAGGGAGGGGAACCGACCAGGCAGAGACAGCAAGGGCTGTTCGTCGCTCCAGTGCCTTTCCATTCACCTTCACACCCCTGGGCCAGACTGCACTCAATCATAGGACCTACTGAAGTGATGAGTCTTCAGTAAAGACTTAAAGGTTGAGACCGAGTCTGCGTCTCTCACATGGATAGGCAGACCATTCCATAAAAATTGAGCTCTATAGGAGAAAGCCCAGCCTCCAGCTGTTTGCTTAGAAATTCTAGGAACAATAAGGAGTCCTGCGTCTTGTGACCGTAGCGTACGTGTAGGTATGTACGGCAGGACCAAATCGGAGAGATAGGTAGGAGCAAGCCCATGTAATGCTTTGTAGGTTAGCAGTAAAACCTTGAAATTAGCCCTAGCTGTAACAGGAAGCCAGCACTGGAGTAATATGATCAAATGTTTGGGTTCTAGTCAAGATTCTAGCAGCCTTGTTTAGCACTAACCAAAGTTTATTTAGTGCTTTATCCGGGTAGCCGGAAAGTAGAGCTTTGCAGTAGTCTAATCTAGAAGTGACAAAAGCATGGATGAACTCTTCTGCATCATTTTTGGACAGAAAGTTTAGGATTTTTGCAATGTTACGTAGATGGAAAAAAGCTGTCCTTGAAATAGTCTTGATATGTTCAAAAGAGAGATCAGGGTCCAGAGTAACGCCGAGGTCCTTCACAGTTTTATTCGAGACGACTGTACAAACATGAAGAATAATTGTCAGATCCAGCAGAAGATCTCTTTGTTTCTTGGGACCTAGAACGAGCATCTCTGTTTTGTCTGAGTTTAAAAGTAAAAATGTATTACATGTTGCTTATGTGTACAATTCACACTACTTTTGGATTATAATTGGAGGCTCGTATGAATGTCCTGCTTATTATAATGTTTGTGTCATCATCGCAAATCAACTGCATTATACTTGAAAAACACTTCAACTTCAACCAGTAAAATCACTCTTTGGCTAGCTTTTACTGCTGCTTATATCAATGAGCATTAGCATTCTAGCTAACAACTGCTGCATCCAAAATAGTTATTTTGCAAAGATCACAACCAAATATAATCTTAGCGAATGTTCAAGCAAGAATCAGAACATAATTGTAAGCGTATGAGAACCCCCAAAAGTTTTTTTCTTTAAAAGTAATACAAATTCAAATCTAGGCTATGTTAAAGGGGCGCAGATGTTGATGGCTTTCGCAAAGAGTTGTGCACATCTGTGCATGACGTTAATGTGTAGTGTACTGGAAAAGCGTCTATAAATGGCTATATTTTCAGTAGGTTATTTCAAATTGTTTTTCTTCTGTCCAAGTTAAAATTACAGTATTACGATCTACAGTACTACTTTGGACATGTTTTATTTAACACACACACGCACAAGACCAGACCGTTGCACATTTTAAATGATGTCACAGGCTCCTACCTTTATCCCTTTTACCTGCAGCTGGGTTTCTTGCCTGGCGTGGTGGCACTTGTCTGTAATCAAAGTCACTTGGAGTCTGAGGTTGGCGGATCGAGTGAACTGAGGAGCTCTGTCGAACGGGTATCAATATGGTGTTCCTGGGGGAGCTGGGGACCACCAAGTCCTCTATGGAGGGGTGCACCGGCCCAGGACGGAAACTAAGCAGGTCAATGCTCCCATGCCGTCCAGTACTGGGATAGTGCCTGTGAGTACACGCTGCAGTGTGATTGAAACTCAATATTTTTTAAATTCTTTTCAGAATAAATATTCTGCTTGATTTGGCAACTGTTTCTCAGTGCAATGAAACCAAAACACAAACGATATGGAAAGAACTAGGCTATAGTCTAGCTACTAGTATCCTACAGTGCATTCAGAAATTATTCAGATCCCTTGACTTTTTCCAAATTTTGTTACGTCACAGCCTTATTCTAAAATTGATTAAATAAATAAAAAATCCTCATCAATCTACACACAATACCCCATAATGACAAAGTGAAAACAGGTTTTTAGAAATCTAAGAAAATGTATTACATATAAAAAATTCGATCCCAGGCTATGTCACAGCCGGCCGTGACCGGGGTACCCATGAGGCGGCGCACAATTGACCTAGCGTTTTCCGGGTTAGGGGTTTGGCCGGCCGGGATTTCCTTGTCTCAATGTGCTCTAGCAACTCCTTGTGGCGGGCCGAGCGCCTGCAAGCTGATTTCGATCGTCAGTTGGACGATGTTTCCTCCGACACATTGGTGCGGCTGACTTCCGGGTTAATCGAGCAGTGTGTCAAGAAGCAGTGCGGCTTGGCAGGGTCGTGTTTCGGAGGACGCATGGTTCTCAACCTTCGCCTCTCCTCTCGACTGTAGGGGAGTTGCAGTGATGAGACTAGACTGTAACTTCGAAAAAGGGGTGAAAAATAGAATGTCAATAAAAAAATACTTTGAAATACCTTATTTACATAAGTATTCAGACCCTTTGCTATGAGACTCATTTCCATTGATCATCCTTGAGATGTTTCTACAACATGATTGGAGTCCACCTGTGGTAAATTCAATTGATTGGACATTATTTGGAAAGGCACACACCTCTCTATATAGGGTCCCACAGTTGACAGTTCATTTCAGAGCAAAATACAAGCCATGAGTTCGAAGGAATTGTCCGTTGAGCTCCGAGACAGGATTGTGTCGAGGCACAGATCTGGGGAAGCGTACCAAAAAATGTCTGCAGCATTGAAGTTCCCCAAGAATACAGTGGCCTCCATCATTCTTAAATGGAAGAAATTTGGAACCACCAAGACTCTTCCTAGAGCTGGCCGCCCAGCCAAACTCGACAATTGGGAGAGAAGGGCCTTGGTCAGGGACGTGACCAAGAACCCGATGGTCACTCTGACAGCGCTCCAGAGTTGCTCTGTGGAGATGGGAGAACCTTCCAGAAGGACAACCATCTCTGCAGCACTCCACCAATCAGGCCTTTATGATAGAGTGTAGGGTGACCAGACGGAAGCCCCTCCTCAGTAAAAGGCACATGACAGCCCGCTTGGTTTGCCAAAAGGCACCTAAAGGACTCTCAGACCATGAGAAACGACATTCTCTGGTCTGATGAAACCAATATTGAGCAGCATCATCATGCTGTGGGGATGTTTTTCAGCGGTAGGGATTGGGAGACAAGTCAGGATCGAGGGAAAGATGAACGGAGCAAAGTACAGAGAGATTCTTGATGAAAACCTGCTCCAGAGTGCTTAGGACCTCAGACTGGGGCGAAGGGTCACCTTCCAACAGGACAACAACCCTAAGCACACAGCCAAGACAATGTAGGAGTGGATCTGCAGATAAGAATGGGAGAAACTCCCCAAATACAGCTGTGTCAAGCCTATAGCATCATACCCAAGAAGACTTGAGGCTGTAATCGCTGCCAAAGGTGCTTCAACATAGTACCTATTAAATGGTCTGAATACTTATGTAAATGTGGTATTTCAGTTTTTATTTGTAATAAATATGGGGTATTGCGTGTAGATTGATGAGGGGAAAAAGTATTTAATCAATTTTCGAGCAAGGCTGTAACGTAACAAAATGTGGAAAAAGTCAAGGGCTCTGAATACTTTCCAAATGTACTGTATAGCACATTTGAGAATGATCTGCCTCCTACTGACGAAGAGAGTGGATTACTGAATGAAACTCCAATAGGCAACAGGCCTACAATACTTTTCCCATTTTATGAAGTCACTTTAGCCCATATAATATTAAACATAAGTAATGCAGTAAAAAATGTGCCTTGAGTTTATCAGCAAAAAAATGTTTGTCTGAGAAGCTGTTATTGTGATACTAAAAAAAGCCTAACACAAGTGTTCAACCTTATTCATTTTAGCACACATGTAGAGTCGACATGAGTTCGAATCCAAACCATGCCCTTCTGACGTGCAAACTTTCCTGACTCCTCATCACTGTCCTATCTCAATAAAAAAAAATAAGCAAACTCTTAATAGCATGAAAACATCTGTTCCGTTAACCAAATTGAGTAGCTGGCCAGTACACATACAATATTTGGATCTAGGTGGGCCTACTGAGATTAGCGTGTGAATAAGTGAGTGTTGTCCTTATGCTGTTACAGTCGCCGAAGCATCACCCAGGTGAGTGCACACTTTGACAGTGGATGATCAAGCTTACCTACGGAGGGGGAGGAGGAGGAGACGGCGTGCCTGATGAAGGGCTGCTGGCCTGTCTACTAGCTGATCTGACTAACGTTTCTTCCTGCCTGTCTGTATCATCGATGCTCTCTCCACTCAAGCTACTGCTCCTACTGATTGCCTTTCTGAACTGTCTAAAGACATCTGAAGCTGTGGAAGACCATCAATAATGAACTGCCAAAACTCTACTTTTGTTTTTGTTTTTGTGTTCAAAGCGACTTTTGTAATGAAAAGTGCTTTCCTTAGACCAGAAAAAAAAAGGTTAGGATTAGTTTTTTTCCCATAAGTGTTTTAGGTGAAAAAAAACGTGTTAATAAGAAGGGAAAAAATGAAACAAATATTGTTATTTATCTTTTATTGTAAGTGAAAAATTGTCCTCAAAAATAAGATTACAGTTAATGGGTACAGTAGCTGAAAACCATGCGGCATCAGAATGTCCACTACAGAGGACATTTCTTGATAAGCTATTATTTAGCTCTTTTATTAAGTGAAAAAATATTACACAGTCCTGACAACTGACTATTCCTGAGATATTCAGTTACTAGCAACAATTTGAATAACAAACTCACAGAAATTATAATTAATAATTACACACTTTCCCCAAAATGTGCTAATTTTGACTTCAGCTATTTTTTTTAGAACCAGGATGATAAAGTTCTCAAGATCACCCCCACACATGTGGTACCATTGAAAAGCCCAACATGTCCTCTCAAAGGGCCAACAGAACTTAATACAGTGGCTTGTATGGCCTCTCCCTCTGTCAGAAGAGGGTATAACCGAGTCATAGGTCACTGCATCCTCACCATGGGCCTACAAACATACACACACACTGTCACAATAATGTAAAGGCTTTAAACAGCTTATAGGAGGGAGAGTCATATCTTAACAATATGTACAGTATAGTAGCTTCACTTACATCAACGCTCTGAAGGGGATATATTTTGGAGTGGTCGACAGAGGCATAGGTGATACTGTCAGCAGGTTGACTCTACAAGTGTCAAAATTGTTATTGAAAAGACATTTAATTGGACATTAGTTTCATTGGTTGATCACAACTGGGTCAAAACATGTTTCATATGACTAAATCATTTAATATTGATGCACTGACTGGTTGGTGGAGTGGAATGGTTTTTTGCATACATGACAAAAAAGATCAAACCCACACACTGCTCTTGCTAGTAATCACTGCACTTTAATAAGCTTTATGTATCAGGGGCCTCCCGAGTGGCGCAGTGGTCTAAGGCACTGCATTGCAGTGCTAGAGGTGTCACTACAGACTTTGGTTTGATCCTGGCCTGTATCACAGCCGGCCGTGATCGGGAGTACCATAGGGCGGCGCACAATTGACCTAGCGTCGTCTGGGTTAGGGGAAGGTTTGGCCGGGGGGGCTTTACTTGGCTCATCGCGCTCTAGCGACTCCTTGAGACGGGCTGAGCGCCTGCAGGCTGACCTCGGTAGTCAGTTGAATGGTGTTTCCTCCAATACATTGGTGCGGGTGGGTGTTAAGGTTGGTTTTGTGGGTCATGTTTCGGAGGATGAATGACTTGACCTTTGCCTCCTGAGCACGTTGGGGAGTTGCAGCCATGAGACATGATCGAAAAGGGATAAAAAATATTAAAAAATTACATTCCTCAAAGCTCTGAGCCTTGAGGCCGATACATAGAGCTTAATAAAGAGCAGTAATACTAGCAAGAGCAGTGTGTGGGTTTGATCTTTTTTCTCATCTTATATACTATGCACCTGCAACAAAGATAGCTCAGATGAGCGAGTGCCTTTTGAATTTTGAATCAGACCATACATAAATGAGTAACAGTAGTAATCAATTAATACAAATATAGTGAATTTTTTTAAACTAATAATAAGATAAGTGTAACATGTCTTTGTTTCTCACAGTGATGTCATCAGCTGGCATTTGATTTTCTGAAAATAACAAATCATAAGAATTTATGCAATTAAAAAAACTCTGGCTCCATGTATTGCTGTGTTTTTATTGCACTCCATTAAACTCAAAGAAAAAAAGGTAGAAACTAGGTGGTATACAGCTACGATCGGAAGTGACCTTTTCATAGCAGGTTCTGAGAATTTACGCGGCAGGATAGGAGAATTAAGGTAACAGGTTAGGAGAATTAAGGTAACAGGTTAGGAGAATTAAGGTAACAGGTTAGGAGAAGGGTTAGGTAGGGTTAGAGTTAGCTAAAATGCCCTTCTAACCTGCTACAAAAAGTAACTTCTGGTCATAGCTGTACTCCATCTAGTCCCAACCGTACTTATTGGCTCTCCTTCTGCGTACTATGATGACCGCAGCAACGACACACACAGCTGCTCCCACAGCCACTCCCACTGCCACAGTGAGGATCATGGGGGTCTGGTTTAGTGGGGATACATAGCTGTTTACTTACATGTGATTTAGCATGAAAAAAACATCAGAATTACCTAGACAATCAGGAAGTCACACAGGAAGAGAGAAGTGTGAATTGCATCACAGAACTTAACTTTACATGAAAGTTAAGATGCATTCTCTGTGTATTGACCAAGGTAAAGTATCTGATTCTGGCTCAATGCTGAACCCCTCATACAATGCAGGCTACACCTGAGAATGGAAATAGTATGAAATACAATACCAGCAGAAGATGGGGAGGTGGCTGACAAGGCTGGTCTTGCAGTAGATGCAGTGCTCCCTAGAACAAACAGGGTGACCACTTTGCATTGGTGAATAAGCAGAGGTACCTTTGCCAATATGCAGACTAGCACTGCACATTTTTTTTAGGAACTAATTTACTGAGAGGTCGAAAAGTAGAATACACAAGGTGCAATTTTGAAATTTGGTAGTTCATTAGCAGTTTTCCACTTGTTATGTCAGTCACTGACAGTCACTCAAGTAGCCCATGTCAGCTAACATTTTTTAGATTTCTAGGTAAGGTTGTCTAGCCAACTATCGAAACCTTGTCGTAATCATCACCAGATTACCGACCGGGCACGCAGGGCATGTGCCCAGGGGCCCTGACCTCCAGGGGGCCCCCCATTGATGTTCTTAGTCACTCCCACGCAGACAACCCTGAGGATACGGCTGAGGACAGCGACAAGTACAAGAAGTCCCACTATGACCTCTGCAGAGTCATCAAACGAGCAACAGGATAATTTAGGAATGAAGTGGAATCATATTACACAGGCTCCGACGCCCGTCATATGTGGCATGGGCTATAGTCCAATATGGATTACAAAGGGAAACGCAGCCGTGATCTGCCCAACCATGCCTCTCTACCAAACTCAATGCATTTTATGCAAGCTTCGACAATAACAACAACACCATACCGTGTGTGAGGGCCCCCACAAAACCAGAGGACTGGATGATCTCGCTCTCCGAGGCCAACAAGAGTAAGGTCTGTAGCCCTTTGCTGCAGTCAAATCACCTTCTGGCTTCATGGGTGGAATGTTATTCATATTTTTCATAATTTCATATTTAATCAACATTATTTTAAAAACCTACTAAAAACAAATCGGTGTTTCTATGTAAAAAGATTTTTTTATATATTTCAGTCTTTTGTGATGTACATAAAGTGTAATATAGGGATGCAAACTCAAAATCATGTTTGCTGACGACACGACGGTGGTAGGTTTGATCACCGGCGACGATGAGACAGTATACAGAGAGGTGGTCAGTGACCTGGCAGTGTGGTGCCGAGACAACAACCTCTTACTCAATGTTATTAAGACCAAGGAGCTGATCGTGGACTACAGGAGGACTGCAGTGGAGTGCGTCGAGAGCTTCAAGATCCTCGGGGTCCAAATCAATAAGGACTTAAAATAGTTCACACTCGCACAGTCGTGAAGAAGGCGCAACAGCACCTCTTCCCCCATTGAGGTTGAAAAAGTTTGTCATGGGCCCTCAAATCCTCAAAAAGTTGTACAGCTGCACCACTGAGAGCATCTTGACTGGCTGCATCACTGCTTGGTATGGCATGATCACCACCCTCGATCGCATGGCGCTACAGAGGGGGATGTGGAAAACTCGGTATATCACTGGGGCCAAACTGCCTGCCACCCAGGACCTCTATATTAGGCGGTGTGAAAGGAAGGCCCAGAAAATCATTAAAGACTCCAGCCAACCAATCCCCATGGACCCCCTATTTATTTTTGATGCACACTACCAGGACTCTACACACTCACGCACCCTGACCAACCAAATCTCGCTTAGGGCCCCCAAAGGGGAATAAGGGTGACAGCACAGTACATTATGCATCTACTGTACATCCACTGACTCATTCTGTGCTGCCTTTGATGTGAGTGTTACACTAATGATGTAAGAGTTACACTAATGATGTAAGAGTTACACTAATAATGTGAGAGTTACACTAATGATGTAAGAGTTACACTAATAATGTGAGGGTTACACTAATGATGTGAGGGTTACACTAATTATGTGAGGGTTACACTAATGATGTGAGAGTAACACTAATGATGTGAGGGTTACACTAATGATGTGAGAGTTACACGAATAGTTACACTTACTATCAAATGTGCGAAGAGAGCACTTTAATGTCACTGTTCCATCAAGCTTGACATCTATCGCTGGTGTGGATGAGGCGACTGAAAAAGAAGACAAGATAACTTTACTGTTAACAATCAATGCATTGAGTATCCAAGTGTATCCACTGAGTTGAAACCGCAATACTCACTATTTAAAAGAGAAAAATAAACAGCTTCATCCACTCTAGGTTTTTATACATTTTTAAAGAATTGTTGAAAGGTGTTAGAGTTCCATGTAGTTAAGGAACCATATTAAAGGTCAATTGCTGCCGTTTTTATCTCAATATCTAATAATTTCAGATAAAGTACCTTAATGTGATTGTTGTAAATTAAAATGATAAAAAAATAAGAAGAAAAAATTGCATGCAGCAAAGAGACATTTCTCAAGCAAGAATTTTGCTAGGACTGTCTGGAAGTGGTCTGAGTAGGGAGGGGAAAACTGAAAACTAGCTGTTATTGATAGAGAGGTTGTAACGGCAGATTTCCTCCTCTTCGTCTGAAGAGGAGGTGTAGGGATCGGACCAAGACGCAGAGTGGAAAGTGTCCATAATTTATTATAAATAAACTGAACACTAACATGAAACAAAATAACAAATAGAATACAACCGAAAAACAGTCCCGTGTGGTACGAATACTGACACGAAAGACAAACACACATGTGAACCCCGGCTGCCTAAGTATGATTCTCAATCAGGGACAACGATTGACAGCTGCCTCTGATTGAGAATCATACCAGGCCGAACACACAAAACCCCAACATAGAAAACAACACATAGACAACCCACCCAACTCACGCCCTGACCATACTAAATAAATACAAAACAAGAGAAAACAGGTCAGGAACGTGACATAACCCCCCCCCCCCCTCAAGGTGCGAACTCCGGGCGCACCACCTAAAACTCTAGGGGAGGGTCTGGGTGGGCGTCTGTCCGCGGTGGCGGCTCTGGCGCGGGACGTGGACCCCACCTTAACAATGTCTTTGTCCGCCTCCTTACTCGCCCCCGTGGCCTCCTCCTAACAACCACCCTCCATGTCAATCCCACTATACCAAAGGGCAGCACCGGACTGAGGGGCAGCACCGGACTGAGGGGCAGCACCGGACTGAGGGGCAGCACCGGACTGAGGGGCGGATCCTGGCTGGCTGGCTCTGGCGGATCCTGGCTGGCTGGCTCTGGCGGATCCTGGCTGGACGGCTCTGGCGGATCCTGGCTGGACGGCTCTGGCGGATCCTGGCTGGACGGCTCTGGCTGGTCCTGGCTGGACGGCCCTGGCTGGTCCTGGCTGGACGGCTCTGGCGGATGCTGGCTGGCTGACGGCACTGGCGGATCCGGACGGCACTGGCTGCTCCTGTCCGGCGGACGGCACTGGCTGCTCCTGTCCGGCGGACGGCACTGGCTGCTCCTGTCCGGCGGACGGCACTGGCTGCTCCTCTCCGGCGGACGGCACTGGCTGCTCCTGTCCGGAGGACGGCACTGGCTGCTCCTGTCCGGCGGACGGCACTGGCTGCTCCTGTCCGGCGGACGGCACTGGCTGCTCAACACAGACGGGCAGCTCTGACGGCTCGGGACAGACGGGCAGCTCTGACGGCTCGGGACAGACGGGCAGCTCTGACGGCTCGGGACAGACGGGCAGCTCTGACGGCTCGGGACAGACGGGCAGCTCTGACGGCTCGGGACAGACGGGCAGCTCTGACGGCTCGGGACAGACGGGCAGCTCTGACGGCTCGGGACAGACGGGCAGCTCTGACGGCTCGGGACAGACGGACAGCGCTGGGCAGGCAGGCAGCTCTGACAGCGCTGGGCAGGCAGGCAGTTCAGGCAGCGTTGGGCAGGCAGGCAGTTCAGGCAGCGCTGGGCAGGCAGGCAGCTCAGGCAGCGCTGGGCAGGCAGGTACCCCTGTAGGGAGGAGACGGAGAGACAGCCTGGTGCGGGGGGCTGCCACCGGAGGACTGGTACGTAGAGGTGGCACCGGAATTACCGGACCGTGAAGGAGGACACGCGCTCTTGAGCACCGAGCCCGCCCAACCTTACCACAATGTATGGTAAAGCATGATCCGTATTTAATTTCTTACAACCTAGTCAGCAGCACTTCTTAGTTTTTCCCATGCAAAGGACTATAACCTACAGCCGTCCTTCGTATTTACTTCCCAGACTCCTACCTCTATCACCTTGACCTGCAGCTGAGTTTCTCGCCGGGCACGGTGGCATGTGCCTGTAATCCAAGTCACTGGGAGGCTGAGGTTGGTGGATCAAGTGAGCTGAGGAGCTCTGGGCTGCAGCATGCTATGTTGAACGGGTGTCCATGCTAAGTTCGGTATCGATATGGTGTTCCTGGGGGAGCCCTGGACCACCAGGTTGTCTAAGGAGGGGTGAACCGGCCCAGGTCGGAAACGGAGCAGGGCAAATCCCCTGTGCCGTCCAGTAGTGGGTTAGTGCCTGTGAGTAGATGCTGCAGTGCAAGACATCGAGACCTAATCCTTTCATTTTTTAAAAACGTATTTTTATCTGCCTCACGAATTGCCACTTCGAAATGTTTATCAGACCATAAAAAGTCCACACTTTTTTGCAGCTTTCCAAAAACAATTACCGTTATACCTTCTGATAATCGAGATTTATACTGACTACTACTGACGAAATGTGTGAATACCGGTAACATAATGCAGCACGGACCGTTGAGGGAGTAGTAAGTGCTAGCGCGATGCTTAGCATGAAACTGAGCCCAGCTCTCCGGACAGACAGTTCGCATAGGTTAATTTACCTGTGTGAAATGAGCCACAATAATTATTAGCCAAATCGTTGGAATTTGAGATTCACCTTCAAATTAAAAGTCCCTTATTGAAGGTGATGCAAACGAATTCAAAAAGTGGAATCATGTCATATGTTTGTACTAGATTAAGTTATACAAGGTTGGAATGTTGTTACATAATTTAAAATACAATAATTAATATATTTGACAATAATCAGAAAACAATTGAAATCACACTGTGGATATTTTAGACTGCATAATTGCATTGGGCATACTTGTATGCACTGTACAGCCTTAACAATTTTCTTTGACCTTTATTTAACTACGAAGGTCAGTTAAGAAAAAGTCTTGTTTTCAATGACAGCCTAGGAACAGTGGTTGGTCCTTATTTGGGGGTAGAATGACAGATGTTTTACTTTGTCAGCTCAGAGATGTGATTTTACAACCATTCAGTTACTAGTCCATCACTCTAACCATTAAGCTACCTGCCACCCCACTGTGAAATGTGAACCCATGAAATGGAGTATCAGTATACTCAGTGACACTTACAGAACACCATTTTCAAAGGTTTACAGAAATATTAGTGACTCCGCACTTATTGCAGGACTTTGACTGTGTGAAATCACCTCAATATTCAGCCTATAGTGCGTATCGGAAATCCATATTGCACTCAGCCTTACCTATGGATTGTGCAACGATGAAATGGGGTATCAGCCTACTCAGTGACACCCATTTGGACCATTTTCCTGTCCTGCTAAGCATTCAAAATGTACTGAGAACCTTTTCTTTAGTAATGTAGTGAAGCAAAAGTAAAAGTTGCAAAAAATACAAATAGTAAATAAAGTAGAGATACCCCCAAAAACGACTTAAATAGTACTTAAAATATTTTATTTCAGTACTTTACACCACTGCCCATTATTTCACAACAGCTCAGAGAGCTATGTACTAGCCTTAATCTATTTGCTCCATCTAGTGCTAAGAGTTTATAGTTAGTTTGTAGTGATTTTGCCTTAACCTTTTAATGCAGTGAGCTAAATCAGGGTCACACAAAGTGTTTCTTGGTAGTCTTAAACACATCTACTTCGAAACCAAAGTATACACCTCACACACATGGTTATGGGCTTTTAAAAAAAAGACACATGTACCATGTCAGATATAGAGTTGAAATGTATTCAATTATGAGTTTGCATTCCAATATTACACTTTATATACATCACAGAAAATTGAAATATGACTCAACCGTTTGAAACACCAGATTTTCTGCAGTCTTTTTTTAGTTATGTTTAATTATTATGAAATGACAAATATTAATAATATTCCACCCATGACTGCATCATTTGACAGCAGGAAAGGCTACTATGGTCATATTAATTTGATTGGTTAATCAGACATGGTATTCCTTCCTCTAATTCTGTGTACATTTTACTTTTCTTTAAGTAGTGTACAGGACACAAATAAGTCAAGTGACATAGTCTACATGTCACAGAACATATCAGTGAGTGGAATCAAGTCTCTTGTCTCTCCAGGGACTTGGACGGCATTCAGAGACGCTGCTGCCACATCATTGGCACTTCCTACAACTTGTGCTCCTGCACGATCACACAAGTGCTCTGCACAAAGGTCTAACACGTATACAGCAACAGTATGCTCTCACGAGTTCAAGGCAACAAGCCGCACTACCAGACACCAAAGATCATTCTTGGCAAGAGCTCTCAAACTAGGCAAATGACATTCTCCATCACTAAAGGCATTTGATATGCTTATCTGTTGATTTGGTGTTTTGCCTATTTGTTGTGTACAACTTTTGATGATACACCTTTGATGATATATTTAGGCAGATTATATATTTTTACCTGTTTTGGCCGGACATCACATTTCATGTGTGTTTCTGCATATGTACCAATATCTTCAAATCAACCTAAACCTCTCAAGGGCCCAACTGGACATCCAATGACAGTGTATGCACTAGCTTATAGAAGCAGCACATTTAACTGTGTTTGTAGCTAAAATGGGGATAGATGAATATAAAAAGAAGAAGAAATAGGTATGTCTATGACTGCAACTAGTCCTTTTCTCGGTGGTTGTCCTTAAGATGGGAACACTTCCATTTTCCTGAGGTTGAGCAGAGAGAGCGAGAGAAAGCGGTCATGGTCATGGGTTGTCTTCTAATTTTACCACAGCAACAGCATATTGTAATGACCTGACTAGATCATAAATGAACAATTGTCCAGACAGAGGCTTGAGTTTGCGAATTGACGGTTTATTAAACCAACTTTACACAGGCTACTGTTTGGGCCGTAGCACACGCCAAATAAATGACAGATAACCCACAAGCCAATCGTGACCTTCTCTTGTGAAGCCCAGACGTAAGAGAGAGAACAAAGGCGAAACCTGGTCTTAACTTCCAATGCTCCATCCCCCTGCCCAACCCCCCTTCACGCCACTCCGCCAACCGCCAGGATGCCCGGCATCAGAACATTCCAGGCATTCCCGTGATTGGCAGATAGCAGGTTGATTGACATGTCGGACCCCGCGAACACTGGGTACTGGTCAGTACAACACAACCACCTACCAGCCTAACACATAACACACAGCTGTCTGTGCGGGTCGCTACACAGCCCCCCCACCACAAAGTCCCTCGTCCCCGAGGGAACAAACAAAGTCTCTGAAGCGACCCGGAGGTCTCCTTTTCCTGCGTGGCCGTGATGGTCGCAGAGTGCCCCTCTGGGAACCAGGGGATGAAGGCAGGGATATGGGGGACAAGGAAGCGGGAACGGGTAATACAGTCCGTGGCTCTGGGGAACCACGCGGTGACACAGGGGGGGAGACAGGGGGAGTGGGCTGTCTGGAGCCTTGTCTGCGGCACCTGGGGGTGGGTGCCTGGAGAATGGCATTGCCAGAGAGGGGAATTGTGGGGGTTCCTGGGGTTTGGGGAGAAGAGGCCCCTCTGTATGGGGCTAACCTGTCCCGGTGCAGTGCCACCTTTCTCCCCCTGGGAGGAAGCTGCACCCGGTAAACAACCTCCCCTACCCTCTCCAGGACACTGCAGGGTCCCACCCAGTGACTGTCCAACTTGGGGCATCTGCCTTTTTTCCTTAGCGGGCTGTAGACCCAGACCAGCTCCCCAGCCACAAAGTGCCTTCCCCGGGTGTGCACGTCATAGTTCCTCTTCTGCCTCACACCTGCATTCACCAGCTGCTCTCTGGCGAAGGTGTGGGCTGTCTCCAGGCGGTCCTGGAGTCTCCGGGCATACTCCGGCCCCGGGGGAACATGAGGGCTATCCAGGGGCCGACCAAACGCCATCTCCGCAGGGGTGCGGATCTCTCTCCCCAGCATGAGGAGGGCAGGCGTGCAGGAGGTGGAGTCTTGGACAGCGGAGCGGCATGCCATGAGGACCATAGGCAGGTGCTTGTCCCAGTCACGCTGGTGTTTGGAAGAGACGATGGCCAGCTGCTGTCCAAGCGTTTTGTTGAAGCGCTCCACAAGGCCATCACTTTGAGGATGGAGAGGAGTAGTGCGGGTCTTGTGCATACCCAGCCTCTCACACATGGTGGCGAACACACGGGACTCAAAGTTTCTGCCCTGGTCGCTGTGGATGGACTCTGCAGCTCCAAACCTGCTGAACATCCCCGCTGTCAGGGCGTCGACGATGGTCTCTGCCTCCTGGTCAGGCAGAGCATAGGCCTCGGGCCATTTTGTGAAATAGTCCATGGCCGTGAGCACCCAGCGGTTTCCACTGTCTGTGGTGGGGAACGGCCCAACTACATCCACTCCCACCCTCTCCATGGGAGCCCCCAATGGGAACTGTTGGAGCTGAGCATGAGAGCGGCCTGGGGGGCCCTTTCTCGCTGTGCAGTTGTCACAGCGGCGACAAAAGTCCTCCACATCCCTCTTGTGCTGCCCCCAGTAGAAGCCCTGACGGAGACGGCGCAGTGTTTTTGTGACCCCAAAGTGTCCAGTCCCCACCCCGCCATGAGTACTCTGGAGCACAGCCTCCCGCAATGCTTTTGGGACCACCACCTGCCACCTCTCCTCTCCCGTAGCTGACTCCTTCCATGCCCGCTGTAGCACGCCATCAGCCAGCCGCAGTCTCTCAAACTTTGACCACAACCCTTTGGTCGCGAGTGAGAGCGCTGTCACCTCTTCCCATGGTGGCCTCACCTGCGCCTCTACCCACTGTAGCACTGGCTGTAGGTCTGTGTCCCGTCCCTGCTGCTGCCGCCATTCAGCCACGTCGACAGTCTGCAGCTCACAGCAGACAGGCCCGCTCGCCCGACACACTGTGGCACAGACCCCCTCTGCACACAGCTCTCTCTCCCGTCCCTCTCTCCGTTCACAGTGGCGGCAGCCGTCTGCAGTACAGGGCCGACGGGACATGGCGTCGGCGTTGGAGTGGCGTGCCCCTGCCCTGTGCACCACCGTGAAGTCATACGGCTGAAGCTCCTCCAACCAGCGTGCCACCTGCCCCTCTGGCTCTCTGAAAGACATGAGCCACTGGAGAGCAGAGTGGTCAGTCCTTACAGTAAAGGGCAGACCACCCAGGTAGTACTTGAAGTGTTTGACGGAAGCCACAACAGCCAAGAGCTCCCGCCGGGTGACACAGTAGCGGCGCTCATGTTTGTCAAATGTTTTGCTGAAGTACGCCACCACTCTCTCCCCCTCTGGCCCCACCTGGGCCAGCACCCCACCCATGCCCACATTGCTCGCGTCTGTGTCCAGGATAAAGGGCAAGGTGAGGTCAGGGGGGGGGAGCACGGGGGCCTCGATCAGTGCACGTTTGAGGGTGTTGAACGCCTCCTCACACTCCACTGTCCAAGTGAAAGCCTTGTCCTTCGGCAGCAGGCGGTTCAGTGGAGCAGCAACGCTTGAGAAGCCCCGTACAAACCTCCTGTAGTACGAGGCCAGGCCCAGGAAGCTCTTCAGCTGACGCTGGTCGGTGGGGGTGGGCCAGTCTCTGACAGCCCCTACCTTGTCCTCCATGGTGCTGATCCCCTCCTTCCCCACTCGGTGGCCCAAGAAGGACACCTCTCTCCTCATGAAGTGGCACTTCTCGGGGTGGAGCTTCAGACCTGCGGCAGCCACCCTCTCCAGCACCCGCCGTAGCGCCCCCAGGGCTGACTGGAAGGAGCTGCCATGGGCCAGGATGTCATCGAGGTATACCAGACACTGCTGTCTGGGGATGCCATCCAGCACCCTGTCCATCAAACGCTCAAAAGTAGCTGGAGCGTTGCACAGGCCAAAGCACAGGACCTTGAACTGCCAGTGTCCTCTGTTAGTGGAGAATGCAGTTTTGGCTCTGGCCTCTGGGGAGAGGGGCACCTGCCAGTAGCCACTGCGGAGGTCTAGTGAGGAGAACCAGGAGGACCCCCTAACCAGGTCCAGCGACTCATCGATACGTGGTATGGGGTATGAGTCCTTCCTGGTTACCTCATTCAGCCGCCTGTAGTCCGCACAGAACCTCAGCTTGCCCCCCTTCTTCGGAACCATGACGACTGGCGCCGCCCAGGGGCTGTCTGAGGGCTCAATGAAGTCTGCCCGCTGCATCTCCAACACAGCCTTGTCTGCCGCCTCCTGACGTGCCAGCGGGATACGGCGGGGACGCATCTTGATGGGTCGAGCATCACCTGTGTCGATCTCATGCTGCACCAGATGAGTCTGACCCACCTCTTCCTCACTCAGCGCAAAGCTGTCTCTGAATTCAAACAGCAACTGCCACAACCGTTCCTGCTGCTCGGGGTCAAGACCAACACAGTTCCTCCCCCATATCTCCCTCACTGCAGACAGTGTCCTCTCCTCTCCCATCTGGGGTAGCTGGGCTGGGGGGGCGCGGCCTGGGCTCACAGAGGGCTGTGTCATGGAGGTAGCTGGGGGAATGTAACACACCGCCGTAGGTGACAGGGGGGCTGGGGAAAAGTCACACACAGCTGTGGGGGAGGGGGGGCAGCCATGAGTCTCTGCTGCTTTAACTGTTGGAGTAAAGGGTTTGTTGGGTTGAGTGAATGTGACATTAGGGGGGGCCATGGTGACTTCCGGCTCCTCCCTGGAAGCTCAGTGTGCCCCTATTTAGGTCTAACTGGCAGCCTGTGCTCCTAAGAAAGTCCAACCCCAGGATACAAGGGTCCTGCACAGCCGCCACCCACACAGGATGACGCACAGTCCTGCCCCCTACTGTCAGAGTCATTATTCCCTTCCCTTTCATGGGTGCCAGCTCACCTGTGACTGTGCGGAGCTGCACAGTTGTAGGCTCACACTGAGTCCAACCTGGCACAATATCTGGCCTCACCAGGGTTACTGTGGACCCAGTGTCCACCAGGGCGGAGCAGGGCACCCCCTCCACAGTGACAGGGACATGACAAAAGTCCCCAACACAGGTCCGGCCCACCACAACAACAGGCTCCATCCGCTTGCTCTCGTCTGCTTCTGGGGGAAGTGGAGCCTTGCTTCCCCGTCTGTGCCGGTGGGCTCCTCCTGAAGATGATGGTGGTTGGGATAGAAAGCCAGGGGTCCGCACTACCCGGTCTATGCGGACCCCGAGCCGTTTCCCTGAGCTCTGGGGGACATGGGGCAATTTCGGCGCAGATGGCCTGGCTGGCCACAACCCCAGCAGACCCTGGGACCAGGGTGTGTGTTTCGTGCCGCCTGTAGCGACACAGCACGAATGAGTTCTGTCATTTCAGCCACCCATGCAGGCTTTTCCGGCTCCGGGCTGCTCTGCCCCCCAGCTCGCACAGAGGGTGTGTCTCCCTGCACCCCCACCAAAGCCCCAGCTGAAGCCCCAGCCCACACCAGCTCCCTCTCCAAAACCCATCTCCAAGGCTATCTGCAATGACTCAGGATGAGCCAGCTGGGTCTGTATGCGCAGCTCCGTAGGAGAGAGCGCCTGTATGAACTGGTCCCGTGCTAGCTCGCTCTGCACGGAGGGGGGCATGTGAGCATATGCCCGCCGAGAGAGGCTCTCAATGTCATTAGCTAGCACCCGTAGAGGCTCTCCAGGCTGCCTGCGTCTATTACTCAGTTCGGAGCGCAGTAGCCCGGGCTGTACACACTGTCCATAGCGCCTCCTCAGTGCTCCCACTAAAGCACCATAATCATGTCTGTCCTCGGGGCTAATCAATATCAAACAGGCCAGAGCTTCATCCGTGAGGCATAAAGCCAACTGCAGTGCCCTTTCTTCATCCGACCACCCCCTAAAATGAGCTAACAGTTCAAACTGAGCATGAAAAGCTTCCCAATCCGCCTTACCGGAATACTTCGGGGTCTTAACAGATACGGACGCAGCCGGGAACTGGGCGCCGCCATGTTTGTTTACATCCTGAGCCCCAGATTCCTCGTCCCGCCGCGTCGACGTCACCACTTCGGCCCGCCCACCAGAATCCGCGCGAAACACAGTCGACGAGGCGCTCATGCCCGCTTCAGCCGCCATCACTCTAGCGTCCTCCCTCAAGCGGCCTCTGCGCTCCGACGCCCTGGCGATCTCCTCAGCCAGAACCTCCGACGTCCATGCACACGCACCTCCTTGGCCATAATCGTCCCCTACCTCCACCTTCACTTTCGGATTCCCTCGAAGCATTTTCAACCCCCGTTCTCACCTACGGTAGCTAGCCACATAAGTCAGCTAGCTAGCTGGCTAACTTTTATCAACGTTTTTACTTCTGACACCAATGTAATGACCTGACTAGATCATAAATGAACAATTGTCCAGACAGAGGCTTGAGTTTGCGAATTGACGGTTTATTAAACCAACTTTACACAGGCTACTGTTTGGGCCGTAGCACACGCCAAATAAATGACAGATAACCCACAAGCCAATCGTGACCTTCTCTTGTGAAGCCCAGACGTAAGAGAGAGAACAAAGGCGAAACCTGGTCTTAACTTCCAATGCTCCATCCCCTTGCCCAACCCCCCTCCACGCCACTCCGCCAACCGCCAGGATGCCCGGCATCAGAACATTCCAGGCATTCCCGTGATTGGCAGATAGCAGGTTGATTGACATGTCGGACCCCGCGAACACTGGGTACTGGTCAGTACAACACAACCACCTACTAGCCTAACACATAACACACAGCTGTCTGTGCGGGTCGCTACAATATTAACTATTCCATCTTTACGGTCTGCTGTAGAATGAATGGTCTGACATGTCTGATGTGTATGTTGTTGTTTTGTTCTCTGTATAGAAGAAGATGGCTCTGCTATTGAGCTTCAGGTCCTGGAGAAATGACCCCTTGTTCCTCTCTAATTTTCCCTGTGCTGGACCAAGACGTTGAATTGTCTGTAGCTTTACTGTTTGAGTAAGAGAGGATTATAAATGTTTTACAATGTTTTAAAATGTTGATAGTAGTGCCTAGGGCACTGCAAGATGTATTGATTCATGAGTATTCTCATCTTTTGGCAGAATCTTTTTACACACCTTTTTGTTTTGTTCTTGCATGCAGTAGGGGTTTAGACATCAATTAAGCAAAATGCTGTTGAGGTGTGAATGATACTGTATGTTTTTCTTCGCTGTCCATTGTGAATGAAGTCAGCATAGATCATTTTTCTGGTTTTGTTTATCATTATTTTGGGGGGATTTGTTTATCATAATTTTCTTTTGGCCTAATCAGATTTTTAAATGAGCACAATGATTTTCTAAACATTTGATAGAATTTCTGAAACTGTTTTTAAATATATGAATCAAAATATAATATGTCAGACTCATTGTCAGTCGCAGGTGTGATTTTTCTCTTTTTTTTACTGTAAGCCTACACTTCCACAATGTATGGTAAAGCATGATCCGTATTTTATTTCTTACAACCTAGTCAGCAGCACTTCTTAGTTTTTCCCATGCAAAGGACTATAACCTACAGCCGTCCTTCGTATTTACTTCCCAGACTCCTACCTCTATCACCTTGACCTGCAGCTGAGTTTCTCGCCGGGCACGGTGGCATGTGCCTGTAATCCAAGTCACTGGGAGGCTGAGGTTGGTGGATCAAGTGAGCTGAGGAGCTCTGGGCTGCAGCATGCTATGTTGAACGGGTGTCCATGCTAAGTTCGTATCGATATGGTGTTCCTGGGGGAGCCCTGGACCACCAGGTTGTCTAAGGAGGGGTGAACCGGCCCAGGTCGGAAACGAGAAGGTCAAATCCCCCGTGCGTCCAGTAGTGGGTTAGTGCCTGTGAGTAGATCTGCAGTGCAACCTTGGCAAGACATCGAGACCTAATCTTTTCATTTTTTAAAAACTTATTTTTATCTGCTTCACGAATTGCCACTTCGAAATGTTTATCAGACCATAAAAGTCCACACTTTTTTGCAGCTTTCCAAAAACAATTCCGTTTACCTTCTGATAATCGATCATTTCAATTGTTTGTTTTTCGATTTCAACATCCATTATTTCACCCGTCCTCGAAAATATGTTTACATTGTCAACTTTATTTTTCATGTTCACGATGTATTTTATTTTGAATTCAATACATATGGCGTGACATTGACCACATACTGAACGTCAGATCGTGGGGATTGCTATCACAGCTGTCCGTTGTACTGAATCCCCGATTTCCAAGCGATTGTTTGTTTAGGCTACTGTCTGCTACCATTCTTCACATCGCATAGACACAGCAACACACACTCACGATGATGAAATAGTTATTCAGACTTTATGATGCAGTCGGGAGGAGGATGGATAGTATGGTTTTGTGGTTCATATTCTAATCTAGATAACTATTTCTGAAATCCAATACCTTATATATGGATGGGATATAACCTTTTTTTGACTTTTAAATTTATAATCACATAAGTCTTTTTCGAAAATGTCTATTCAACAATCATTTGTCAACAAACGTTGAGTTTCATGTCTTGCATTTTTCTTGTCTTTGCTTTTTTTTGTTGGTAAAATACAGGATCATCAAGAAAATTGGAAAAGGGACATTTGCAGATGTTGTAAAGACCAAATGTCTAATGGATGGAAAGTAGGACTACTATGCCTGTAAGACAATAAAGTAGCCTTTAGAAAGGTAATTCAGTTCACAGACCAGCAGAGATGTGCACCTTGTAATACAGATGTGTATACACACTCTCACACACAACATTATTTTACATTGTGATTAAAAGTTAAAAGTGATTGAAAGCTGTTCGTCAAACATCTAATTCCAAAATCAAGGGCATTAATATGGACTTGGTCCCCCCTTTGCTGCTATAACAGCCTCCACTCTTCAGGGAAGGCTTTCTACTAGATGTTGGAAATATTGCTGCGGGGACTTGCTTACATTCAGCCACAAGAGCATGAGTGAGGTCGGGCACTGATGTTGGGTGATTAGGCCTGGCTCGCAGTCGTCGTTCCAATTCATCCCAAAGGTGTTCGATAGGGTTGAGGTCAGAGCTCTGTGCAGGCCAGTCATGTTCTTCCACACAGATCTCGACAAACCATTTCTGTATGGACCTCGCTTTGTGCACAGGGACATTGTCATGTTGAAACAGGAAAGGGCCTTCCCCAAAGTTTTGCCACAAAGTTGGAAGCGCAGAATTGTCTAGAAGCCATTGTATGCTATAGTGTTAAGATTTCTCTTCATTGGAACTAAGGGCCTAGCCCAAACCTTGAAAAACAGCCCCAGACCATTATTCCTCCTCCACCAAACTTTACAGTTGGCACTATGCATTGGGGCAGGTAGAGTTCTCCTGGAATCCGCCAAACCCAGATTCATCCATCGCACTGCCAAATGGTGAAGCGTGTTTCATCACTCCAGAGAACGTGTTTCCACTGCTCCAGAGTCCAATGGCGGGGAGCTTTACACCACTCCAGCCGACGCTTGGCATTGCACATGGTGATCTTAGGCTTGTGTGCGGCTGCTCAGCCATGGAAACATTGCTTTCAGAGGCAGTTTGTAACTTGATAGTGAGTGTTGCAACCGAGGACAGACGGTTGCAAACGCTACACGCTTCAGCACTTGACCGTCCCGTTCTGTGAGACCTTCCACTTCGCGGCTGAGCCGTTGTTCCTCCTAGACGTTTCCACTTCACAATAACAGCACTTACAGTTGAGCGGGGCAGCTCTAGCAGGGCAAAAAATGTGACGAATGGACTTGTTGGAAAGGTGGCATCCTATGACGGTGCCACTTTGAAAGTCACTGAGGCCTTCAGTAAGGCCATTGTACTGCCAATTTTTGTCTATGGAGATTGCATGGCTGTGTGTTCGATTTTATTCACCTGTCAGCAACAGGTGTGACTGAAATAGCCGAATACACTAATTTGAGGGGGTGTCCACATACTTTTGTAATATATAGTGTATGTAGATGTTTGTTAGTGACTGTGTTGTGGTTCAGCTCAGGGCATGTCTGTAACCTGAGGGAGGTCCAGGCTAACAGGAGACTGAGTTCTCATCTCAACATCCTGCAGCTACATCAGATCATCTTGTGAGTAACACTGAATGTGTCTGTCCATTCCATAGGCCATCTGAGGGGACAAGCATCAGTCACAGGCGTTGGGAATTGTTACTAACGTTTTATTTTTGGATAGAGGTTTAGTTACGTTAATTCTACATGGTTGTCTCAGCTTCTATTTTGAATGCATATACCTTCAAATAAGCATCAGTTTGACTAGTTATGTTCTGTTCTTAACCAGAATCACTCTTCTGTACTACTTACCAAGAATTTCTTTCTGAAGTCATCACACTGAGGATAAACATTTAATATCAAGGCACACATGCTAGTTTCTTTCCCATTGCCACACTCTTCTTCTTCTGTCTGATGTGTCCTGTCAGTGATTGAGAACAGTGGTGCCATAGAGATACAGTTGAAGTCGGAGGTTTACATACACCTTAGCCAAATACATTTAAACTCAGTTTTTCACAATTCCTGACATTTAATCCTAGTAACAATTCCCTGTCTTAGGTCAGTTAGGATCACCACTTTATTTTAAGAATGTGAAATGTCAGAATATTTGTAGAGAGAATTATTTATTTCAGCTTTTATTTCTTTCATCACATTCCCAGTGGGTCAGAAGTTTACATACACTCAATTAGTATTTGGTAGCATTGCCTTTAAATTGTATAATTTGGGTCAAACGTTTCGGGTAGCCTTCCACAAGCTTCCCACAATAAGTTGGGTGAATTTTGGCCCATTCCTTGACAGAGCTGGTGTAACGGAGTCAGGTTTGTAGGCCTCCTTGCTCGCACACGCTTTTTCAGTACTGCCCAGAAATTTTCTATAGGATTGAGGTCAGGGCTTTGTGATGGCCACTCCAATACCTTAACTTTGTTGTCCTTAAGCCATTTGCCAGAACTTTGGAAGTATGCTTGGGGTCATTGTCCATTTGGAAGACCCATTTGCGACCAAGCTTTAACTTCCTGACTGATGTCTTGAGATGTTGCTTCAATATATTCACATAACTTTCCTTGCTCATGATGCCATCTATTTTGTGAAGTGCACCAGTGCCTCTTGCAGCAAAGCACCCCCACAACATGATGCTGCCATCCCCGTGCTTCACAGTTGGGATGGTGTTCTTCGGCTTGCAAGCCTCCCCCTTTTTCCTCCAAACATAACGATGGTCATTATGGCCAAACAGTTCTATTTTTGTTTCATCAGACCAGAGGACAGTTCTACAAAAAGAACTGTCTGGCTTTTTTATGGCGGTTTTGGAGCAGTGGCTTCTTCCTTGCTGAGCGGCCTCTCAGGTTATGTCGATATAGGACTCGTTTTACTGTGGATATAGATACTTTTGTACCGGTTTCCTCCAGCATCTTCACAAGGTCCTTTGCTGTCGTTTTGGGATTGATTTGCACTTTTCGCACCAAAGTACATTAATCTCTAGGAGACAGAACGCGTCTCCTTCCTGAGCGGTATGACGGCTGCGTGGTCCCATGGTGTTAATACTTGCGTACTATTGTTTGTACAGATGAACGTGGTACCTTCAGGCGTTTGGAAATTGCTCCTAAGGATGAACCAGACTTGTGGAGGTCTACCATTTGTTTTCTGAGGTCTTGGCTGATTTCTTTTGATTATACCATGAGGTCAAGCAAAGAGGCACTGAGTTTGAAGGTAGGCCTTGAAATACATCCACAGGTACACCTCCAATTGACTCAAATTATGTCAATTAGCCTATCAGAAGCTTCTAAAGCCATGACATCATTTTCTGAAATTTTCCAAGCTGTTTAAAGGCACAGTCAACTTAGTGTATGTAAACTTCTGACCCACTGGAATTGTGATACAGTGAATTATAAGTGAAATAATCTGTCTGTAAAAAATTGTTTGAAAAATTACTTGTGTCATGCACAACTGTATGTGAGCTGATGGAGATGAACGTCTATGAGCTGATTAAAGGTCAGTGAAGGTTTATGTAGTCTTAGTCTACACTTAGTATATGGCTGCATTTCATTTCAAAACATTGCTCCCTTCCTTCTTCCCTCATTCATTCCTCTTCATAGATCTGACTGGTGGTCGTAACCAGTTTTTCCATCTAGTTTCCTGCCATATTTCTTCCACATATCCAACCCCATCAGAATGAAAGAGGGCAAAAGGGAAGGAACATTCACAACTGTCGGGAATGAAACAAAGCCTTTGCCTTTGTTGGAATTTACAATGCTTTCAGCAGTAAACTGGTGATTTTATCAGGGGTGAGGTGTAAAAACTGTGCTTCATTTCTACCATAACCCCTGACCTCTGAGTTAGCCCGACAGTACTCCATGCCAGAGAGCAGGCTCCACAACTACATGTACCAGCTCTGCAAGTCTCTGGACCACATGTACCGGTAAGCACAGATGAGCATAGGAGAGCAGGCTCACTTCTGATACTGTGTCAAGGGTAATTTCAGTTGATTTCTGTGACCTGTAGATTCTCTCCTCACAGTCGTGGGCTCTTCCACCAGGATGTGAAACCAGAGAACATTCTGATCAAGGTGAGACAGACTCCCTCAGACATAGATCTATTGAGTTTAGCAGAGAACTCCATTGCATCCACCATGGTGGCACTAAGAATGCCATGACACAAACAGTACATTTCCATCTCTGTACGGACAAGTTATATTCTACCCTACTCCGATAAAGATGATTATAGGCCGTCTACTTGTCCCTCTAGCCCAGACAGGAGTCCCATCACCCCCCCTGGGCTGCACCTGTGGAGGGGTCCACAAAGACCCAAAACACTAATAGCTTCACTACTCCTAGGCCCATAATGTTTAGGGTGGGGTAGGTGGAGACACAATGTGGTGGTTTAATCTATGTTCCAAGAAACCGTTTCCACTCTTTTAGTCATAACGCTATTTAACAGTTGGTCAAACAAAACATTATGTTTAGTGATTTGAGACAGTCTGTTCAAATGAAATTGAAGTGTCATTTGTCCACTCAATACTACCAAAACAGAGTGTTACAGCTACAATCAGATTTGTTTAATTCAAGTGTGAATAAAATAGAATTGAGAGGAAACTCTTGACTGACTGTCCATTCATACTCATTCAGCCCGTAGGCCTACTAGTAAAGACTGGAGGTCGGAGACAACGAGGTCTGTCAAAGTTGTTTAATAGGTGTCACATGGAGGAGAAAATAAAAATACTGCCACTGTTAGACCTTGGAGAATCCTCACACTGCCTACCTGGGTGCTTCACAAAACTCCCTCATCTCCTGGGGTGGGTTCAGGGAGGTGAAACACTCGGGTGCGAGTTTCCCGGACGCTTCACAGCGCTAAAATAATCGTTATAGAAGTCCATTGTAGGCAATGGTTGTAAGATGATCTCAGTGCTATGAAGCTTTCGGATAACGCTCAGCTGAAATGGGCACCTAGAAATTTCATGAATAGAGCTAACTCTAGTCCCCATCTACACGACAGATATTCCCATATCTTTTCTAGACAATACATTTCTTTGTGAACGTTTCATAATGTTGCACCCCCGTAAACAAGGCCCAGCACTCATACCGCCATCAAGTAGCGACGTTTATCAACAGTGTCAATTTCTGGTTGACACAGTCCCATTGTCATTACTCATGTAGCGGCCATAGTCCACACACACCTATAACACCGGTTTAGTCATATTTTTATACTAGGTAGGTAAGTGAATTCACAGATTTTTATGTACTGGGGCCTAATAATGGGTAAGAGAATTATGTTAGCGTTAGTCTTCCGTGGTTTACCTGAGCTCTGAGTGATGGCTGAATTAGACGGCTCCTACCTTAGCCTATGGCCCAGTCCCAAAACAACCACTAGCACCTAAGCCCTGTGACACTTGTGGAGATCTAAGAAGATTGGATAGGTATATGAGCAATATGGTAAAGATTATATCTAGTCTTTCAAATTCCACATTTCCTATACCTATATAATCCTCTCAGCATAGCAGAGAAAAATATTACTAAGAACCTCGTCGACAGCACCCCCAACCCAAAACATCTTCCTGCGGCCATGCTCTCAGGACTTCACAAGTGCATAGGGTGCAGGAGCGAGTTTGGGACTGGGAAAACCAGCTTTCAGCTTTCAGCACTACCTACTAGATAAAGAGGATTCCATAGAGACATCTCCTATAACAAACATTTCATTATGAAAAATACACCTGAATTCTCTTTATGTACAACAGAAAGGAAAAAACATGAACCTGCATATTCAAGATTCATTTTTAATATTATTATGTATATTTTTCTGAATTAGAAATATCACTATTTTCTGAAATTAAGAACTTCAAACTAGTGTAACAATGATAATTTCACCAAATCATTGAAGTACAATATTTACATATAATACAGAGCCCATTTTTTAAATCTGAAACAATATTAAAATAAATGTTCAATAGATAAAGGTTTTTAATTCTATTTATATTTTTAACAACCTTGTCGGGGGAGTCCTTGCACACTCCAAAATTGTAAAGCCATTCTCTTCTAACAAACTATTAAGTGCAAACAACTCTTTTTCTTCTTTCAAAAAACAACTATGATTTCAGCGTCCAGACAGAGATTACTCACCACAACCCAAGTGCATCCAAAGGCTGTCTTGAACCATCTAGTTTTTGTCCGATCATAATTATGAATAAAAATTAACATAAACAATAAAATCAGTGCAACGTACTCAAGCTGTGATATTCTGATTTAAATTCAAAAATATTTTTTTATTGTAGTTATAGGAAGCAAACTGCTCCGGTCTCCCTTTGCTATGAACATGTGATCCAACTCCACCAGGGTTAGTCATGGATGAGGAACTAGCTACACGAGATAGCACCTGTCCCAAGACAACACCTAGTCCCTAATACCTAGGCTAGATCTGAGAGGACTGAATAGTGGAGAAATGTGCCTACTACCATATTGATTAAACCTATCCAAGGTCTTTCAGATCTACATGAAGTGCCTAGGGGGTAGTAGTGGCTAGGGGTGGTTTCTGGAGGAGGCCACGCTATTAGAGACAAGCACAGTCTGAAAACAAGCTGTAGCTTTTTACAGGGGTTGTTTTTGGACCGGGAAAGAGAATGTTGAGAGAGGAAGGGAGGTGAAAACAAAGTAAACACATCGCAGCCAGCCTCCCTCTCTGAACAACGCTTTAAATCCTCCTGGACGATTTCAAGCATTCTGCACCTTTCACATGATCCTTTACACTCTTTTCAGACTGTGGGCCAACCCATCTACCCTCAATGGCCCACGTTAGCTATCCATCTTTCTATCTAAAGATTAACAGAACAAAAAGAGCTTCAGTAGTGGTGATTGTGATGAAGGTGTGTGAGAGAGAGAGAGAACAGCGCTGCAGGGCTGTGGCGAGGTGTGGCCAGGTCATCCTGTCCCGTCTTGTCTGTGGTCTGTTGGAGCTCGGTTTAGTTTAGCAGCACCAGCACCAGGGCTATACAACAGTCCCACTAGGAGAGTTGGCCGGGTTCTGAGATGATAGTAAGCCCTGTGGAGGAAGAGAGCAGAGGGGAATGAGTTAGAGGAGAAGAGATGGTTTTTGGACACTCAGAACGGTAAAACAATTTGAATTCAAACTTAGGTAATTGAGGGGAAACGGTACATTTTCATCATCATAAAGAAAATCTAATTAAGATCCTGGATTGATAATCACCCGTGTAAGCGAATCACAGTGGGCAAAAGAGGATGCTGCGTCGCAAACCCCAACTCACTCAATAATTTTCAGAGATTTATGAGAAGTGTCTAGTCTAGGTGTTAGATGTCAAACTGAAGTGTCTGGGGTTGAAAGTGGCTTGGGGTTAAGACTCACCACTTTCCAAGGCCTGGCCCATATGTCTAGTGTTTAGGGTTTGGGGTTGTAACAGACTCACCACTTTACCGGGCCTGGCCCATGTGCAAATGAAGCCCTCCTGGCAGGCTGTGACCAGACAGTCCTCCAGGAAGATTAACACAGTGAGTCTTTCGTGAGCGATCTTCTTACACACCAGCGGCTCCAGCAGAGGAACCTCCTCCATGCGCGGGCACAGCAGCGTGCCCAGAGTCTTAGCGGCATCTGCCTTGGCCGTCCGCGCCGCAGAGCTCAGTTGGTTGAGCTTGTCGCTGCTCTTGCTGCTGATGTGGCCCATGCTGTGGTTGCGTTTGTGGTCCTTCTCGTGGCGCTCCTTGCGTGTGTCGTGCAGCGACAGTGTAGCGAACTTGCTGACGCCCGTGGCGATGAAGGTGCTGTCGATGATGCTGCTTCCTTTGCTGCTGCTCGTGTGGCAGTTAGGCGTGGTGCTGCCCCCTGCGGGGCCGGAGGAGTGTGGCAGGCTGTTGGAGCGTGGCAGGGGGGCAGGGAGCGAGTTAGCGGGGCCGCCACTGTTACCACTACTACTGCTCACTGTGTTGTTGCCATTGGTACCGGGTGGGTTAGTAGGAGTAGTAGTAGTAGTAGTAGTAGCAGTAGTAGTAGTAGTAGTAGTGGTAGTAGCAGCAGCAGCAGTAGTAGTAGTAGTATTAGTAGTGGCCGCCCCAGTAGCCGGGGGGCTGGTGGAACTCATGACGTTAGTGTGAGTTCTGGTACGTGACAGGGGCAGGTGGGGAAACAGGATGTCCTCAGTCAGGTCCCACAGACACAGCTGGGTGTCCTGGCCCACCGAGCCGAAGCGATAGGTCACGCTGACTGGCCTGCCGTCTGTAGAGTTCCTCTTGGAGAGATGTGATTGGGAGCTATTGGCCCGGTCCCGCCCCCCTCCAAAGTGGATCTGCTCGTGGAACTCCTCGTCGCTCCCACTGAACTCGGCAGGTGGGTCGCTGTCCTCCACGCTGGTAGTACAGTGATCAAACGCCACCACGCTCACCCACGACTTGTGGCCGTGTCCCCTGGCGATCACCCTGCAGTCTGAGAAGGACCAGACGGTCACTAGGTCGTCCTCCCCCCCGGCCACTATGTATCGTCCGTCTGGGCTCCAGCACACGCACAACAACCCGCCGAAGTAGCTCTTCATTGTGCCGTGCAGCTCGGCTGCGTCGAAACCAAACACGCGCAGGAAGCCGTCCTGGCTGGCGCACGCAAGGAACTTCCCATCGGGGGAGAATGCAAACTCGTTCAGCGCCCCCTCACCTACTGTCCAGCGCAGTAGGGGGTTGCGGGCCGACTTGCTCTTGCAGGTGTGCACGGCGTAGCCATCGCCCTGTTTGAGGAGCTGGTAGTGGGGTGGCGTGGTACCACAGGTGTGCTCTACGTTGTACAGGTACAGGCTGCCGCTGGAGTGGGCCACTAGGAAGAGGCTCTCTGAGCCCGGAACCCACCGTACACATGTCACACGAGACTTGTCTATCAGTCTCTGAGGGAGAGAGGGGGAGACAGTGGCTTGTCAGCAAGAGACAAATAACTCAAGTGTCAGACATGCATTCAAACAAGATATCAACACTTGCGTTACACTTAAATGCATGCCTAATACATTGGATATTGGAACAGAACCTTTACTCTCATTTTGCATTAGAAAACAGTTTCCTCCAAATAGGCAGTCAACAACATACATTGATATTCAACCACAGGACACCCATCTTAGCCAGCTTGGCTAAAGTAAACTCTGTTAAACCTACCTCCTCATTGAAGAGCTTGCTGGTCTCCTTCTTGATTGGGTCAATGAGCTGCACCTGGCCGGCCGAGAAACCCACGAGCAGGGAGACGCTCTCCGCTGTGGCTGTGAGGGGGTTGAAGTCATGACACGTGGGCTGCGTTCCTTTGTATATCCTCTTGTCTATGGGCTTGCTCAGGTCAGCCGCCTACAAACGTGGAGAAACACAGGACACAAAGTCTGACTCACAGGTACAGCAATTATCTTGAACATACACCTCAGTTATTTTACAAAACCATTCCTCCTGTCTATATAACACTTGCAGATAATCATTGACCTAATGAGAAATGGTATCATTTCCATGTAAAAGGACCCATGATCACCAACATGTGAAGTTCATAGGAGAATGTCAAATTGGGTGTCAAATGAAAGCGAAGAGTCTATAATGTTGAGGAATTAAGGTACATATAAATTGTTCAACCATTTTCCATCTTAAAAACTTGGAATAATCAAAGGCATGGATTTCTGGTCAAACAGATGGAAAACGGGTCTTAGAAAACATCTACCAGAAAAAGTCTTAAAAAGGTATTAGAAAAAAAATTACAAATTCTCCAGCATTTAAGAAACATTGCCTTGAGCCTTAATTCCATTACCAAAAACCCACATATCTTTAAGATATTTTCATATCGCTCTCCTTCATGAGGGAGATTAATGAAAGTTCACAGAAGTAACAAGGTAGACCTTTCAATTAGTTAAGTGTTTTTACTGATAGCAAATGTGTTTATTAAATTGTTAAGCGATTAAAACTAAATTCCATTACAAAATCAGTAATGTAATTCTCTAAACAAACAATCGGTAACAGAATTTCTCCAATTGAATTGGCTACAATGGTAAATCATAGTAGTCACAGACCACAGTAGGGTTCACAAGTTTGGACAGTACAGCACAGTAAAGAAAAGTAGAGTACAGCTCACTAAAGTACACAGCACACACTAGAGTTGAGTATACTATAATGTACTGTACTCTACTGTGCTGTACTTTGATGTCCAAACTTGTGAAACAGACATCTATGATTGGTGAAGATTTGGTGCGGTCCGGACAAAACACATTTGATCTCGTTTGGGGGCAGAGCTCATTAAAATAGTGTAGACTAATACCCAAAACATGCAAAGGAGGATATTGCATATTTATACCTTTGTGTACCTATTTAGGATACATCACCATGAAGTGACATTCATATCCATAATTATGCATTTCTGTATAGTACAGATCAGGGACCTATGATGAAATTCCGTTAGTGGTTGTAAATCCACTTCACTTACTGTAGTTCAATAACAAAAATATATTTTTTCAAAGGCAATTTGTCATGACATATCTGACACCCCACTCTTTCTGCATACATTGAATCTTCATTCAGAGCAGATATTTAACAGAGTTTGTGGAAAGTACCATGAATAGAATAGGCCTATGGTTATTGGTTTGTGCAAGACACATAAAGAAGGAGATTTTACCAAAATTCTGTTACCAAACTTAGCATCTGCACAGTTCTTCCAGTAAATGATTGTGTAAAAATGCTTGTGTAAATTGTTAAAAGCATTCCTTGTGCATAGTTGTATGGTTTGTTAAACTTTGAAATCAATGTTTTTTGTTTGGCATACATTTTAAGTGAAAAATCAGTCTCAGCACAATTCCCATATCGTGGAATTGCCCTATAGCAACAATATTAGTAGAGATGCAACAATTCACCACCGATAAGCAACGTCCTCAGTTCAAATGTTTAAGATACGACTGCATCGGCCTGCGTCCGCTCTTTCAGTGTCGAGCTTAAGTATGTCATTATGTTGACAGTCATTGATCTACAAATAATTTTTCATGTCGAACAACCCCAGGCAATATCAGTAGCCTAGTCAAAATGCACTGCGTCGAGAGCTGACCAATGAGGAGGTAGGCCTATTCCTGATCTGGCACATCTGCGCGTCACCTTCAGCATTAAAATGTTTGTAAAATGGCTTGGGGAACATAAGGCTTTATTAGTCAGATGACAACCCAATGTCATTTGATAGGTTCTTTTTTATCAAATGTGTGTTAAATTGTGTTTTACCGGAATAAAAATAGCCTAAGCTACCACCGGTGACAACTCATCTGACTATATGTAGGTTACACGCTGATCAGGGCTTACATTAGATTTGATTTGATTGCTCAGATTTTCCATCACCAATAGGTTTGGTAGTTTTGCTTGAAACAATCAGTATATATGCTGGCGTGGATCCACGAGGGGGCAAACGGGGACTTAGCCCCTCAGTGAAGTTTTATATGCCAATATAAAAAAAAGCTAAAAAGTTCTAATGATTGAGTGACAAGTTGGCACAGAATCTGTAACTCCGCTGCGTCAGCCACATGGACAGCGCGCGCCGCGGTGTGTATAGGGGGACTATGGAAAGCCACTGGGGTGGGTTAGGTATGACTCCTTTGGGTTTCCATAAAAAGCGGGGCAAAAAACACTTCTCATCTGTGGTAGGCTAAGTGAATAACATGACACGCCTCCACCTGTAATATTTTATTTCGATTTATAAAAGGCGGGGGGTCAAGTTCACTATTGAAGCTGCTTCTCTCAACTCTGCCTGATGCCCCACCATTAGAGTTGTTAGCTTCTTAGCTAGCTGTAAAAAAAAAAAAAAAAGAAGTGTTAGCCTTAGCCTATTTAGCTAGCTCGAACCAGCTAATCTGCCACAGTGGATATTAGAAATTGGCTTCGCTAAAGTACTCAAACAAAGCCAAAGGAGAAGGGGACACATGGCAACTGTGTCAGTGGTTGTTAAAAGTTGACAGCATTGTGAAGGTCCTCTGTGACAACGAATGCCCATGTTTGTACAACACAGAAGTAAGCCTCGAGGCTACAGGGCTGCTGAAGGCAGTGACGGACCCTGGCTTTAAATTTACAGCCACCATGGTTACAGAATCAGTCTTCTCAATCCTCCAAACAAATTACTTCATGCAAAAGCAACAGATCTTTACACTGGAGTCAAAGTGGTCCGCAGTGCGTTGGAGTGTGTTGAGAAGCTGAGGTGTGACAGCGAGTTCGAAACCATTTGGGCACAGTTCCGTGCCAGTGGCACTGACTCACCACCAGCTCCAAGCAAACGACAACGTTATGTAAGTACAAATCTCCAGCAATACATGGTGGACAGTACAGCAGGCCATGAGGACAGAGAAAAGACTGAGTGTAAAAAGACTGTTCTTGGACGCGTTCATTGGTGAAATGTCAGAATGATTCAGCGAACGCAACAGCCAACTGGTGGAGGCCCTGTGTGCCCTTGACCTAGAGAGCCATGACTTTCCAGATGTGAAAAAGGTGAAACCACTGCTGGATCTAAGCAAAACAGATTTGGTGGAAGCTGAGTTTAGTGTCACTTGCCAGTTTTTGCGCCAATGAGGACAAATGGACCCACTTGATATCCTGCAAACAAATTTCTGGGCCTCTCTCCGCTATGCCAACCGTGCTTACTGCACATGGATTGACTTTTGGGGCATCCACAGCTTCATGCGAGAACTCCTTTTCCATTTTGACAAATGGGTTCAGTCAGCACAGAAGAAGCATGCTACACCCAAGGAAAACTAAAACTAACCCAACTGGCATTTGAGGGGGATCTTACAAGAAGACTGAGAATGGAATGATCGATTATTCAGGAAGTTCCAGAGAATCTTTTGAAAAGGTAAACAATCTAGCTGTTTGATTTTTCAAAAAATCTTTGTGGTATAGCCAGCGGTGTCATTTCAGCAAAAACCTAGGGTATGGAATGATAAAATTACTTCCTTAGCCAGCCTAAGTTTTCAACAGCCTTGCTTTAGTGTGTAGGGTGCTGTACATGGTGCTGACAGAGAGCCAACCTATCACTTCTTGGTCAAAAGCAATCAATGGTCTCAGCATTTGAACTTACGTTTATTGCGGTATAGCGTGATAAGCTGAATTTTTTAAAGTATTCCAATTTTTCATTTCTTTATCACTTATCATTATAGACGGTATTTTTACAATACATACTGGTATGTGGATGCATAGTCAGATCCACCATCCCTCACACACGGTTAAAAAAAAGTATAACCTAGCAAGTAGCAACATTGTCGAACCTGCCCAAGGACAATCATATCAAGGGCATTTGAGGTATCGCATGTCTGTAAATTCATTACTAGGCTATCTCCAGAGGCACAAGACGCTGGTCCTACTGCCCGACCAATCATTAGCCCAGAGAGAGAGAGAGGCAGAAACAGAGACAGAAAGAGCGAAAGAGAGCTGCAGTGCCAATGTCTACCAACAGGTGGCTAGGGCAGAGACGCACCTCTGGGGTGACCATCTCTCTAATCAGAGAGATGCTGCCGTATAAACACTATAAGAGGGGTAATTTGTAATGTCGGTAATTTAACAGCGGATGTCAAATTCATGTATGTAAAACATCTAAGAGTAAGGGTTTGTGGACAGCTGGTCGGTACTAGGCAGTGAGTGGTACAGTAGGTCACTGCAGCTGGATTTGAGGCCCCCCGAAAGTATAGGCTAGGTTATCACTTGTAAGATAAGTAGCTATATTGGTGACGATTAGGCCACCAATATTAGGCCACGTGAACTGACCAGGAAAAACACCTGGCCATAGTTTTACCTAAAGCTTCTCTGAGGAAATTCAGAAAAACTCCTGGCCCAAGGGATGATACTGTAGGAATCAGTCTGAGACCCTGGTGATGCAACTGAGTGGAGGATCATCGGAGGCAGCGAGGGAGATTATATGGCTGTCATAAGACTGCTGACAGATCTGTCAGAGCACGGCCAGCACACTTTGATATGCCAAGAATCCATGCTGCTCCAAAGCCCTCGACAAACCAATGACCATAGGCCTATTCTATCCATGGCACTTTAAACTTTAACTCGTGTCATGTGAATCTCATTCAAAACACACAAAAGACAGGCAATTGATTAGGCCAAGCCTACGTCTGAGAGGAAAATTCAGAGTTCCACTCAGGATCAGATCTTGCTGATCTGTGTACCCTCAGATGAAAGACACCATGACAAATTCAATCACACACACCAAGAGCCACAACAGGGAGCACATAAATGCTCTGTCAGACCTGCTAACTCCGAGCTCCAGCATGAGTGATGACAGTGAGTGATTGAAAATGAATGTCAATAACCAGGTTTCTATTAGGGGTGTGAACATTTTAAAGTTAAAAACTTAAACAAAAGTGTGATCTTTAACATTAAAAAAAAATGTAAATAGTGCAGTTATCACAAAACATGATTTTCCGTGTTATAGCCTAACTAGACGATAGCCTATAAGGCCTGGGCAAAATTGTGTAATTTAAATATAACTTTAGGCTACTGTGGTAAATTTGAAAGGCATGCTAGACAGATTATCAAAACATATTCACATCACAGCTTTTTCTGCCTGCCCCTTCCTCGCACCGGCTCGCCTATGCCGATTCTGTTGCAAACCGTTTCTTAAACGGAAGCAAACAGGGAGCAACCTACCAGCATTTATCCAATAGAAATTCTCCTTTTAGTTGCAAAATGTTTTGAGCCAAGATCACTTTTCAAAATGGAGGCCGAGATCTACCGCTCAATAAGTAACTTTTTGGGCGACCCAACCAAATTCACATAGAAATGTGAGCTATAGATCTGTCACTCATTAATAGCTAGTCTAAGAAGCGGTAAATATGTTCTATGTGCACTTTCTATGATTCAGGTTCTTAAGTTTGGTTTTTGCGTATTTTACTTTCGGTTTTGTGTACCAGCTTCACAAAAAGCGGATTATTGAAAAAAATATTTCACATGGGTTTAGATGGTACAATGATTATCTACACTACACACTGCTTGTTTTTTCACAAACCGAAATTAGGTAAACATTAGAATTTTAGCAACCAGGAAATGGCAGCGCATTGTACCTTTAATAACCTATTAAAAACCTTCTGTAGCAATTAGGTTTGTGCAGGCTATAGGCCCAATACATTATCACTGCATTTTGGCTATGCTTGAATTGCCCTGCCAGTGTTGTTATTCTCAGACCATTTAAAAATTATAATTCAAAACTTGAGGTATATGAATACACTGGTAATTTGTTGTATTACTTGTGAGGCCCAGCTGAGTGAGCAAAAACTGAAATAATTCCTTTTAATTTTACTGGACTGACTGTGCCTGCATCTGATGGTCAGCCTCACTGTTCCTCAGCTCTCGTTTCCTCCACTGAGACTGACCAAAAAGGGGCCACCGTCTTGCACCACATTTCATTATTTCTGCCTCATGCATGAATTCATGTTCTTACTCCTATCACCAGAGAACATGAAATATTCCTCAATATTAAAAAAGACAAGCCGCTAATAACATAAGCCAATCGATACTTTGTAGCGGGAGTGGATAGGGAGAAGCGCATTTTCTGGCTTATATAAGTGTTGACAGTGCTGAATTATTTTTTAAACATTCAGTCACTCAGAAAAACAGCTGTTCTTTGCGGTATTAGTTGACAGTCTCTAGTCATGTTTTTAAAAGTTTAGAAATGTCAGTATTAACTTTGCTATGGGCTCGTGGAAGCTGCAGACATGGTGATCTGATTAGCCAGCAGTAGGCCTATAGGGGCACTTGATTTGCTCTCCCGGCCTTCCGGGTAGGAGTTTCTACATTCAGACAGATTAAATAGCTCAAAAAGGGAACACTTTTACTACCTAGCACGCAGGGCAGCTGAATTCAGTACACCTACCGCAAAACTAATAATACTTAATCTGTTTAAAAAAATATATAATTATAGAAATGTTTGGCGATTGACTGATTGGTGACCACTGGTTTGGACTAATAATTACACCCCTGCTCTTTCTCTTCGCTAATGATACGAGTGTGTGTTCAGTCTTCGGTCTGTTGCGTGTAGAATATCGTAGCCTATTCATTGATAGGCCCTGCTTTACTGAAATTGCAAGCCAAGAAATTGTGAGATACTTCATTCCATTGCGAGATACAGCTTCGATTGCTGATATATAGGCCTAGTGCGCGGTTCTGTCTGCCTGCCTGGTGGCCGACCTGCCTGTTGTGCCCCTCCCCTTACTCTCACACCATGCCCAAACGCGTCCACCATAGTGCGCAAATTGATTTTGCCCCCCCCACCACACCAAATGCGATCACAGCAGGCAGATTGGTTCAGAGTTTGTTTTGATATTTCAATTATCTTAATTTGGGGACAGGTCAAAAGTATTAAACATTTATGGCAATTTAGCTAGCTAGCTTGCAGTTGCTAACTAATTTGTCCTGGGATATAAACGTTGAGTTATTTTATCTGAAAATGCACAAGGTCCTCTACTCCGACAATTAATCCACAAATAAAACAGTCAACCGATTTGTTTCTAGTCATCTCTCCACCTTCCAGGATTTTTCCTTCTTTGGACTTTATATGGCGATTGGCATCTAACTTTCATAATAGGTGTATTACCACAACCGACCTCAGTTCATTTTTCAATCACCCACGTGGGTATAACTAATGAGGAGATGGCACGTGTATATGCTTCTATGAACCAATGAGTAGATGGGAGAGGCAGGACTTGCACCATGTTCAGCGTCACAAATAGAACTGACTACTATTTTAGCGTTTGGCAACGCAGATGCTTTGTTTGCGCGCGCGAGCAGTGTGGGTGCAGTGATTGAATAACGTGTACATTTATTTTGCGACGCGAGCGGTGTGGTCAGAATGTCAGTCCCTCATTGCTCGCTATGAAAGCTGTGAGTGTTTGTGTTCTCGGAAGTACAGCAACTAATCAGTCTCCTCCTTTCCAAAAATACTTAAATCGTAAGAGTCGATTCGTAGCGGAATCGAATCCTGACACTCAGAAATGGGAGTAGACGTGCAATGAGTAGAGGAATAAATGATTTTGGAGTCGACTTTCTACCACTACGTCACCGTCGTTAACAGTTGGACAAATGGCAGAGAGAGGCAAGCGACAGCAGCGAATTCCTGTATGGCTTTCAGAAGTTAAATGAGAAGGAAATGCTAACTTTGCGAGATGGAACTGAGGTACAGTGATGGTAGTACAGTTGCATTTGAAAGGGACGCACCGTGAGACCCAACCCGTTGTTGGCAGCAGCACAGCTGCATTGTGAATTAGTGTGAATTTTAGAAAATGTTGTTATTGTTTTAATGAAAATCAAAGAAAAAAAATTGCCGCTTAAAACGTTAAGAAAAATATATATTTTTGTCATATCCCTAGTTTCCATCCAACCTTTTTATGCAAGTAAAGTAAAAGTACATGTTGGATCAAAAAAAAGTCACGACAGGCCTGACGGAAACAGAAAATGTGTCAGTAAACTTTTCAAACGTCGACAAAACAAAAAACACATTAGACAAGGTGGGATCTTTGTAAAATGAATAATGTGAGAAATGGTGGTAGAAATGCCTTTATGGGCAAATATTGATATAATAACCATCATATCGAAGTAAACTTGGAGTCACACGATGTGTTGTGTGGTCCTCCCACTACGACTTGGGAATAGATGCAGTTTATTACGCTACAGCTGAAATAAATTATGAACTTCACAGGGTAGTAAAAATGCACGGTGATGAGCTTCATGCTCCTTTCCAATAAATATCAAGGGTCTTATTCTGGTGACATGATAATCAATGCTTGGCTGGCATTTGACAAATAAAAAGAATCTCGCTATTTTGTCCATAATAATCTAATTTACATTTACATTTAAGTCATTTAGCAGACGCTCTTATCCAGAGCGACTTACAAATTGGTGCATTCACCTTATGATATCCAGTGGAACAACCACTTTACAATAGTGCATCTAAATCTTTTAAGGGGGGAGGGGGGGGGGGGGTTAGAAGGGGTTACTTTATCCTATCCTAGGTATTCCTTAAAAGAGGTGGGGTTTCAGGTGTCTCCGGAAGGTGGTGATTGACTCCGCTGACCTGGCGTCGTGAGGGACTGCCATGTAAATGTAAATGTAAATAATCTAATCATGTAGGCCTAGGCTATATCGCACTGTCTGCGAGCGGTTGGCTAGAGCGCACATGGCAAGACCAGAGTGGGAACATTCACTATATATATATATATATATAAAAAACGCACAATTTGTGATAAAACCAAACAGCACCCTCAAAACTAATCAACAGGCAGTAGCTCTGCATCCCTATACCTAGGGGTGTTCTACAAAACAAGATCAATGAGTTAGGTGGCTAACTCCAATAAGACTGCAGAAATAACTATTGATTTTCTTCTTAATTAAAAAAAGCTAAACTTAGATGTGTTATAGTTTGTTTCATCATTTAGACCATACACATTTCAAGCTTCTCTCAAAAATAAAAAGTTATATCAGAAGATTTAAGCAAGTTAGCTGGCTTGTGGTATACCCTTCTGGTATGCTTCACTGACTACAGGAAAGACTACATAGAGACCTGCTGAGTCCAGTCCTGGGGAGGGCAGGTTTGCCAATCTTACCAACCTGGGCTAAGAGAGCACTGTTTACAGGAAATTACAAGGTGACAGGAGTGAACTCAGTGAAGAAGTAGGCCTTTATGATGCATTAAACCAGTCTGTCCCTTAAATTATTTTCCAGACAGGGCACAGAGGCCTCCAAAGCAACATCCAGACCCTCTTATACAAAAGGTTTTGTGCCAATTGTGACAAGGTCAGTAGAACATTTGTCAGGAACACTTACAAAACTTGGTGACAAGTGTTAAAATATCTTACAATCTCCCACACAGATCTACTCCATCCAAGAAGTGGCCCACAAGTCCCCCATGTTAAATGGGCAGTGCAGTCAAAAACATGATTTTCCTGTGTTTTACAGTGCCTTTGGAAAGTATTCAGACCCCCTGACTTTTTCCACATTTTGTTATGTTACAGCCTTATTCTAAAATTGATGAGTTTTTTTCCCCTCCAATTTACAGAATCATGTAGTAACCAAAAAAAAACTGTTAAACAAATCAAAATATATGTTATATTTGAGATTCTTCAAAGTAGCCACCCTTTGCCTTGAGAGCTTTGCACACTCATGGCATTCTCTCAACCAGCTTCATGATGTAGTCCCCTGGAACCCATTTCAGTTAACAGGTGTGCCTTGTTAAAAGTGAATTTGTGGAATTTCTCTAATGAATTTGAGCCAATAATTTGTGCTGTGACAAGGTAGGTGTGGTATACCGAAGATAGCCCTATTTGGTATAACACCAAGTCCATATTATTGCAAGAACAGCTCAAATAAGCGAAGAGAAATGACAGTCCATCATTACTTTAAGACATCAAGGTCAGTCAATGCGGAAAATTAACAACTTTGAAAGTTTCTTCAAATGCATTCGCAAAAGCCTATACTCTTCTGTAAACTAGTCATCTCTGTATACCCGTCTCAAGACCCACTCAGGGCTCTATGGTGCTACCATTTTGGTCACATCTGCTCCTAAATATTTTGCTGTGCTACCTGACAATTTTATTTGGGAGCCCCAGTGCCCCTACAGTACTTGGATGACATTTAGTGCAACAAAAATAAATGAAAAGGGATAGCCTCTTCAGGAGATTTTTTCATGTGCTCCTACATTTTTCAACTGAGGTGCACATGTGCTCCTCAAAAACAATCTCAGCGTAGAGCCCTGCCACTGGTTGTTGCTTATTTACGAAACCCTCTTAGGCCTCACTCCCCCCTATCTGAGATATCTACTGCAGCCCTCATCCTCCACATACAACACCCATTCTGCCAGTCACATTCTGTTAAAGGTTCCCAAAGCACACTCATCCCTGGGTCGCTCGGCTTTTCAGTTCGCCTCAGCTAGCTGCAACAAACACTCAAACTGGACGGTTTTATCTCAATCTCTTCATTCAAAAAGACTTATATCACGAACACTCTTACTGACAGTTGTGGCTGCTTTGCGTGATGTATTGTTGTCTCTACCTTCTTGCTCTTTGTGCTGTTGTCTGTGCCCAACAATGTTTTTACCCTGTTTTGCGCTGCTAACATGTTGTGAGTTGCCATGTTGTGTTGCTACTAGAGGTCGACCGATTAATTAGGGCCGATTTCAAGTTTTCATAACAATCGGAAATCGGTATTTTTGGACGCCGATTTTGCCGTTTTTATTTAATTTTTACACCTTTATTTAACTAGGCAAGTCAGTTAAGAACACATTCTTATTTTCAATGACGGCCTAGGAACGGTGGGTTAACTGCCTTGTTCAGGGGCAAAACGACAGATGTTTACCTTGTCAGCTCAGGGATTCAATCTTGCAAGCTTACGGTTAACTAGTTCAACGCTCTAACCACCTGCCTCACGAGGAGCCTGCCTGTTACGCGAATGCAGTAAGAAGCCAAGGTAAGTTGCTAGCTAGCATTAAACTTATCTTATAAAAAACAATCAATCAATCATAATCACTAGTTATAACTACACATGGTTGATGATATTACTAGTTTATCTAGCGTGTCCTGCGTTGCATATAATCGATGCGGTGCGCATTCGCGAAAAAGGACTGTCGTTGCTCCAACGTGTACCTAACCATAAACATCAATGCCTTTCTTAAAATCAATAGACAGAAGTATATATTTTTAAACCTGCATATTTAGCTAAAAGAAATCCAGGTGAGCAGGCAAAATTAACCAGGTGAAATTGTGTCACTTCTCTTGCGTTCATTGCACGCAGAGTCAGCATGCAACAGTTTGGGCCGCCTGGCTCAAATTATGACATAACATTGAAGGTTGTGCAATGTAACAGGAATATTTAGACTTATGGATGCCACCCGTTAGATAACATACGTTACAGTTCCGTATTTCACTGAAAGAATAAACGTTTTGTTTTCGAGATGATAGTTTCCGGATTCGACCATATTAATGACCTAAGGCTCGTATTTCTGTGTGTTATTATGTTATAATTAAGTCTATGATTTGATAGAGCAGTCTGAGCGATGGTAGGCACCAGCAGGCTCGTAAGCATTGATTCAAACAGCACTTTCGTGCGTTTTGCCAGCAGCTCTTCGCAATGCTTCAAGCATTGCGCTGTTTATGACTTCAAGTCTATCAACTCCCGAGATTAGGCTGGTGTAACCGATGTGAAATGGCTAGCTAGTTAGCGGGTGCGCGCTAATAGCGTTTCAAACGTCACTCGCTCTGAGACTTGGAGTAGTTGTTCCCCTTGCTCTGCATGGGTAACGCTGCTTCGAGGGTGGCTGTTGTCGATGTGTTCCTGGATCGAGCCCAGGTAGCGGCGAGGAGAGGGATGGAAGCTATACTGTTACACTGGCAATACTAAAGTGCCTATAAGAACATCCAATAGTCAAAGGTATATGAAATACAAATCGAATAGAGAGAAATAGTCCTATAATTCCTATAATAACTACAACCTAAAACTTCTTACCTGGGAATATTGAAGACTCATGTTAAAAAGGAACCATCAGCTTTCATATGTTCTCATGTTCTGAGCAAGGAACTTAAACGTTAGCTTTCTTACATGGCATAAATTGCACTTTTACTTTCTTCTCCAACACTTTGTTTTTGCATTATTTAAACCAAATTAAACATGTTTCATTATTTATTTGAGGCTAAATTGATTTTATTGATGTATTATATTAAGTTAAAATAAGTGTTCATTCAGTATTGTTGTAATTGTCAATATTACAAATAAATTAAAATCGGTATCGGCTTTTTTTGGTCCTCCAATAATTGGTATGAAAAATCATAATCGGTCGACCTCTAGTTGCTACCATGCTGTTGTCATGTGTTGCTGCCATTCTATGTTGTCGTCTTAGGTCTCTCTTATGTAGTGTTGTGTTCTTTCTTGTCGTGATGTGTGTTTTGTCCTATATTTTATTTATTTTTAATCCCAGCCCTGCAGAAGGCCTTTTGCCATTTGGTAGGCCGTCATTGTAAATAAGAATTTGATCTTAACTGACTTGCCTAGTTAAATAAATAAAAATGTGCAAAAGCCATCAAGCGCTATGATGAAACTGCCTCTCATGAGGACAGCCACAGGAAAGGAAGACCCAGAGTTACTTCTGCTGCAGAGGATAAGTTCATTAGGAGTTCCCAGCCTCAGAAATTGCAGCCCAAATAAATGCTTCAGAGAGTTCAAGTAACAGACACATCTCTACATCAACTGTTCAGAGGAGACTGCGTGAAATCAGGCCTTCATGGTCCAATTGCTACAAAGAAACCACTACTAAAAGGACACCAATAAGAGGAAGAGACTTGCTTGGGCCAAGAAACACGAGCGATGGACATTAGACTGATGGAAACCTGTCCCATGGTCTGATGAGTCCAAATGTGAGATTTTTGGTTCCAACCGCAGTGTCTTTGTGAGACGCAGACTAGGTGAATGGATGATCTCAGCATGTGTGGTTTCCACCGTGAAGAATGGCGGAGGTGTGATGGTGCTTTGCTGGTGACACTGTCTGCGATTTATTTAGAATTCAAGGCACACTTAAACAGCATGGCTACCACAGCATTCTGCAGCGATATGCCATGCCATCTGGGTTGCACTTAGTGGGACTATAATTTGTTATTCAACAGGACAATGAGGGGTGGCAGGTAGCCTAGTGGTTAGAGCGGTGGGTCAGTAACCGAAAGGTTGCCAGATCAAATCCCTGAGTTGACGAGGTAAAAATCTGTCGTTCTGCCCCTGAACAAGGCAGTTAACCCACTGTTCCTAGGCTGTCATTGGAAATTAGAATTTGTTCTTAAGTGACTTGCCTAGTTAAATAATGGTAATTAAATAAAATCATATTCCTCAGGTGGGAGGATTATCATGGCAATGGAGAAATGCTTACTAGCAAGGTTGTAAACAAATTTGTGCAGAAAAATAAGCTTTTTGTGCATATGATACATTTCTGTTATATTTTATTTAATCTCATGAAACCAACACTTTACATGTTGCATTTATATTTTTGTTCAGTGTATATTTGCACACTAGGAGGTTGGAATAATACTTGGGGGGTGCATCCAGTACAGTAGGTGGCGGTAATGCACTATAACGTTGGATGCCAACAGCCCATAAACCCCACAGAAGAGGCTAGCTAGGACAATGGTAGACAGTGTCCTTCGCCCCCACCTGTCAGGCACTGCTTTCCTGCAGTTCTGTTAACGACGGCAAGGGGCAGGTGTTCAGCAGGCTGGAGAGAAGGACAGACACTTTGCTAGCTAGGAAGACTCTGGTACACAGCAGATACTTTTATTTTCCTTTTAAGCCACATTTTAGCAGCAAGGACAATTAGGGAAAATACAGAATACCATTAGTGTCACACAAGCATGAAGATGCCGTGCTCGAAAGGGGGGCGTTCATGCAGGAACCAATGGGATGCTCGAGGGAGGGGGAATTTATTATTGTTTTGGTCTGCCTGGCAACATCACCAGGCAGTTAAAGTTAATAGACCAATAACAAAGAGTTCCCAATAACAGCTAATTTTCTAGTTACATATCCCTCCCATTCAGCTCCTCCAATTAGGTCCCTCACTTGTTTCTTTTTGACAATTTTAATTAAAAACAATCACAGTAAGAAACATAATTGTTAGCCAGAAATGATTTGATATTGTGATAAAACAGCTGCATTGGACCTTTAAAACCAACTAGACCAACACAGTAAGTCCTGGAAGTGGTAAAACATCTTCCTCATCATAACACTAGAAAGCCCCTAGCAGCCAATGGATTATTTACTGGTGTCTGATAATGGTCTAAGTTTAACTTATTTTATGTTTTGAACAAGTTTAGAAATGTGTGGATCAGACATATGATCATCACCATCGTCACTAGATACCGTAAACAAGCATACAGCTCGATGCAGTGACATCCCCAAATGTTGCATCACCACCACTGTCAGAACCAGACAGATCACTTGCATGACATCATCATCCCGAATCAACAAACACAGCTTACTTCCAACCTAACACACATCCACAATACTGTACAACGCTGGCTTTGGGGCCTTGAAGTACCAGCACCATAGCACACATAACTAGCTTGCTATACAATGGTCAACTATTCTATGATTGCAAAAAACCTGTGCAGAATCAATTAAACAAGAGCACTAAAAACACAACTAGTTAATTATCACTAACGTCAAAATACACTGTCAACGAGGAAACGTGTCTTATTTAACATATTCTGAAACTGCAGATGTCAATCAACATGTCAGAACTGAAGACGGGCACGAGCCTTTGCCCACACTCCAAGGTTAAATCGTACATATTCATATAGAGCAAATAGGCATCACACAAGAGTAATCTCATGCCTATGCGTAAACAGTCCACCATAACAGAAGGGGGGCCCTTCACTTGAATTGAACTGGTTAACTGGTCAGCTAGATAGCCAAGTAGGTGGGTGGGTGACATGTAAACCAGCATATCTCCACAAGGTGCGGGCAAAACAAACTGTGGCGATGCTAGCTAGCTAGCCACCATAGCTAAGTGGCCTAGTCTGGCTATCTGCGCACGTCAGTGAAAATACCATACTGGACAGCAAATTGCTATGCGTTTGAACACACACATTCACTTCTTGATAATACAGGCATTGTCACCTGAGTGCTATGTACCTTTCTTACGCCTTTGTAGATATAAAAATACAGTTCCCGGCCCACATTGAAACAGATTCTGTCGCCGTTGCCGGACTGGTCGTTGACGTTCACGAAGGAGACTTTCACCGGATTCGAGCCCTGTGAATTGAAAGGCACCCTGTTAGGGCGGCTATATTCGGAGTGAGTGAGGAGTTTATAGACACCTTCCCGAGTGGTGAATTGAGTTTTAATTTCGTTCATCTCCTTCCCTCCTCCCTCCGCCGCCATCTTGGAAATTGGCGTTCATCCTGTCCAAAACCCGGATCTTACCCACAGAGCATGCGCTCGGCAGTTGATTCTAGAACCCATGCGCTAAAAGCATCAATGAAGTGAGAAGTGACGCTCCAGTTTAGCGAAAGTAGTGAGGTATTTGATAAAACGAAATTAACTTCTAAACCCTCGACAAAATACATTTCATAGTTTAATCTAGTTTAAACGCTCTTGTGGAATTGCATGGATGAGTAATTTCTTATTGTGGAGAATGCGGTCTCTGTGGGTCCTTGAATCACGGTGGACCTTTGGAATATAATATCATCCTGAACACGCTCGAGAATGTCGTAAAGAAAAAAAAAAAGATTTCAATTTGAATACAATCCCTTTACATGACATTTATATTAATGTTGTGAATATGAATATTTGATTGATTAATTACATAAATGTATGACATTGAAATTGCATACTCTAGTCATCCAGTCCAATCATCATAGTTGCAAGCAATTCAATGTATTCCTTCTTGTTCATTATTTGTTCTGTCCAGATGTTCTCTGTAGTATGACCATAGTCAAAATCGAATTATTCTGTCTCCTCGATGTTTACATCAACTAGGGGAGAAACAGTAACTTCTCGAAACAACTAGATATGTTTTAATAACTCGTCTGTTGCTAATAGTGCCATCCTTTGGTCAGTCTGCGGTCAAGCACTGTGCAGTATACCCATGCCTGAGAATTCTGGTATTTTCTATGATTTGACATTAAAGATTTTCTAATTTTTTGTTTATAATCAAGATGTGTATTGTATATGTGTTAGCCTACTCATGTTAAACTCCTCACACAAAATCAACATATTGCAAATCATGTTAATATCATCATTATAACTAAATGAGCAGTAGTGTCACCATTAGGACACAAAACATACCCTCTTGTTGGGATAAAATCACACAAAAGAGTGTATTTCTATAGGCCTACATGTGTATTATGGCTTGGCGGGATTAAAGAATGTAGAAGTAAACTCTTTATCCAATTTGTCAACACAGTTTCTGTGGCCTAGAACTGAACCATTACTTTAACACATCTATTCTTTCCCAATCTCACAGGCCCCAAAAAATACTTGTGGCCGGCCTGTTATCTTTTCAGAGGCCTTCTGCCCTGCGTCTGTCTGTCCGGATGGTTCAATGGGAGCAGGTGGTTGGAAAGGCTGTGCACAGCTGTGACATTGCTGACAGGCCATGGGGGTGTATGGTGGGGCCTAGTGGGCCAGGCCTGACACACTATCAGGATGCCTCGGGCCCCCGAGTGGCAGTCACCCCTTATGACTGTGCTGCCCTATAAGGACACATGTGGTTTATGGCACGGACCACTCACAGCTTTCACTATCACCCCCACCCTACTGGTCATTTCTCTCTTAGCCTGTACTGTAGTGGGACTGGGCATTCCTTCTGGAAGCTTCTGAATGGGGGCTTCGAGAAAGCTGCCCCTTGTATAAAAAGAATGGAGTAGGCCCAGGGGTCCTCAGATACAGAAAGTGAGAAGACATTCACCTGAAGCCATAGAGGATTAGGAGCAGTGAAATACAGAGATTTAAAGACTACATTAATCTGCAGAGGAACAGAAGAGACGCTCAGAGATTCAATCTACAGCGACCAGCAAACGAGAAGTGAAGTACTGGAGCTCATTCTTATCTATTCAAGGTAAGAGAGAGAGGGTATCGGGGAGAAAGGTAAACCAAATATGTAGCTACTTGCAATTCAGGGGCACAAGGAAGATCAATAGACAATATTCTGGAAATACATTATGCATTGATATTATAAAGGTGAAACACCAGCAGGAAGTAAGCAGCCTACAGTATATTGGTACTCTAAATTGAATAATGTATCATGGGGATGAATTGCACTGTATTAATCTGAAATGGCATTAAATCAGTGAGGAGACTTTAATAGACAGTTACCCTGGATCTGGTAAAACCCTTTGTGAGTGCATGGCAAGAGAGGAGCACATGGCATGGAATATGACCCTGGTTAGAAGGAGTGAGGGACATGGCAGTTGAAGAGAAGGAAGAGAAGAGAGGCCTGGCAGTCAGCACAAATAATTATTACAATCAAGTTATCGATACCAAGTTATTAAATAATGCAATTATCAGACCTGAAAGTGTCTCAGACCAGAAATCAATTTGAAGCCAAGGACAAGGATGGATTCATTTATTCATTCATTGAACTGGAAAAATGTGCTTTATGATCAAGCCTTTGATGTTTTTTATTGATAAGCAGCTGCTTTAGGAAAAAGTATCTTTCATGGGGAAGAGTGTTAATGGCATTTGATGAATACTTCTCAGTATGTCAGTGCTTTTAAACAATCATAACTTTTAAGAGCAACTCTAATATTTTTGCTGAAAGTGAATAACATATAAAACCCTATACTTGAGAGAAAAATGCAATGCTGAAGACACCCTATGGGTGGATTTACATTAGTAAAATATGTCTAGTGAGATCTATCTCTCTTCCACACTAGATTTGCAACTGTTCTGTTTACACTAGCCTTGGATGTGGTGTGGCCAAATCCACATTCTTGCTTAAAGTGTGACTGCAGCTATTAATTAACATACCGTAAAAACCCTAGTATATAGACAAACAAAATAAGGGTAGCAATTCAAACTATACAGGAGCTTCTCATTTAAACCATATTGCACAGTGTACATATTGCACACTTTATTAATGCAATGATTCACAAATGTGCAGATACTTTAAAAGCCTTTCATTTTCAATTTGGCTAACAGAGCAAAAATGCTCTCTACTGGTATTAAGGTCATTCTTGCAGGGATATGTGGTGTGGGAGAGCCATTGTCTTTACACTGTACAACTCAGAGGGGGATATGTTGTGTAGATGTCTTGCACACTGCCTGCAGAGGTAACGTGGGAGAAATCTCTTAAAAAGAGAGATTTGAATATAGATCTGTCTCTTTACACTAGACAAGTATGTCTCCTGGACCTAGTTTGTGTCATTTAAGTAGTGTAGTGTGAAGAAGCTCTATTAATACAACTCTACATTACTCTATTCAAGCCAAAAGTATTGCTTAATCTTACTCCTCCATTTCAAAGAAAGGGTATCACATGGCATGACTGCAGCTGTTGGCAAGGGCGTGTGAAAAGGTCTGGAAACTCCGACAGTTTTTCAAATGGCAGAGGCCTTGATTGACAGATGTGGCCTGTGCAATAGGAGCCTCTGACGGAGGGCTGTAACAGGTGCCTCTATTCCTCAATACTTCAATCCCTTATTGCCTCATTGTCATGTGGTCTGACTAGACTAGAGGCTGTCTACAAAAAAGCTGTAAAATATAAAAGTCCACATTTCAGACAATGACCATTTGCAAGCTACTATAAGTTGTATTATTTTTTATATCGCTGAAGCAAGTCTTATTGCAAAATGCAGAAAAAAGCATTATGTGCTTTTCAAAAACATGTCTTCTGAATAGACTTATTAATACAATATTCATCCACTGTTAGGATAATTGAAGAACAATTAAAATCTAAGTGTTGAGGCATCAAAGTCTCCATCAGGCTGAAGTACAAACTCTGCTATTTTGTTTCTCCTTCCAGATGCCAGAGAAAACCGGCCACACCATGGAGGAGGAAGTGGAGACCTTTGCCTTCCAGGCTGAGATCGCCCAGCTGATGTCTCTGATCATCAACACCTTCTATTCCAACAAAGAGATATTCCTTAGGGAGCTCATCTCCAACTCTTCAGATGTGAGTAGATTAATCATAATGCTAAATTGACCCATGTAACATTTTACCTTAATAAGCAGCCACTTATACACTGCTCTCTGAGCCAGTATAGTAAAACAAGCTATATCCCAGAGTTAGCCTGCTAACCACTTTGTTAAATTCGCTCAAGGTATCAACCATGACACTTTTCTTTTACCCTTGTGACCTCTTTTTGCCATGATCTGACAGGCCTTGGACAAGATCAGATACGAGAGCTTGACAGACCCCACCAAATTGGATTCCTGCAAAGAGCTGAAGATCGAGGTCACCCCTGACCTGCGCACTCGTACCCTGACCCTGGTTGACACCGGCATCGGCATGACCAAGGCCGACCTAATCAACAACCTGGGAACCATTGCAAAATCTGGCACCAAGGCCTTCATGGAGGCCCTGCAGGCTGGAGCCGATATCTCCATGATCGGGCAGTTCGGTGTGGGTTTCTACTCTGCCTACCTGGTGGCAGAGAGGGTGACCGTCATCACCAAGCACAACGATGATGAGCAGTACATCTGGGAATCTGCAGCTGGTGGCTCTTTCACTGTCAAAGTTGACACTGGTAAGCCTCTTCAACAGTATTGATTAATATGCTGCTACAATTACTTTTCTCCAATACAACACCATCAACCTAGATCCTGGATCAGTTGAATCTTCTTTTCAACAATGTCATTCAAAAGGAAGTAAGCTTAGATCCAATGACTGAGTCTGATTTTTCTGATCTGAAGGTGAGTCCATTGGCCGTGGCACCAGAGTGATCCTGCACATGAAGGAGGACCAGTTTGAATACTGTGAGGAGAAGCGCGTCAAGGAGGTTGTGAAGAAGCACTCCCAGTTCATTGGCTATCCCATCACACTCTTTGTAAGTTCAAATATAACTTTATATTTCTTTGGTTGTAACAATGTAACAACATAATGGGGAGATTGACTGAAATCTGCTGTATAAACTAGGAAAGTAACCTGTTAATAAAAGTGGATCCAAACATTGCTCCCCATACTGGACAAATCCTACAACTTTTTAATAACAAACATTTTTGTCCAGGTGGAGAAGTCTAGAGAGAAGGAGGTGGACCTTGAGGAGGGAGAAAAGGATGAAGAGGCTGATAAAGATTCTGCAGCTGAGGACCAAGACAAGCCCAAGATCGAAGATGTCGGTTCTGATGAGGATGAGGACACCAAGGACTCCAAGAACAAGAGGAAGAAGAAGGTCAAGGAGAAGTACATTGACGCAGAGGAGCTGAACAAGACCAAGCCTATCTGGACCCGTAACCCTGATGACATCACCAATGAGGAGTACGGAGAGTTCTACAAGAGTCTGACCAACGACTGGGAGGACCACCTGGCTATCAAGGTGAGTCTCTATGATGGCAAATTGAAAATCAAAACTCAAGCCTTATGGGTTTGTCTTGATCCAACCTATGAATTAATATATTAGTATGACTGTATGAGTCAACATCTATCTCATTATTCCCACAGCACTTCTCAGTGGAGGGCCAGCTGGAGTTCCGCGCTCTGCTTTTTGTGCCCAGGAGGGCTTCCTTCGACCTCTTCGAGAACAAGAAGAAGAAGAACAACATCAAGCTGTACGTGCGCAGGGTGTTCATCATGGACAACTGTGACGAGCTGATGCCAGAGTATCTCAGTGAGTACTGTACCTTGAACCTTTAGCCTTTCATGGATACCTCCTCAGCACCTCACTCAAGCATGATATTGAGTAAAGCTGTAAGTAAGATGTCTGACCAGTTGCCATTGTCTTATCTCCAGACTTCATCAAGGGTGTGGTGGACTCTGAGGATCTCCCCCTGAACATCTCCAGAGAGATGCTGCAGCAGAGCAAGATCCTCAAGGTGATCCGCAAGAACCTGGTCAAAAAGTGTATGGATCTTTTCGTCGAGCTCTCAGAAGACAAGGACAACTACAAGAAGTTCTATGAGCAGTTCTCCAAGAACATCAAGGTAAGGTCTTCCTCCCTTTGAAATGGATTTTCCAAGTTCCTGCAACTCTTCAACCAGAACTTCTCATTCTCTTTTTGAGGGACCTTTAGCTTGAACATGTTCCATCTTTCCATTAGCTGGGAATCCATGAAGACGCTCAGAACCGCAAGAAGCTGTCAGACATGCTGCGCTACTACACCTCCAACTCCGGTGATGAAATGGTCTCCCTGAAGGAGTATGTTTCTCGCATGAAGGACACCCAGAAACACATCTACTACATAACTGGTGAGCTGCTATCCATTTTCACTCTCCATTATCCTTCCTTTGTTAAATCCATGACATAAAAAGACATCATAAAACCAGGGTAATCTGACTGTTAATAACTGTGTATCCTCTTCTAGGTGAGACCAAGGAACAGGTTGCCAACTCTTCCTTTGTGGAGCGCCTCCGCAAGGCCGGCTTGGAAGTGATCTACATGATTGAACCCATTGATGAGTACTGTGTCCAGCAGCTGAAGGAGTATGATGGCAAGAACCTGGTCTCCGTGACCAAGGAGGGTCTGGAGCTGCCTGAGGATGAGGATGAGAAGAAGAAGCAGGAGGAGCTGAACACTAAATTCGAGAACCTCTGCAAGGCCATGAAGGACATCCTGGACAAGAAGATTGAGAAGGTACAAGCACAACTTACCTGAACCCAATCCCTCTGCAATGTGTCTACGCCTTTTTATAACATACCACTTCATACACAACTGTCAATATGTCTACTAATCACAGGTTTCAGTTTCCAACCGCCTGGTCTCCTCCCCCTGCTGCATCGTCACCAGTACATACGGCTGGACGGCCAACATGGAGAGAATCATGAAATCTCAAGCTCTCAGAGACAACTCCACCATGGGCTACATGACAGCCAAGAAGCACCTGGAGATCAACCCAACCCACCCTATCGTCGAGACTTTGAGAGAGAAAGCTGAGGCTGACAAGAACGACAAAGCCGTAAAGGACTTGGTCATCTTGCTGTTCGAGACTGCTCTATTGTCATCTGGGTTCACGCTGGACGACCCTCAGACCCACGCAAACCGCATTTACAGGATGATTAAGCTTGGCCTGGGTGAGTTGCTTTGCCTTAATGCATTATTTGCCCTCAACTTTTGTCTTGGTTGATGGGGTTTAAAGGCTCCTCCTAGAGCAATTTACAGTACAGGTCTGCAAACACCAAGTAGGACTATCATGGTAGTACAATGGTTAGGAATATGGCTTTTGTTTTTCCCATACTTTGGCTGTCTGAATAGCAGATTGTACACGATGTGAATATGTTTTTCTAATGTGGGCTATTTCTTCCCCTCTACAGGCATCGATGGTGATGACTTTGCAGTGGAGGAAATCCTCCAGCCCAGTGAGGATGACATGCCTGTCTTGGAGGGAGATGATGACACATCAAGAATGGAGGAAGTTGACTAAAGATATATCAGAAGTACATCATTTTTTCCCTTTTTAACATTACATTTTTTAAGTTATTTCATTGTGTCCCAAATATACTTTACATTTAACATGACTGTTGAGTCATAGGGAAAGGATTGTAATTAATTCATCATCATTAATGAATACCATAATTATATAGTATATCTGCTGCTTTCAACCTTATTCAACTGTAAAAGTCAACAGGGATTTGACTTGTGTCTTTTTCTATTTCTGTAAGCTATTTTCTATGAAAAACGACAAGGTTTATAATAAAAAAATATTTTGAAACATATTTGACATGTTTTCTCTTTATCAAATAGTCTGGATTATTGTGATGGCATGTTTATAATTCAATACTGGACTATCTATTTTGCATCTTCATTCATACTTTTGCAATCACCTTACCCCCATAAGAGCTCCCTGTATTTCAGATCTTTTTAGAGTAGACTTTTAGGTAAAAAGTTTATTTTAATCATGAAATCTTGTGAGGATCCTGAATGATGATGAATATCCCAGGTACACCATGTACCCACTGTACAGATTTGATATCGCCACGCCCATAGACCCGCCTTCACCATGAGTTAAATGAAGGAGGGGCGTGGACAGAGAAACTGTAGAGTTTGATTGATATTCCATCGCTCCTCTCAGTGTACATGCTCATCCTACACACAGTAGAAGCGTTAGGAAGATTCCAGACGGTTCTGGAAGCTGATTTCTCGAACACTCTCAGCGTCTATAAAACCTATCCAGTTATCATCTCCCCATCTACTCCGATAGCTGGCTAGGTTTCGTTTCGTTGGCGACCAACTTCTGAAGAAGAATTCAGGGATATTTCCACAGCAAGGTAAGACATGAAATAACATTTATGTTCCAACACGATGATGCGAGTGTCATTATCCAATTAATATAGTCAATGGAAGTTTAGAATATCAACATAATATTATCAAATATTGTTTTTACTATCAGAATAATCCACTCAAAACAGTATTTTAAATTTTGTTGCAATGAATTGCATTGTACATTTCCTAATTTGTAGGTCTAACGACGTTATTTCAGAATTAACTTGGTCCGCTATTTCAGAATAGGCTACCACATTCTCTATTAAAGTTGACCTATAAAACCTAGGCCAATACATCCAAATGTGGGTCTTGACTGCCACACATGCTTTGATAATCTTTTTCAGAAAATTATTTTAATTCACGTCACTTCACTGTCGACATGACAACTATCCATAACGATTTGACTAATATTTATTCAAATAGAAAATTCATCAAGATTCACATTCAAACTCGTTATGATACCCGGTCGCGAGATTGAGAAAGGATGGAAACGTATGATCGATCGTTCTGGTAGTTTCTAGAATCATGTTATTAGCTGCGCGAACCGGCAGGGGGAGTATGTTTTGCCGTTGCGCTTGGTCAGTTTACACTGAGATATGGAATAATGAATGAAAGCCAATGAAATATATCCGTCCCTCCAAAAACTGTGCATCATCATTATGGCTGGTACTTACATAGTCTACCAGCAATGTGGAATGTAGAATATTTGATTCAATTTTATTCTATTCCAGTGTGCCTGTCCAGAGTACAAAATGATCAATTTATGATGTGCCTATCAATTTCCTTACAAGGAATTTATTTCAGTTTATTGGAGAAAATGTTCCTAAAAAATAGAAGCAGTAAGCTCACCACATCCAAGGACCTGTGGCTTCTCTGCTGTTGGTTTGCACTGGGTGGATTACAGTAATGAAGTAAATTCAGCAGTGATAATGAGGACAGTCTGTTACACCACCTGTTTGTCATAGCTTTAAGACTGAAACTCACTGTCCGAATGGCAGTTCCGGCATTGTCTAATGATTTTGAGAAAACTATTATTGTGCCGGTGACATCTCTACTACACTCTTAGAAAAAAAGGTGCTATCTAGAACCTAAACGGGTTTTTCCACTGCCCCTATAGGAGAGCCCTTTGAAGAACCCTTTCTGGTTCCAGGTAGAACCCTTTTGGGTTCCAAGTAGAACCCTCTGTGGAAAGGCTTCTACATGGAACCAAAAAGGTTCCACCTGGAACCATCAAGGGTTCTCATATGGGGACAGCAGAAGTTCCCTTTCAGAAGTACCCTCACGAGTGATGCAAGCTGTCAGAAGACAATGCAGTGCCAGGGCGTTTTGTAGTGTTGTGCCTCATTCTCAGTATGTGCTTACACTTAACCCTTATTCATGACTCCAATTCCATTGTATTACATTGACCTATTGGACGCCCCCTTTACAGTGGCTCTTAACTGAAGATGTGAGCGATAAAACTACGGAAAGCCATTCATTTCCAATGGAAGAGAAGCAAAGTGGGTGGAGGACCTTTGGGGCGATGCGAGCATGGGCGAGGGACGTGAACTGAGCAGCACCAAAGTTGGGGAGAGCTGAACTTTATGCAAATACTCCACGACATTGCGGCACGCTCGTTTCTTAACCCAGAGGTGCAACATCGCAAGACTTCCAGGAACGCTTGCGAAACAGACCAAACAGACTAGGCCGAGGTTTGGGAAATCAATGAGAGAAGCGTAAAATTCTTCTTCAGTTGTTAATTGTCTCGAAATCAAAAGGCACAATGTGGATTCGAACCAATATCTTAAGTAGTTGAACATGTTTTTACTCCACGCAATCTGTGAAAGTGACAAACTGACACGTTTCCTTTTCGGTAAAAACAACTTTATATTGAAGGAGTACCTTTGATTTGAGGACCCGATTACATATTTTGCGCATGAGCTTTGCGAGCCAACGTCACCATGACAATGCCTACAAGTATGATCTGGGATTTCGATTGGAGAAGCAGTTTTTGCCTATATTCATGCTGTACTGTCTTTGCTAGTGTGGCGAGGCGGAATATAAGTACTAGTTAAAACGATCTGTTAGCCTTGTGAGAGAAATGCTCTGACGCTGCTCCAATGCCTTGCACACGATACATTTGGAACTTAACTTTCATTAAGTGAGAAATCATTTTAAAAATACAAAATATACACTTACTGTACGCAATTTAGGAAAGTTTCACCTGGCTATATTTTCAAGAACACTGCCTCCAACCGAGAATACACTGCCTCCCCTCCATTTTTTGCTTCAAACTTCTCCTATGGAGTGTATCTGGGGAGGAAGTTTAGTATCTCTGCTTGGGGCTGTGTTTTAAACAATTCTGCAGGGTGCAACCAGGATGCAACTTTGCTGAACTGCGTACAGTAAGTGCATCTTTTGTTTTTGAAAGATTATTTATTGCTGTTATGAAAGTTAAGTTCTAAATGTTTCCAAAACTGTACCACAAGCAAGGATTATTCGTTTCTAAATGTTAAAACAAAGCGTTGGGATTGTAGTTCACATGGAACCAGCTGTCCTCCATACCATCAGCTGAGAACCTAAGACGGGGACTGGCTGTAAGCCACTTTGGGCCGCCTTGTCTCCACAGTGTGTTTACAGTATATTCATTCAGTGTGTGTGTTGTGTCTCCACAGATGCCGGAAGCCCATGACGCCCCAATGGAGGAAGAGGCAGAGACCTTTGCCTTCCAGGCTGAGATCGCCCAGCTGATGTCCCTGATCATCAACACTTTCTACTCCAACAAAGAGATTTTCCTTAGGGAGCTCATCTCCAACTCCTCAGATGTGAGTACTTCAGGCACCACAGGCGTTTAGACTACTTGGTAGTTTAGTATTATTTGATGAGTTACAAAATACACACACAGGCATATTACTTTAAATACTTGTTTATTACACCACTATTCATATTTTATTACATATCTATAGATAATTTATTCATATTTTATTACATAAAATATTGACGTAGCCTGCAGAATACATTTACATATAATTAAGAGTTTTGTTAATCTAGTGATGTCAAAAAACAGATTTATTTAGACCTATGTATTTTCATTCAACTAGGCTCTAGACAAAATCCGCTATGAGAGCCTCACAGACCCATCCAAGATGGACTCTGGCAAGGACCTGAAGATCGAGGTCATTCCCAACAAGGAGGAGCGCACCCTGACCCTGGTTGACACCGGCATCGGCATGACCAAGGCCGACCTAATCAACAACCTGGGAACCATCGCTAAGTCTGGCACCAAGGCCTTCATGGAGGCCCTGCAGGCTGGAGCCGATATCTCCATGATCGGGCAGTTCGGTGTGGGTTTCTACTCTGCCTACCTGGTGGCAGAGAGGGTGACTGTCATCACCAAGCACAACGATGATGAGCAGTACATCTGGCAATCATCCGCTGGCGGATCCTTCACCGTCAAAGTCGACACGTCAGGTAAGGACAGATTATAGTTTTACACGTTACTTAACCAGAGCTTACATGTTATTATATAAATTGTGTGAACTGAAGAGGTATGTAGGCCTACAGTTAGACTGTTGTTTTCCTGGTGTGGTCTGTTCTTAACACTCACTAAACACCCATGTCACTCTACTATAGCTGAGTCTATTGGTCGTGGGACCAAGGTGATTCTGTACCTGAAGGATGACCAGACAGAATACTGTGAGGAGAAACGGGTCAAAGAGATCGTGAAGAAGCACTCCCAGTTCATCGGATACCCCATCACACTCTTTGTAAGAGCTAGCAGGCATGAGATAGTGGGAACTCCACTGAGTGATTACCAAATTGTTGTACTACATCTGAAACTTCCTTTCAGGTTTGCATAAAAGAGGTGTCAAGGGAGGGGCTAGGAGTTGATTTCAGATTGGACAAGTAAATGACTGGATGATAAATTGATGCAGATACCTTTCACTTTTAGCATTTTTATATTGAATGAAAAACAGGCACAGTGAATTAAATATTTCAGACAACTACCCACTTAAAGTCAGCTACAGTACATCAACACAATGAATGTGTCCCCTAACATTCTCATGATCATCTCTGATCAGGTGGAGAAGGAGCGTGACAAGGAAGTGAGTGACGATGAGGCAGAGGAGGAAGAGGAGAAGGAGAAGAAGGATGGGGAAGAAGGAGAGAAGAGAGAGGATGACAAACCCGAGATCGAGGACGTAGGCTCAGACGAGGAGGATCACCATGACCATGACCACGACAGCGCATGCGGTGATAAGAAGAAGAAGAAGAAGAAGAAGATCAAGGAGAAATACATTGACCAGGAGGAGCTGAACAAGACCAAGCCCCTGTGGACCCGTAACCCCGATGACATCACCAACGAGGAGTATGGAGAGTTCTACAAGAGTCTGACCAACGACTGGGAGGAACACCTGGCTGTCAAGGTGAGGATATTCTATTCATATTGGCCAACAGAATAAGTTCCCACACTGTTTATTTAAGTTTCCCTCGCTGATGTGTGAAGTCATAGATAGTACCAGTATCAGTTGATAATGGGTGAGGTAATTTCATAACGACAAATATACATGTACATTAAGGTTTCAGCAGTTGGCCTTCTGTTTGTTTACTTACACAGCACTTCTCAGTGGAGGGCCAGCTGGAGTTCCGTGCCCTGCTCTTTGTGCCTCGCCGTGCACCCTTTGACCTCTTTGAAAACAAGAAGAAGAAGAACAATATCAAGCTGTACGTCAGGAGGGTCTTCATCATGGACAACTGTGATGATCTTATCCCTGAGTACCTCAGTAAGTCAGACAGAACTGAAGTAGATGCTCACGTAGATCTGGGAATGAGCTATAATCTAATTGAGAAGGTGTCTGACCAATTGTCTCTGTCATTTTCTCCAGACTTCATCAAGGGTGTGGTGGACTCTGAGGATCTCCCCCTGAACATCTCCAGAGAGATGCTGCAGCAGAGCAAGATCCTCAAGGTGATCCGCAAGAACCTGGTCAAGAAGTGTATAGAGCTCTTCACTGAGCTCTCAGAGGACAAAGAAAACTACAAGAAGTACTACGAGCAGTTCTCCAAGAACATCAAGGTCAGTTTCATACTTTTTAACGTAACAGTATAGAACATAGTAATAATGGATTGCATTATTTATACAGAGATTCTCACTAGTTCTTTCTGACAATTGATGTTGCAGCAGCACCCACCACATGGGTGATACAGGGCAGCCATTTTGTGCTAGCAGGCTCACCACACGTCAGCTGTCATCATTATGTAACATTGCCTTAAAGGTTAACCTAAACTGAACTTAGGATGCATTGAATTTAGTGGTAGACATGATCTAGGTGGATACTATGATGACCCTTATCACCACCTGTTATTTTAAAAATCCTTGGGGAACATTCTGAATGGTGTAGTTGTTGAATGTTCCACTAACCTTTAACTGGTCAGCACCCGTCTGATCCCCTCGCCATCTTGTCTCCTCTAAACCTGATATAAGCGGCTTAGGGCCCAGTCCTTCACAGAGCTCCTTACCACCATCTTCTAGCTTTCTGGAGTGTGTTTAAATGACTAGACAGACTCTATGGCATATCGTTACAGTTATTGTGTATGTCTTAAGGTAAACCTTGGATTCCATGTGGAAACAATCTGCAGGGGGTGCACCTTTGTCATGTCTGCTGAAATTATGTGAAATCTGTCTGGTTTTAATCTTAAAGGGGACATTTACCCCTTTATATATTTTTTGCATAAGTACACTAATTACATAGTCAGAAAAACCTTACTGACATGTCAACAACACGCCCCTTGTTGGTATCATATTTACTGAACTTGGGTTACTTCCTGGAAAATGTCAGTCTTGTAACACATCAAGATATTTTTGGGGAGAGTTGTTATTTAACCTTTTACTGCAGTGGGATAAATCATGGTCATACAGATTGATTATTGGTAGTCTTAAACAAATCTACTTTGAAACAAGAGTATAAACATCACACACATGGTTATGGGCTTAAAAAAAGAAGACATCTGTACCATGTCAAATTTAGAGTTGAAATGTATTCAGTTTTGAGTTTGCATCTGTAATGTGTATGCTGGGAGTCAGGAAGCAAGTATAGGGAGTGTATTTAATAAATAAATGAGCATAGAACAAAACAAGAAACACAAGTAGAGTACATATATGGAACACAGAGTCAGTAACGCCTAGGGAAAGAACCAAAGGGCGTGACAGATATAGGGAAGGTAATCAGGAAGGTGATGGAGTCCAGGTCAATCAAATGTATTTATAAAGCCCTTTTTACATCAGCCGATGTCACAAAGTGCTATACAGAAACCCAGCCTAAAACCCCAAACAGCAAGCAATGCAGATGTAGAGAAGTACGGTGGCTAGGAACAACTCCCTAGAAAGGCAGGAATCTAGGAAGAAACCTAGAGAGGAACCAGGCTCTGAGGGGTGGCCAGTCATCTTCTGGCTGTGCTGGGTGGAGATTATAACAGTACATGGCCAAGATGTTCAAACGTTCATAAATGACCAGCAGGTTCAAATATTAATAATCACAGTTGTAGAGGGTGCAACATGAGTAAATGTCAGTTGGCTTTTCATAGCCAAGCATTCAGAGTTAGAGACAGCATGTGAGAGAGAGAGAGAGAGAGAGAGAGAGAGAGAGAGAGCATGTCCGGTGTACAGGTCATGGTTCCATAGCCGCAGGCCAGTTGAAACTGGAGCAGCAGCACGACCAGGTGTCTGGGGACAGCAAGGAGTCATCAGGCCAGATAGTCCTGAGGCATGGTCCTAGGGCTCAGGTACTCCGGGAGGGAGAGGGAGAATTAGAGGAAGCATATTTAAATTCATACAGGACACTGGATAAGACAGGAAAAATACTTCCGATATAAAACACAAACTATTGCAGCATAAATACTGGAGGCTGAGACAGGGGTGGTCGGGAGACACTGTGGACCCTCCTTACGATATCCCCGGATAGGACCAACCAGGCAGGATATAACCTTCACCCACTTTGCCAAAGCACAGTCCCCACACCACTAGAGGGATATCTTCAAACCACCAACTTACTAACCTGAGACAAGGCTGAGTATAGCCCATGAAGATCTCCCCCACGGCACAAACTCGAGTGGGGCGCCAACCCGGACAGGAAGATCACGTCAGTGACTCAACTCACTCAAGTGATGCACCCCTCCTAGGGACGGCATGGAAGAGCGCCAGTGACTCAGCCCCCGTAATAGCGTTGGATGCAGAGAATCCCAGTGGAGAGAGGGGAACCGGCCAGGCAGAGACAGCAAGGGCGGTTCATGGTGTCACGCCCTGGCCTTAGTTATCTTTGTTTTCTTTATTATTTTAGTTAGGTCAGGGTGTGACATGGGGGATGTTTGTGTGTTTTTGTCTCGTCTAGGGTGTTTGTATTGTCTAGTTTTTTTTTGTAGAACCAGAGAGTCTGCGTCTCTCACATGGATAGGCAGACCATTCCATAAAAATGAAGCTCTATAGGAGAAAGCCCTGCCTCCAGCTGTTTGCTTCGAAATTCTAGGAACTATAAGGAGGCCTACGTCTTGTGACCGTAGCGTACGTGTAGGTATGTACGGCAGGATCAAATCGGAGAGATAGGTAGGAGCAAGCCCATGTAATGCTTTGTAGGTTAGCAGTAAAACCTTGAAAGTCAGCCTTAGCCTTAACAGGAAGCCAGTATAGAGAGGCTAGCACTGGCGACATGCGATCAACTGTTTTGGTTCTAGTCAAGATGCTAGCAGCCGTGTTTAGCACTAACTGAAGTTTATTTAGTGCTTTACCCAGGTAGCCGGAAAGTAGTCTAATCTGAGTCTGAGACGCTGGTGCGCCTAACGATGTGACAGGTGTGCGTAATAATAAGCAGACTGGCGACCTCGAGCACTGGAGAGGGAGTATATGTGAGAGTACCCCCTCCCTGACGCGTTGGGCTCCCGCGCCTCAGCCGGCTAGTTGGGCTCCCGCGCCTCAGCTGGTTCTACAGGTTCCCCGAGGCGCGTCCCTGGACCGTCCCTCTCGTCGACGTGCTGTGGATGGAGCCATGCGTCAGGGAGGGGGTACTGTCACATCTACTCCCACTCCCCCTCTCTGGCGCTCCTTGTCGCCAGTTTATTCATTACTACCCACACCTGTCACCATCGTTACACGCAACTGCGCTTCATGAGACTCACCTAGACTCCATCACCTTCCTGATTACCTTCCCTTTATCTGTCATTTCCTTTGGTTCTTTCCCCAGGCTTTATTGACTCTGTGTTCCATGTCTGTACGCTACTCGTGTTGCTTGTATTGGTCCATATTTGTTTATATATTAAATATTCACCTGTACTTGCTTCCAGACTCCTAGCGTACACGTTAAATCGTCCCAAAATTACACTTTTATACATCACAGAAGACTGAAATATAACATAACTGTTTGACATAGAAACACCAGATTTTCATAGTTTCATAATCTTTATTAATTATGAAAAATATTAATAAAATTCCACCCATGAGGCAAAAGAGGGTGGTTTTTGTCATTGACTGCAGGAAAGGGCTACATAACCTCTCCTGTGTTTTCTCTCTCCCAGCTGGGGATCCATGAGGACTCTCAGAACCGTAAGAGGCTGTCAGACATGCTGCGCTACTACACCTCAGCCTCAGGGGACGAGATGGTATCCCTCAAAGACTACGTCACACGGATGAAGGAAACCCAGAAACATATATACTACATCACTGGTGAGGAAACACACTCCTCTCGGTACAGCCCAGTTCATAGGTTGTCACATGATAAGAACCTGGTTTCTCAAGTTGCTTTATCTACTGCATGTTTCAGGCGAGACCAAAGACCAGGTGGCTAACTCTGCATTCGTGGAACGCCTTCGAAAGGCCGGCCTGGAAGTAATCTACATGATTGAGCCCATTGATGAGTACTGTGTCCAGCAGCTGAAGGAGTATGATGGCAAGACCCTTGTCTCTGTGACCAAGGAGGGTCTGGAGCTGCCTGAGGACGAGGACATGAAGAAGAGGCATGAAGAGCAGAAGTCTCAGTTTGAGAACCTCTGCAAGATCATGAAGGACATCTTGGAGAAGAAAGTGGAGAAGGTAAGAACGCTTAATCACATTGCTTACATATATCATGTTGCTGAAGGGGTCCTTTATGTTAAGACAAATGTCAGGAGGCTTGACATTACCTTAAAAATGCCACCAATATTTTCCACTGTATTTACATGCTCACTGCCAGTACAACGATTGCCTGATTCAATGTTGTTCTGATCATCTCCCTAATAACCAACCTCTCCTATTTTCCCCTCCCCCCTTTATAGGTGACAGTGTCCAACCGCCTGGTCTCCTCTCCCTGCTGCATCGTGACAAGCACCTATGGCTGGACTGCCAACATGGAGAGGATCATGAAGGCCCAGGCCCTGAGGGACAATTCCACCATGGGCTACATGGCTGCCAAGAAGCACCTGGAGATCAACCCAGACCACCCCATTGTGGAGACCCTGAGGCAGAAGGCAGAGGCTGATAAGAATGATAAGTCAGTGAAGGACCTAGTCCTTCTGCTGTTTGAGACGGCTCTGTTGTCCTCTGGGTTCACCTTGGATGACCCTCAGACACACTCCAACCGCATCTACAGAATGATCAAGCTAGGACTGGGTGAGTTAGTTTGTCTAAACAAGGACCATGTTTGCTGTCAATATATGATCAATGCTAGCCCCTTTTCTGTACTCCTTTTGTGTTTGCTGATCTGAAGGACCCATGTTGGTGTAATCAATGTCATAATGGCTCCATCTAGCCTTCCTTAATTTTCTCAGCATTATCAAATCAAATCAAATTTTATTTGTCACATACACATGGTTAGCAGATGTTAATGTGAGTGTAGCGAAATGCTTGTGCTTCTAGTTCCGACAATGCAGTAATAACCAACAAGTAATCTAACCTAACAATTCCACAACTACTACCTTATACACACAAGTGTAAAGGGATAAAGAATATGTACATAAAGATATATGAATGAGTGATGGTACAGAACGGCATAGGCAAGATGCAGTAGATGGTATAGTGTACAGTCTATACATATGAGATGAGTAATGTAGGGTATGTAAACATAAAGTGGCATAGTTTAAAGTGGCTAGTGATACATGTATTACATAAAGATGGCAAGATGCAGTAGATGATATAGAGTACAGTATATACATATACGATGAGTAATGTAGGATATGTAAACATTATATTAAGTGGCATTGTTTAAAGTGGCTAGTGATACATTTTTACATAATTTCCATCAATTCCCATTATTAAAGTGGCTGGAGTTGAGTCAGTATGTTGGCAGCGGCCACTAAATGTTAGTGGTGGCTGTTTAACAGTCTGATGGCCTTGAGATAGAAGCTGTTTTTCAGTCTCTCGGTCCCCGCTTTGATGCACCTGTACTGACCTCGCCTTCTGGATGATAGCGGGGTGAACAGGCAGTGGCTCGGGTGGTTGTTGTCCTTGATGATCTTTATGGCCTTCCTGTGACATGGGGTGGTGTAGGTGTCCTGGAGGGCAGGTAGTTTGCCCCCGGTGATGCGTTGTGCAGACCTCACTAAGTGGTCTAGATATGAGAGAACATTGTTTAAGCTTCAGTAACTGACTGAGCCTCTTCAGTAACTGAGTGTGACTTCCTCCCTTCCCCTGTCCAGGTATTGACGAGGATGACCTGACCCCCGAGGAGCCAACCTCAGCCCCTGTGGAGGACATGCCTCCCCTGGAGGGAGACGAGGACACTTCCAGGATGGAGGAGGTTGACTAGACCAACTGACTCAGCTGCAGTGTTACTGTAACTACAGCAGTTTGCTTTGACACTAGTAGTGTTGTAAATTAAGACAGGATGACTTTGATGTTTGTTCATGAACCTGGAATTTCCCCCCTTGCCCTCCTTCTCGATCCAAAATCCCTTGACCCGCATTGATCACATGCAGTTTAGATTCATTCCCATAAGTGTTAGTGTTTACCTTTTTCTTTTGAAGGAAAACAAGAGCCTGTTGACACTTTTTTGTATCTTGAGTCGTATCAATGATTTTGTTATTGACATTCCAACTTTCTTTTGTGTGTTGACTTGACTGTAAATATTTTCTGAAATTGATACTGTAACTTGAAATGGTGGGACCCCAAAATAAAGTTGACCATGTTAACCAATTCCATTGCTTTATTTTCGCTATTTATGTTGTTGAATGAAATTAGCTCTTTTAGAGGTTTAGTTAGATACTGTAGAAATACTAAAGTTTGAGGTGATGAGATACAGCTTATTTGGTCACTTACTGTGCTGAGAAATACTTTGCATTACAATAATTGAGTCTAGAACAATTGCACAGTACATAATTACAGTTGCATATCCTGTGCATGCACACCACGAATGGAAGAGGAAGAACTCCATAATCTGAATAAATATGCACAGCAGTCAGCGAAACCTACAGTCTTGCGTCAGAGAGCTTGGCCACCAGATGGCATCTGCGTCCATGACTACCCCACACAGTGACTGAAAGAGTTCGGCATATTGAACATGATGTTTAAGGCACTAACTGCAGTAGCTACTAGTAATAGCTACATACACATATTTGCTAATGTGCATCGTTATTTCTTTGTGAAATAGATATGTGTCGTAGTCAGAGCATCTGACACAAATACAAATAATAATTTATAGATAACTGACATTATAATTCTGAATGGTCTCCAGCAGATTCATTTAAAAAAAGTTAGCCCCACACATTAAAATAAAAACTGCTACGTTGGAGAGGGAACAAGAAAGACCCACCCAATGACTGTATACTTTACTTATGCTGTAATTTGTCTCGCTGGCAGGGTGCTTCCATCACGAAGGTATAAAGAACTCCATCCAATGCACTCTTTCAGAGCACGTTGAGTCACCTGACAGATATCAGCCTATCATATCCGAGAGGATAGGCGAACGGCTAGTACAGTGGAGTTGTCAGGATTTAGCTTCAGTGTGTCAAAACGGGAACGACGGCGGTTATTTTTGTGCAATGCCGAATAAAGCGAAAAAAGAGAAGGTGAGTTAGGAGTTTGCTTGCAAAACAGTTGATACTAGTGCAGTGTACTAACAAAACTAGCAAGTTTTGTATGTTTTAAAACTACGAACAGACACCCTTCGACGCGATATTTGCAATGTCCCATCAACGCATCATCAGCTAGCTAACTAGGCTTGCTAGTTACCTGAGTGTTGTAGTGAAGCTAGCTATAGTTTAACGAGTAACGTTAATACCTAACGTTACCGTATGTACGTTTTGTGGTACATAAACGCTAGCTAACGTTTGCTACAAAGTTCACTTTTTAAAGTCACAACTTGTTTAACTAACCACAACTGTCAAACATTAGTTAGCGGAAAAGTTAACGAAGTGCTAGCTAATTTAACGTTAGTCAAAACTTGCCTCTGTCCGTTCACATTAGCTGACTGGTGAATAATGCATCTCAATTTTTTTTACAGGACTCTCCTAAATATGGAAAAGTTGGCAAAACTGGAGGACAAGAGAACTCGGACATTGAGGTAACGTTATAACACGTGCATGCTGCCCACACTTCTTGCGTGCGCCAACACTCGCATGTTGATTTTGTCCACCAGCACTCGACTTAAAAATAAAACGTTTAATTTAACCTTTATTTAACTAGGCAAGTCGGGTAAGAAGAAATGTATTATTTACAATGGCCTACACCGGCCAAATCCAAACGACGTTTGGCCAATTGTGCGCTGCCCTGTGGGACTCCCAATCACAGCTGGATCTGTGATACAAACTGAACCAACTTAATTTGGGGACAGGTCAAAAAGCATTAAACATTTATGGAAAGCTAGCTAGCTTGCTATTGCTAGCTAATTTGTCCTGTGATATAAACATTGGGTTGTTATTTTACCTGAAATGCACAAGGTCCTCTACTCAGACAATTAATCCACAGATAAAAGGGTAAACAGTTTGTTTTTAGTGATCTTTCTTCCTCCAGGCTTCTTCTGACTTTATATGGCGGTTGGCAAACAACTTTAAGCTGCATTACCACCACCAACTGGAGTGTGGACCTCAGTTCATCTTTCAATCACCCATGTGGGTATATCCTCCTAAAAACCAATGAGGAGATGGGAGAGGCGGGACTTGGAGTGCATCATGCTTCACAAATAGAACCAAGTTCAATTTTAGGGCCTGGCTATGCAGATGCTCGTTGACGCACGCAATGATTGAATAACATGTATGTGTACATTTATTTGCAGCGCACGCGGCATGTGCTATAACATCAGCATGTTAGCTAACGTTATATCACCAACTAAATATGAATGAACTTTGGTTTTGAATGCAAGCGTTTCCATTTGGATGCCATTTGGTCTATCCAGGTAGCTGTTTTCAACCTGAATCACATGGAGATGACACTAGCTGTAAGTGTTGAAGTCAGTTTCAAAAACATGGTAGCCACTACAATACTTTCCTGTGGATATTTTGTCTCATATTTTAGGGTGTCCAATCAAAAATGCATCTATTTTGTCCAATAGGTAAAATGTTTATTGTGTAGATACTCCCCTAAGAAAACCAATGGTCCAAACTTTGTCTCTGACAATTTGTTCAAAAGTTATGCGTGTGTTTACCCTTGTAGGATGGCCATCATTAGGGTGACTAATGGAGGCCAGAGGAAAAAAGTGGTACAAAATCAGGAAAATTGCTTTGTCAGCTAGGCTGGGTTCTGTGCAAGAATTAAAGATGGATTATGCAGAAAATTCTTTGCCATTTCGTGGTTGCAAAAATTCGAATAGTTTGCCTAATTTCAGTTTGTGACAAAACAAGCATGTATAGTCAATGTACTTTCTAAATATATTTTCCATAACCAAAAATATTGTTTGAAGCTGGTGTACGAAACCTAAAGTTTAAGATGCAATAACTAACCTTTTTTTTATTTTATAAAATACATGTATTTTTTCCCGCCCCATTTTTATCCCCAATTTTTTTTTTCGCTCTGAGACCACTTGAGATGGTTAGCTATGTCAGTTCAAATCAGAAAATATAATGAAGACCCAAAACGAAGATGTGGCCTTGAACCCACAGAAACACACCAATCAGTAATGAAAAAAGCTCATAGAATGGAAGATGTCCCTTGTTAACACCCAGTAATGCATTTCTTTATTATGTGTTGTCTGCCCCTCTCTGGGGCTATAATCCGGGGTTATCTATCTGTTGTGTGTCATCAGCCATGAGGCAGATCTGCTAATGCGCCAACCTTGTGTCAAATTTAAATCGAAGGACAACAAGCTGTTGCTGTATTACTCCCCCACCCCTTCCTTGCGTACAGCCAGGCTCCACTCTCTTCACGGATGCTTGTGAGCACTAGGGCTCTAAGCTTTCGACGTCAGTGGGACAACGACAAAAACATGGGAGTCATATTAAGACAGGCTGGTTCAGGCTTGGTAATTTCATTTGTTTAATTGCCAATGGTCTGTGAGCTGGCATGATTTTCTCATTGTTTGAGCAAGGTTAAAAAGGGCACTAAATGTAAGCAGAGAGGTCTGTTAATATGTAGTCTGCTTTTTTCTGAACAGACATTTCTGCCTCTGGTTGATATAGCTAAACCTATTTTCTATCCATCTCGTGTGTTTTGGATGTATGAACCACACCTCTCTCGGTCTCTAACCCAAGGGCCTGACGAGCCTCAGTATGAGGCGAATACAGTATATGAAGCTATAGCTGTTATATGAAGCTAATAAGAAGCTGGCACACATTGGGTAAATGAATCAGCGGGAGAAAAGACCTTCAGTTGGGTCACATGCGTCAGTAATCCAGGCCCATCACGGGGTCCAGCAGCTTTAGTCTCCCAGACAGACAGTCAGCCAGCCGGCGGCTCACTAAGAAGGCCTAAAACCCTAAACCCCTGTCTTGTAGTGTGAAGGGCAAAATTAGTTGAGTTTCTAAGTTAATTTGACAATTCCCACCCCCCTTGTGGTGTGTGTGTGGTGATGAATGGATCCCAGCAGGCAGATTGGACAAGACAGGAGAAACTGCCCACATTCACCAAATTACATATCCAACCTAGGGGAGATTGGGGACAACACTGGGTTGTGCTAAAACCTTTTGAAATGAATAGTCCCTCCCTGTTGGTCCTTTTTTAAATTTTGTTTGCTGTCTCCTGAACAAACCCAGGTGCATGCTCTGATCCACCCCTCTACTCTTTCCCTCCCTTCATACAGCAGGGCTCCAACAGAAAAGGCAGTAACAGTGTCCCTCCTACCACTCAGCTGCTGAAGGGCAAGCAGCTGGGTTCCCAGATGCCTGTCAAGAAGGACAAGAGGCAGAGCTCGTCCCGCTTCAGCCTCAGCAACAACAGAGAGCTGCAAAAGCTGCCTGCCTTCAAAGGTATGACTGGACCTAATCTAGTCTATTCCTTGCCTTGCTGTAATGCAGCCCATTCTTTTGCCTTCAAAAGTATGACTGCGTAATACGCCACTACTAGCCTAGGCTATTTGGGGCTGGGAGATATATCGAGTTAAATAAATAATGAGTTTTTGATGATATTTCAAATGCCTGTATTGCAAGAATCAAGTTTATTTTTATATTTTTTTATGAGCCGCTTGTTCACATGTTGTTCACATGTTTTTGGTCTCGCCTCCTTCGTTCCTTCTGTGGCATGCACCTTCCCATTTACGCCAGAGATCTGTATATAATGACGAGATGCTCATGTCTCCGCCCTAACAATGGAAGTTGTTGTCCCAAAGGCGGGAAGGGTGGCGGCAAGCTTAGGTCCAAAATAAGCCCATAGAAATGCATTGGGCTTATTTTGTGCAGATTTTGGTGAGATTGAAACCTCTCGCTTTGCCTCTTCCTCTTTGTTTACACACACACACCAAGCCTCTAACCTGCCACTCACAGCAACAAAGATCACTTCTTCCTCTGACAAGCGGTTTCAACTTGCTATTTGAGGTTTGGTCTAACATAATTGGTCAAATAGACACCGAAACAAATGGAGACATTATTTTACTGTAATAGAGGAGAAGTGAACCTCTAACGAGACCCTTTTTATTTTTCAACTACTGAAATTGCGCTCAGCAGAAACTACTCAAATGGGAGCATCAATGAACATTGCTTCTGGAAAATGAATTCGTGGTTTGTTGCGCGCAGCGTTGTGGTACCACTAGCTGCATTTTAGCCAATGACTGTTATACTAGCTGTCTATTCTGTTTAATAAATGTGCAATAAACATAAAACACAATTTTATGTAAGGAATTGGCAACTCGTTCTTAGAAATAAGCTTTTAATTTCAACATCTGAACAAAGTGGACAGGCTAATATGCTGTTTAAACAGTTGGGGAGACACAGAAGTGAGTTCATAACAATTCAACTGCTCTGCCTTGTTAGCTAGCAAATAGATGAAATTATTGGCTAAACTTGACATATACAGATTAGCTGGCTACTCACTAGTACATGAGCTTTAAGATTGTTTGAGACCTGTGTTACTTTTCTAAAACACCTGCAACAAGAAGTTAGTCATTATTAGTGAATGTGCATTATGCATAGTTTTGGTTAAATTTGTAACAAAGGGCATTTTCATAGACTGACTTGAAAGCCAGATCAGTGACTATTGCAAAAAAGACAGGTTAAACTATTTTGATTAAATTATTCCAAGGTATTATGGTTCTGGAAGGCTTATATTTAGGTTGGGTATCATTTCACAGGCCCTGAATTACTTTAGATTATTGCTGACTGTTTGAAATGCAGTGTATTTTACATTTTAATTGTACAGCAAAGCTTATTTAGAGAACATTAAAGTCAAGATATTGTGAATCGTTCGAAAGTTTAAAAAAATCTAGATTATTTTTAGGCCATATCGCCTAGCTCTAAACAGTTTTTTCAAAGACCTATTTTGTGTCACTGTTCACTCTATAGGTAAAAGCAGATTATCTGCACTGAACAAAAATATAAACGCAACATGTAAAGTGTTGGTTTTATGAGCTGAAATACAAGTTTGCTGAAATGTTACATACGCACATAAGCTTATTTCTCAAGTTGTGCACAAATTTGTTTACGTCCCTGTTAGTGAGCATTTCTCCTTTGCCAAGGTAATCCATCCACCTGACAGTTGTGGCATAGCTGATTTAAACAGAATGATCATTACACAGGTGCACCTTGTGATGGGGACAATAAAAGGCCATTCTAAAATGTGCTGTTTTGTCATACAACACAATGCCACATATCTCAAGTTTTGAACGAGCATGCAATTGGTATGCTGACTGCAGGAATGTCCACCAGAGATGTTGCCAGAGAATGGTATGTTCATTCCTCTACCATATGCTGCCTCCGTCGTTTTTAGAGAATTTGGTAGTATGTCCAACCGGCCTCTCAACTGCAGACCACTTGTATGGTGTTGTGTGTGCGAGAGGTTTGCTATTGTGAACAGCGTGGCCCATGGTGGGGTTATGGGCAGGCATAAGTTAAGAACAACGAACACAATTGCATTTTATCGATGGCAGTTTGAATGCACAGAGATACTGTGATGAGATCCTGAGGGCCCATTGTCGTGCCATTCAACCACCGGCATTGCAAGTTTCAGCATGATAATGCACAGCCCCATGTCACAAGGATCTGTACACAATTCCTATAAGCTGAAAATGTCCCTGTTCTTCCATGGCCTGCACACTTACCAGACATTTCACACATTGAGCATGTTTGGGGTGCTCTGGATTGACGTGTACGACAGTGTGTTCCAGTTCCTGCCAATATCCAGCAACTTCGCACAACCTTTTTGAAGAGTGGGACAACATTCCACAGGCCACAATCAACAGCTTGATCAACTCTGAAGGAGATGTTTCACGCTGCATGAGGCAAATGATGGACACACCATATACTGACTGGTTTCTGATCCACGCACCTACTTTTTATTTTTTTTGTGACCAACTGATGCATATCTGTGTTCCCAGTCTTGTGACATCCACAGATTAGGGCCTAATGCATGTCCTTTTATGAATTGTAACTCACTAAAATCTTTTTAATAGGTTTGTGTATATTTATTTATTTATTTATTAATTAGAGAGGGGGGGGGGGGGCAGCTAAAATCATCAAGGTTCCCGGCTGCAGAGCACGCAACTCTGCTGTCCCCAGAACTGGATAATTATTAAATAATTCACATCACTGACTAATTTTACATTCTTATTAGGCCTGGGCTTCTATACGTTGTAGCCTACATTGCTAACAATAGGCAATGGAAATAGGTCTACTCTACATATGTCTTTTCTTAAGCTTTACTCAGCTGTATCTTTTGACTTCTCATTAGATTTTTCCATCTTGATCTTGTTTGCTCAATTTTACTTCTTGTTGCCTGTAATATTTGTCATTCAAAATAAAGCTGTGAGAGAGAATCACCTGTAGACTCTGACTTTCACAATTGTTCCCATTTTGAAAGCTGCAACTTTAGGACATTAAACACTTTATTAGAATAGCTTATTTGAGAATTACTTTTCATAACTAACTTAATGCTTTTGATAGGCTGTTTTTAATTATTAGGATTTGGCTTTTGGCCATTTGGTTCACAACAGCAATGAGGGGTGCATGAATAATTTATTTTATAATAGACTAGGCTTTCAACTGTAAGGTTTGTTGAAACTATCTTTTGATTTGTCTATCTTGCTCTTGTTTGTTCTACCTCTCTCATTACCTTAGGCCTATCATGTTTTTATGTTATTCAAAAACAACTTAACTTTCTTTATATAGCCTAGAACTCCGTTAGATAATTCATTGTTTGATCATGAGGTAGCGCAGCGGTAGAAAGCCAGCATGCATAAAAACCGAAGTCATATTCATATCTAATGGAGAGAAAATACCAAATTAGGCTTTTTGGCTATATGACCCAGATCTTCCAACATTGGGGGGGTGGATTTTTTTTCTTTCTGACTGGACATTTTGCACTGCTTGGTATAAATCTTACATCTGTTTACATTGTTCTCTTGCATTCTGTAAATTGTTTAACATCTTGAAATAATAGGTTATGCAGGCTGTAGCAAAGGAATAGGCCACTTGGCATGGCCCTGCTGTGCGCTGCCCGGTCAGCTCCTTACTGCGTGGTGCTGGTCAAGTTGAAATGGGCTATACATCGTCTGTCACATCACGATGTCGTGACCATCTTCAATATCCGATACTAACATAAGATTGCCCAACCCTTTTGAACCACTTTTGATTGACTCTAGTCAACTAGTCTCTCAGGACAGAACCATGTATAGGCTTGGTAAGGTTTGGTTTCCCAGCCCACCCTACTGATGCATGTCCCCTGGCCTTGGCTTAGCCTTTAAGTTCAGCCTTAGCATAGCTGCCTGCCATCTCCAAAAGTCTGCTTGCGTTCTTATCTGACGTAAATCACACCGTGTCTCTCCCTCTCTTCTCTCTCTCTCTCTGTGTGTGTGTGTCTGAACATCCACACTGCCCTGCTATAAAACGCACCACCACGGTGTTGCGCAAGCCATGGTAACATTGAATGTAAGTGACTGACTGTGCTTGATTTAACCCAAGTGTCTATATTTAGGGAAAATCCAGAGATAAGGCTTTAATGCTGCGGGTCCTTGTGTTTCAGGATGCTGCCAGTGCCTAGATAAGCGGGTGGCTGGCAGGGAGCTACAGTGTAAAACTGCAACCCACCTCTCATCCCCTGCTCCTCATGGAAAATGTCAGCACTGGCAGATGCATATCCAATGCTATGCTATCATGTTACTACTTTGAGTGACTGGCATTAAGTTGGCTCTCCATGGCCAAACTTTTAAAGATGTGGAAAGTGCACAATGTGCAAATCCAGCGGATTTTACAGGAGAGATGATGCAGTCTTGCAGAGTCCATAATAAAGTTAGTGTTTAGGAGCTTCTAGAGTTTTAATGTAGCTGTGTTTGGACCACTGAGTGGATCCTCTCCATGCTAATCTACCATGACCTGAACCACCAAACCTCTCTAGGGCAAAGTGGAGAGCCGCTATCTGGCTTCAACTCAGTCTAGACTGGCGCTTTGGCGACAATTCAGCCGAACACACACACACACACCACATTTGCCTTGTTACAGTTACCAACCAAGCCAGCTACCTCAGCAGTGATATGGTGTCATGACCTGTATTCACCTCTCATTCTTCCCTATGTCTTCTGTCAGACCGCAGTGCTTCCCCCTGGGATTTTTTTCAGCAACGGTGGCAATGGTATGAGGGGTGCATGGCTGCTAGGGTTAGTGAATTGCTTCTAGCGTTAGCGCATTGACATGCTAGCTGTTCTTAAAGACTTCAAGTCATTTGAGCTAACGAGTATCCGTTTAAAAGCTTGTCTCTTTAGAGCCACCGCTGCTAAATTTTAATACAGGGGAAACACTGGACAGCCTACTTTGTCAGACACAAAGCGCTGTTCTCTCTGATCATGCGAGACCTTTTATCTTGGTTTTACTATGGTCTTTACAACACATTCCATAAGCTTTGATTCGTGATAACAGCTGGGCACGTCCAGCGGCCCAGCAACAAGAGGGCTTCTCCAAGTATTGTCCCATGGGCCATGGATGTTATCAGTGGTCCTGCCCTGACAGGCAGTGAAGTAGTAGAGTGCTGCTTTTGGAAAGTTATTTATTTTAGTAAGTGCCTCTTTTGGACAGCAGTCTATAGGCAGGAAAAGATGCCTGATACCACCTCACATTATTGCTGAGTGGAAGATGCAGTATGCACTGTGTTCATGTGCTGATTTAATGCTTGAAAAGAGCTATGCCACGGGCGCAGGATAATTGATAAGCAAGACAAACATGCTATTTTCGGGGACAGCAACACCACAGCGTATCAGATAGGTGCCTTTAAAAAAATATATAAAAAAATCACCTCAACTCTCCAGCTGCAAGTGTTTGCCAAAAGGTAGTGAATGAACAAACAGCTGGTGATAGTGTGAAAAGAGGAACTGTCCTGGGAGGGATACAGTTTCTCACGCTCTGTCTCCCTCTGTTGGGGGGAATGGGAACTGTGGTCTCACAGTGAACTTTATCCACTATGACTTGGCTGGATGATAAATAGCTTCAAGTTCAGTAATCGAGGTCAATAGAACCTCGAGGGTCAGTGGTCTCAGTCTTCAATTCCTGTCGTTGACTCCTCTTTGAAATCGCTACAAAACAGACATTGTTAACGTTAATAGCCAGAGTGAGTCACAAGATCAACCCCGTCGTTCTGCACAGATGTAGAGGCTAGCGTGAGTTTATAAATAACTGGAGCCCGGTTGCGTGTGCCAAAGTAGAGTTTATAGGATAACCGCAGACCGATGGAGAGAAAGTGTGTTCGTTCACGCAGGCGTGCGCTTATTTGGTCTGTATCAGAAGAACAACAGCTCTTCAGACAGGAGAATGCCCCATGACTAGACAGTGGGATGATAGTGAGTGGACTGGTTTGGAGGATTTCCAATTGATTCAAATCTGTCCATGATATGCGAGTGCTACAACATCTGCTTTATATTTGGTGAGACTGGGCAGAACAGATGGAGCTCCAAATGTAGTTAACAAAGGACAAGGCTGCAGGTCTCTATCAATAACTTGAGAAATGAGTCAATAGCAACATCAATGCTTCCTCACACCTTCCTGTAGCCACCCAGCCCAGGACCTACAAAGTTCAGACTGAAAACATTCAGCAGCTAACCTGACTGGTCAAGTTCTGTTTTACCTGCTACAAACAAAGCCAAGGAGTCCCGCTTAGAGTTGGGGTGTTTTCTGTTCACTGGATGCACTATGACTAACTTCACCTAAAGGATTTAGGTCATCAACCACAGTAGGAGGAATACATCGACTCTTCTATTTTATTTTCTCTATGCACACTCACTCCATACGCGCACACTACACACACTCGCACATAGTCACACTGACGCTCCAACACACTCAATTTGCTCACACACTCGCATGCAGTCATCATATACACTGATGCTACTCTGTTTATCATATCCTGATGCGTAGTCACCTTAGCCCTATACATACATACAGTATCAACCTCTATCACTCCAGTGTCCCTGCACATTGTAAATATGGTATTGGAACTGAACCTGTATATACTGTAGCTTACTTTGTCAAGCTTTTATTTCTATTTCTCATGTTTTTGTTTAACTTTTTTTAATATTTTTTTTATAGTACTACAGATATTGATTACTGCATTGTTGGGAAAGCACGAGCAAGAAAGGCAATTCGCTGTAATTGTGCATGTGACATTTAAAAACGTGAAACTTGGCTCTTACAATGAACGTGGTTAGTCAGTCTACACTTGTGTCAAAGTCTTATAAAGCAGAAAAGTCTGGCACACACACACACACGACTAAGAACAATAGACGGATGTGAGCCATTGCTGTGTGTGCACTATGTGGTGCAGATGGGGACATTGCGTTGGTGTTAAGCACTGTAACTGCTCACTCACTCTGGGAGAGCAGCTGAGGCAGAGCCCACTCGCTCACTGGCTTCCTGTTTTTTGTATAATCGTGCCTTCCTGTTTCTCTCACACCTGGGCCATCTGTCCACACACACACACACACACGTCAGCAGTGAATTCTGTGTTTATAACAGCCTTTTACTGAATGATAATCAATGCTTCCCTTCAAGTGTTGGTTATTTTTCACATCTCTAATCGTTCACTGTGTCATTGTGTTATGTTGTTTGAGGGGAAATCCAGGTGTTGTGGCTACAGAAAGGCCAGAAAAGAGAGCCTAAAAATGTCCGTGTGTATAGAACTGACCTACTTTCTATGATGTATAAATGGACTCTCTGTGCTTTTCCTAGAGTGAAGATAAGGGAGGTGATATGTATTAGGATAAGCCAAAAACTCTTCTTGTTGGAAATGTCATTTATTGTAGGGTAGACTAGTGTGTGTGTGTGTGTGAGCCTGAGAGGGAAATAAAAAATAAATGAGGGGAAAGGTTAGGTGTGCCTCACTTAGCCAGACCTCCTGCCTCTGCTCCAATCACAGCAAAGGTCCTGCCCCAGCCCACCAGCCAATCCCCTGCCTCACCCCACTAGCCAATCCCCTGCCTCATTGTTATGCATTCTGACAGCCTTCCCCATGTGACCCAGGTTGGCCAATCGGGCTCCTTCCTAGAGGGATGACATCACTAACTAGCCTGTTCCCTCCAGCAGCAGGGCAGAGCTTTATTTTCTGCTCTGAGTGTTTGATGCTAAAATGGAGGCTGGCTCCTCGACTTAGCCTGGGCTATCGCTATCCTCTCTTCTACCCCAGCTCCTAGATGTTGACATGTACTAGAGCTGCCAGTGCGATGATTCTGGATGCACCAAACTCAAATGGGCCTTTCCAGCCCGTGGCCCTCATGCATTTTAGAGGTGAGCAACGCTAGCTGGCTGGCTTTTTCTCTCTGTGTGTGTGTGTGTGTTAGGGGGAGGTGGACAAGAATGTTGCGATTTACCATCTGTCGCTTTTTTGTGTACTTTGGAGTTAAACAGTTATGAGAGTAAAGCCTGCTTTAGGAGACAGGGAAGGGTGTCTTATCTTTGTCTGCGTAACTGGGGTGTATTTGGAGCAGGAAAAGGTTGTGCGTGTTTGTCCTATGAAAACTAGGATCGCTTAGTGAGAGACAGTGATGGGAAGGGGGCTAGTTTTACTGCCTTCTGCCTCTCCCATCCCCCACCAAGACTGCTGACGTCAAAGGAAGTGAGGTCACAGCCGTTTGCGTGTGTTTGGTGTTACCCTAAAGCGGCAGGGCCCTTTGGCTGTGTTCTGTCTTGCAGTCCTCCCCTCGCAGTGGAAATGGTTTCTTAATTTTTCATACGTCCCCTCAGTGTTACACCGTAGCGTTGAAGGGGAAAATTAGTACAACAGTAGCAGACGCAGACTATTGTGTGCGTGACTTTTGAGATTAATTAATTGATGTCATTTTGCTGCTGGGTTGAATGTATCGGAACACCGTAGATATCAACATAAATTGCCCCCTGTTAAATGTAGGCTACACATAAACAGAGATGAACACTTCAAGTCAGTGTGTATCTGCTGTCATTGTCTCCTGTAATAATCCTGTTTGGTTTTCTGTTTTGAAGAAACAACAGTTTCCTCGTTGCAATATGAGTAAAAGTATGGCATCTATAAACAATGTGCTGATGGGGACACTACACTAATCTCGTTTTATTATGCACATACAGTACCAGTAAAAAGTTTGGACACCTACTCATTCAAGGGTTCTTCTTTACTTTTACTGTTTTCTACATTGTAAAATAATAGCAAAGACCATCAAAACTATGACATAACATTTGGAATCATGTAGTAACCAAAGTGTTAAAACAAAAATATATATTTGAGATTCTTCAAATAGCCACCCTTTGCCTTGATAACAGCTTTGCACACTTGACATTCTCTCATCCAGCTTCATGAGGTTGTCTCCTGGAAAGCAATTCAATTAACATGTGTGCCTTGTTAAAAGTTAATTTGTGGAATTTATTTCAGGGGTGTATACAGAAGATATCCCTATTTGGTAAAATAAGCAAAGAGAAATGACAGTCCATTACTTTAAGACCTGGTCAGTCAATCTGGAAAATTTCAGACAAGTTTCTTCAAGTGTGTTCGCAAAAACGATCAAGCGCTACGATGAAACTGGTCTCATGAGAACCGCCACATGAAAGGAAGATCCAGAGTTACCTCTGCTGCAGAGGATAAGTTCATTAGATTTGCCAGCCTGAGGAATTGCAGCCCAAATAAATGCTTTAGAGTTCAAGTAACAGACACATCTCAACATCAATTGTTCAGAGGAGATTGCCTGAATCAGGCCGTCGTGGTCGCATTGCTGCAAAGAAACCACTACTAAAGGACACCAATAATAAGAAGAGACTTGCTTGGGCCAAGAAACACGAGCAATGGACATTAGACTGTTGGAAATCTGTCCTTTGGTTTGAGTGCAAATTAGTGATTTTTGGTTCCAACCGCTGTGTCTTTGTGAGTAGGTGAACGGATATTCTCGGCATGTGTGGTTACAACGGTGCAGCATGGAGGTGTGAGGGGGCTTTGCTGGTGGTACTGTCTGCGATTTATTTAGAATTCAAGGTACACTTAACCACCATGGCTACCACAGCATTCTGCAGCGATACGCCATGCCACCTGGTTTGCGCTTAGTGGGACTATCATTTGTTTTTCAACAGGAGAATGACCAACACACCTCCAGGCTGTGTAAGGGCTATTTGACCAAGAAGGAGAGTGATGTAGTGCTGCATCAGATGACCTGGCTGTCACAATCACGCGATCTCAACCTAATTGAGATGGTTTGGGATGAGTTGGACCGCAAAGTGACGAAAAAGCGGCCAACAAGTGCTCAACATATGTGGGAGCTCCTTCAAGACGGTTGGAAAAGCATTCCAGGTGAAGCTGCTTGAGAGAATGCCAAGAGTGCAAACTGTTATCAAGGCAACAGGTGGCTACTTCGAAGATTCTAAAATTGAACATTATTTTGATTTGTTTAACCTGTTTTTGGTTGCTACATAATTCCATATGTTATTGCATAATTTTAATGTCTTTGTCATTGTTCTACAATGTAGAATATATTAAAAAATAAAAACCCTTGCATGAGTAGGTATGTCCAGACTTTTGACTAGTACTGTAGATTATGCTAAGACACCTGTGACCTGCTGCCTCCAGATGTCATTACTTTTTTTGGGGGTTAATACATTAAGCATCAGCACTCGTTCAAATATCCATAGAAGCTAATGTCCACTGGCACTGTTGCGAGTAGTTTAGTGAGACACTGCAGCAGTGACACTGACATTTTGGCTTCGAGGTGGGGACTTGTTACTATACCTAGTCATGAGAAATGCATGTATGCCATTATTTGGCATCAAAATGGTGCAAAGATTCAAAGCAGTTTGTTTAGGGAGAGCACTCCACACTTTCATCTTGGCCTAAAGTATTGAGAGCAGGCACTTCTAGCCACACTACGGGGCTGTTGCAGAGACCCAATTTAAGCTTGCTACTGGAGTTAAGTGTTTTCAACACACTTTTCACCGCAAGTTACTTGGCTGATTCTGGGTCTGTGCAACAACCACCCTTCAGATGTGCTTGTGTTCACTGGGAGTTCTGATGAAGCGGATCCTAGATCTCTTGCCTTTTACACCCGTCAAATGTTCAGATGCTTTCTCTTAAACTGTAAATGCCTGTGTGGGCATAAAGGTCATGCGCCCATGCTTGCACGCTGTGTGTGGCGCACGCCACAGCGCGTCCCTTAATGTTTTAGGCGTGTTGAGAAACCCTAGTGCTGTTGTAAGGGGAGCAGGGGTACGGTAGGCATGGAGGATCATGGGACACGCGTGTTAGAGTAACATGTGCCTCAACACACCTGAAACAGCATGTACCATAGCAGGAGCAGCGTTGGGAAACAGGAGATCGACAGGGACATGTTAGAACAGGGCTGTCAGGTAGTGTATTTTTACTTTGTGAAAACACAAAAACACAGGTTTAGGCCTAGTTATGTTATGGAATTTTCCAGTTTGGCCAATCACTAGGGTTGGTGCACTACTCACATTTCATATGCAAATTATTACAATTTGAGTGGAATGCTCGAGATTTGCTGTGCTCTATGATCAACAGCTCCCGTCCCAGTTTGCGCAACCTTTTCTTCAGGATTTTCTATGGGGTTGCGTCAGAAAAATGGGTTCTAGTAAAAAAGTATCCAATTCCATAGGGAAAAGGGTACCATTTCGGTCACAGCCTCTTGGTCATGCTGTGGGAACTGGGAAAATCTGAGATTGCCAGGCAGTTTTTTCTTCTTCCCCTCTGTGATAAATTTGTGTGCTTGGTGTGACATTATTGTTGGATGTTCAGTCTCCCTCCTCAGTATCTCTCATTTGTTTTAGTGTTAGGGCTTAGCCTATATCCAGCATATCTCTATTCACTCCCCTACATATGTGTTTGGACAGTGATGCTATTCTCTATTCCAGCATTTAGGAATTGACATTAAATGTTTCATGAGGTGACTGTACAGATTGTCACCTTTTTATTTAATGGTATTGTCATAAATATCTGACAGCAATTTATATATCTAGTGCCCCATTTTTAAAGAAGTCGTAAGTGTTTGGACAAATTTCACATACGGACCACACCGCGAGTGTTGCAAAATAAAAGTACACCAGTCAAAAGTTTGGACATCTACTCATTTCAGGGTTTTTATTTATCTTTACTATATTCTACATTGTAGAATAATAGTGAAGACATCAAAACGAAGAAATAACATGGAATCATGTAGTAACCAAAAATGTAGTAACCAAGTGTAAATCAAAATATATTTGAGAATTCAAAGTAGCCATTCTCTCAACCAGCTTCACCTCAATGCTTTTCCAAACCTTTTGACTGGTACTGTACATGTTATTCAATCATTGCACCCACACTGCTCGTGTGCATCTGCATAGCCACGCACTAAAATATAACTTGGTTCTATATGTGAAGCTTGATGCGCTGCAAGTCCCCACCACTCATCTCCTAATTGGTTTTTAGGAGCATATACCCACGTGGGTGATTGAAAGATGAACTGAGGTCCACACTCCAGTCCAGTTGGTAGTGGTAATGCACCTTATAGTTGGTTTCCAACTGCCATATAAAGTCCAAAGAAGAAGAAGGAGGATAGATTACTAAAAACTGTGTACCCTTTTATCTGTGTATTAATTGTTGGAGTAGAGGACCTTGTGCATTTCAGGTAAAATAACAACCCAATGTTTATATCCCAGGACAAATTTGCTAGCAATAGCAAGCTAGCTTCTTATGGCTGCAGGGGCAGTATTGAGTAGCTTGGATGAAAGGTGCCCATTTCAAACGGCCTCGTACTCAATTCTTGCTCGTAGAATATGCATATTATTATTACTATTGGATAGAAAACACTCAAGTTTCTAAAACCGTTTGAATTATATCTGTGAGTAAAACAGAACTCATTTTGCAGCAAACTTCCTGTCAGAAAGTGAAAAATCTGAAATCGAGGCTCTGTTCCAGGGCCTCCCTATTCATTTGCTTGAAATCTATTAGTATACATGCACTTAATACGCCTTCCACTAGATGTCAATAGGCTGTGAAATGGGGTGTCTAGCTATATCTATGGTCAAAAGAGAGGTCTTGGAATGACATGACCCCAATTTCCTTTGTTCAGGAAGGCGCAGGAAGGACATCAGTATTGGCTTCTGAAAAGCTTTCGTTATAGACGTCTATCTCCGGCTTTGATTTTATTTGATAAATGTGATAATATCATCGTAAAGTGTTTTTTCAATATAGTTTTATCAGATTATTGACATTTTTTCGGGAGTTTTGGCGTGTTCCGTTCTCTGCGTTTGGTGACGATGGACAGCTTCGCGCCACTTAGCTAGCTTTGGTTGCTAATTCGAGAGGGAAAAAGGACATTCTAAAACCAAACAACGATTGTTCTGGACAAAGGACCCCCTGTGCAAGATTCTGATGGAAGCTCAACAAAAGTAGGACCCATTTATGATGTTATTTCGTATTTCTGTCAAATGTTTAGACGTATATTCCGCTCTTATTTTGGGCGCTGTCTCGCTATAACGTAAGCAGCATGTCGTACTAAAGTTATTTTTAGAATTCTAACACGGCGATTGCATTAAGAACTAGTGTATCTATCATTTGCTGTACAACAAGTATTTTTTAGTAAAGTTTATGATTAGTTATTTGGTCAGAATAGGTGAGTGTCAGAAATATATCCAGAGATTCTGGAAAATAGTTGCTACGTTTTCACAATGTATAACCACGGATTTCAGCTCTAAATATGCACATTTTCGAACAAACCATATGTATTGTGTAATATAATGTTATAGGACTGTCATCTGATGAAGGTTAGTGAAATAATTAATATCTTTTGCTGGTTTTGTCGCTATCGCTACTGTTGCCTTGAATCAATGCTGTTGTGTGGTTGGCTATTGTAGTAAGCTAATATAATGCTATATTGTGTTTTCGCTGTAAAACACTTAAAAAATCTGAAATATTGGCTGGATTCACAAGATGTTTGTCTTTCATTTGCTGTACACCATGTATTTTTCATAAATGTTTTATGATGAGTATTTAGGTATTTCACGTTGGTCTCTATAATTACTCTGGCTGCTTCGGTGCTATTTGTGATGGTAGCTGTGATGGTAGCTGCAATGTAAAACTATGATTTATACCTCAAATATGCACATTTTTCGAACAAAACATAGATTTATTGTATAACATGTTATAAGACTGTCATCTGATGAAGTTGTTTCTTGGTTAGTTTGGTTGGTTCTTGGTTAGTTTGGTTGGTTTTGTGCAAGCTACCTGTGCTGTGAAAAATGTCTGTGCTTTTTTGTATTTGGTGGTGAGCTAACATAAATATACGTGGTGTTTTCGCTGTAAAACATTTAAAAAATCGGACATGTTGGCTGGATTCACAAGATGTTTATCTTTCATTTGCTGTATTGGACTTGTTAATGTGTGAAAGTTAAATATTTCAAAAAAATATCTTTTGAATTTCGCGCCCTGCACTTGGACTGGCTGTTGTCATATTGAGCCCGACTTAGGGCTTGCAGCCATAAGAAGCTAGCTAGCTAAATTGCCATGAATGTTTAATGTGTTTCGACCTGTCCCCAAATTTAAATAGTTGGTTCAGAGTTTGTTTTGATATTTCAACCTGCGTGTCCTGATCGCGTCTGTTGGGGGTGGGCAAAATCAACATGCGTGCAATGGCACACGGTCTGGTCAGCATGTTAGTGTACCATATTCCTAGCACGCAATGACTACATCAAGCTTGTGACTCCACAAACTCGTTGGATACATTCGCAGTTTGTTTTAATTCTGTTTTGGGGCATGTTTTGCGCAATAAGTACTGACCTTTTAGGTTACTGGCCCAATGCTCTTAACCGCTAGGCTACCTGCCTCCAGGGTCCCGCTGTAACTTTCTCACTCATCACCATTCACGATTGTCATTGTTATCCGTATTCATGGTACGAACCACATTCATGCTTACATACAATTAAAATGACACCATTATTTATCGTTCACTTCCTATTGGACAAAACATAATCTGAAACACAACCAAAACAAGCTTTAAATGCACCAAACAAGTTTGTAGAGTCACACGCTTGATAGTCATTGTGTGCAAGGAATATGGGACCAAATAATACACTTTTGACTTCTTTAATAAATACTTACGACATTTTCAAATGGGGGACTAGATGTATAAAGTGCTTTCATTTCTAAACAGTAAAGCACTGATGTATGAAAATCCTAAATTCTGGAGTTTAGAGCCATATTTAAATATTAGTGTCACTCTCCAAATACATAGGTAGGGTAGTGTAGATGCCTTGATATCCATTAACTGGTGTGTGTGTAGCCTAATGAACAGAACAGGGTTCCATCTTGGATAACTGTCATGGCATTGTATCGAACTCAAGATCGCATTACTATGAGCTAAAGCCAAGGCGTTTTAGTTCTGGGTACTTAAATGAATCTTCAAGTCTAAGCTAGCCAGGCATGGTTAGGCTACCCATCATGCGAGTGTAGTTTGGCCAAAAACAACAACTTCCCTGGGTATTGCTATCTGTTGGATTAGAATTGTCATCTGCGGCCGTATGTATCAAGTGCTGATCTATCATCGGGTCCCACTGTCCATACATTTATGATCTAAAAGGCACAACTGATCCTAGAGCAGCACTCCTGGTCTCTTGCCTGTCTCAGTGGTGATGGTGATGCACAGATAGAAGTAGTCAGATACAGGTGGGTCAGTAAAGCACTAACCTACGCTGACAAGTTGCAAAAAAATGAATGGCAGACATTTCATAAAGAAAAAAACATTTGTGTACATGAACAGGTTAAAAGCAACATTCTGAGTGGTTTACCAGAATGCACTGTCTGAGGGCATGGGAGACCCATGTCAGACTGCATCCGTGTCCTCTGCAGATTGGAATGGCTGTGTAGTGTATGAGGCTGCTTTGTTCTAAACCTTGATTTCTGTCCGGCTGTTTTTTGTGGTCGGTCATCACATGCAAAGTGCACAGAAGGCTGCTGCTCGGCAATGATGAGTGTGCAATAGCTAGCTATCTACGTGAGGTGAGCCTTCATCCAGAAAAAGGAGACTGATAACGAGTGGCTATTTGTGAGTTAATGGTTTTGTGGTGGCTGTCACGCTCTGTTCTCCTGGAGCATGATTGAAAACGTTTGACATTTTGTATTCGTTCCGCAAGCACTGTTGTCAGGAATGCCTCAGGGTCTGAGACTGCGTACTATTAGAGTATCAATCATTTGCTCATTCCCGTTCTGTGCATGTTATTTTACACTTTTTTTTAAGGAAACTGCTGCCCACCCTCCCCCTCCACATTTCTTATGTATCTGCTGCTCAACCTCCCCCTTCACGTTTCTCTCTTTACTCACCGTCTTCTGAACCTTCAACCAATTTGATCAACATGATGTAGCCTATGTTTCTGCCTCATATTTCTGAACAGCAAAAATAAAAACCCAGCGGCTATTTGATTTGACCTTCCAAAAATAAATATGTTTTGTAGGGGGATTTAGGCTACAACCTTCTCTGTTGTAACTAAGGATATTGCAGTAGCACAAGAAAGGTGAAGTCTACATATTGCATTGTGGCAAAACAATCTGTGTTTTAAGCACACGTGTTGTACTTTAGGGCTGGGAAATGCCAGGGACCTCACGATACGATATTATCATGATACTTGGGTGTGATGTGTTGCGATAGTGTTTTTAATTGATTAGCACAGCAAATAACACCACAGAGCTAGTGTGACGGCCACATTGTTTCCATCAAAAGTTAGTGGGGTATTTACTGCTGCTTGCTATCCACACCTCGTCAATCTGTCACTCAGCTCTTCGTCTGCTTCCTCAAATGCAACTATATTTTGCCCAGGTGTATTTCCCACTTAGTTTCTATTAACACTAGAAAAGTCTGGTCTCTTTGTACCCTCTCTTGAGGCCAATGAGGAGTCATTTTTACTCAACATTCTAATAGTAATAAATACATTTCATGTATGCTACGGGGAGAATAATATTTTGCTTGTGTTTATGAAGGTCTTGGGTAACATAATAAAAAATAAAAAAAATCTAAACTACCATTTTCATTAGTTTTACTGTATGTTGTTTGTTGCCGTGTGCTCACTTGTGGAGCGCATGGAACATATTGAGTTATTTGGCAATGGTAAGTGTTTTGGAAATCTCCAGAATATACTCTTTCTGATACTATATATAAATGTAACCGTTTTACCTGCATGTGATGTTTCGATTGACATGTCCTCTTAACTTCTTATGGCTGCAATCCCGTTAACGGGATGATATGACAACAGCCAGTGAAAGTGCAGGGCGCCAAATTCAAACAACAGAAATCTCATAATTAAAATTCCTCAAACATACATGTATCTTATACCATTTTAAAGGTAATCTTGTTGTTAATCCCACCAAAGTGTTTGATTTCAAATAGGCTATTCAGTGAAAGCACCACAAACGGTTATGTTAGGTCACCGCTAAATCACAGAAACACAGCTATTTTTCCAGCCAAAGATAGGAGTCACAAAAAGCAGAAATAGAGAAAATGAATCACTAACCTTTGATCATCAGATGACACTCATAGGACTTCATGTTACACAATACAAATCTGTTTTGTTCGATTTAAGTTCATATTTATATCCAAAAACCTCAGTTTACATTGGTGCCATGTTCAGAAATGCCTCCAAAATATCAGGAGAAATTGCAGAGAGCCACGTCAAATAACATAAATGCTCATCATAAACTTTGAAAGATACATGTTTGACATAGAATTAAAGATACACTTGTTCTTAATGCAACCGCTGTGTCAGATTTAAAAAAATCTTTACGGCAAAATATTACGGCACAATATTCAATAATCTGAGAACAGCGTTCAGCCACAAAAGTAAGCCATACAGTTACCCGCCAAATTGTGCAGTCAACAAAACTCATAAAAAGCATTATAAATCTTCACTTTGCTGATCTTTGTCGGCATGCACTCCCAGGACTCCCACTTCCACAAATGTTCGTTTTGTTCGTTAATGTCTATCATTTATGTCCAAGTAGCTACTTTTGTTAGTGCATTTAGTACACCAATCCAAACGCTCGTGCAGGTCCAGGCTTAAATCGGACAAAAACTTAAAGTTATATTACAGGTTGAATAAACTGGTCAAACTAAGTATAGAATCAATCTTTAGGATGTTGTTTAGGATGTTGTTGATGTATCATAAATATTCAATAACGTTCCAACCGGAGAATTACTTTGTGTCTATAGAAGTAATGGAACTTAAGTCGATATCATGTGGAATGCGCGTGACCAGGACCTGGCTCTCTGCCAGACCACTGACTCATTCCCCTTTCATTCAGCCCCACATCACAGTAGAAGCTTCATTCAAGGTTCTACAGACTGTTGACATCTAGTGGAAGCCGTAGGAAGTGCAAACAGATCCATATACTACTGTTTCAATAGGTGATGAGTTGAAAATCTACCAACCTCAGATTTCTCACTTCCTGGTTGGATTTCTTCTCAGGTTTTTGCCTGCCATATGAGTTCTGTTATACGCACATAAATAATTCAAACAGTTTTAGAAACTTCAGAGTGTTTTCTATCCAATAATAATAATAATTTGCATATATTAGCAACTATGACTGAGGAGCGGGCCGGTTACTCTGGGCACCTCTCTGCACCTTTCATCCAAGCTACTCAATACTGCCCCTGCAGCAATAAGAAGTTAACTGCTTATAACACATTCTGTTTGTGATATCGAAATTCTAACATGCGTGTGTTAAATAGACTCAGGGAAAAGTCAAGGATGGTGGGGACAAAAAAAAAGAAATGATAAATGTTACATTAATATTGGGTCAAAATGAGCCCTTTGGCCTTCATAGTGTTAAAAAAACATACTGTAGTTTTAATGAACCGCTAGCTTGGTCTAGTTGTGTATTATCGACCACCTTACAAGATCTAGCCAGTGGTTTGTTTACAGTAAAGCTAGATTATAGATGCTAGCCCTGACACCTTGTGGTAATCTTTTTGAACTGCACACAAGGATGGTACATAATATTAACTTTATTTCAAGCAGCATTTGGCGATTTTTGTATTTTGCCATTAAATCAAATTAACCTTCAAATATTCCTTTCTACACACCCTCATGATTGTGGTATTTGCTAATAATGTCTCCTGTGTGTCATCCTTAAGTCCTACTTTCATTATGAGGGTAAGGCTAGCTACAGATTTCACACCAAATAATGTGATTTTAACCAAAACGGGATTCTCAATGTTAGTGTCCAGTTGCAGGGGGTCCATTTTAATTTAGAAAATGCCCCCGTTATTAAATTTGTTTTTGCTCCATGAAGTAATCCAACAATGTATACGCCGCAATCTTGTCTCTTTCAAATTCTAGGGTGGACCCACCGGTCTCAATGAAAGTGCTGCATTTCATGACACTCACCTGTCTCGTACAATGAGAATATTTGAAATAGACAAGATGGTGGTGTACACGTTGTTTACTTCATGGGGCAAATATGTATTTATTTTAGTAACAGAGCATTTTCTAAGTTAAAATGGGCCCCCTGCAACTGGACATGGACATTGAGACTCCTGTTTCCGTGAATTGAGAAAGATAATATCGCCAATACCAGGTTAGTTGAAAAATCTGACGTTTTGTATAGGCAAACCTGTAACTTCCAGTATAATGAATACCAACATTTTTGGGTTAAATCACATTATCTGGTGTTACAATCTGTAGCAGCTGGCGAAGTCAAATCTGTTATTCTTCCACACAGTTAGCCTCATAAAATGAAAAACCCACACTTATCTTTCCAGTATCAGCCTTTTTCTTTTTTTAATGAAGTTATCATCAAATGATTCTCACACACGTTACCTCAGATGTGAGTGCTTTTACTATGTCTAATATCATTTTAAATGGAGAAAACGGTTTACATTTAGTTGAGAAATGTGAGATTTTATTAGTCCTGTTTCAGTATAGAAATGACAAGGCACATGCATTGCACATGCCCACAAGTTCAATACTAATCCATCAGTTAAATGACCATAAGTGAATTTTATCTTAAGTCAAAGAATCAACACTTTCATATTATATCACCACCTACAGTGTTCGGACCCCTTGAATTTTTCCACATTTTGTTACGTTAGTCTTATTCTTCTAAAGTTAATTAAATAAAACAATTTCCTCATCAATCTACACACTACCCCATAATGACAAAGCGAAAACAGGTTTTTATCATGTTTAGCAAATGTATTACACATAATAAAAAACACCTTATTTACGTAAGTACTCAGACCCTAGAAATTGAGCTCAGGTGCATCCTGTTTCCTTTGATCATCCTTGATGTTTCTACAACTTGGCGTCCACCTGTGGTAAATTCAATTTATTGGACATATAATTTGGAAAGGCACACACCTGCCTACATAAGGTCCTACAGTGGATGTCAGAGCAAAAACCAAGCCATGAGATCTAAGGAATTGTCCGTAGAGCACCGAGACAGGATTGTGTCGACAGATTTGGGGAAGGGTACCAGGACACATCTGCAGCATTGAAGGTCCCCAAGAACAGTGGGAATGTTTTTCAGGGCAGGGACTGGGAGACTAGTCAGGATCAAGATGAACGGAGCAAGTAGGGATAGATCCTTGATAAACCTGCTCCAGAGCGCTCAGGACCTTAGACTGGGAGCGAAGTTTCACTTTCCAACAGGACAACGATTCTAAGCACCCATCCAAGACAACACAGGAGGGGCTTCGAGACAAGTCTCTGAATGTTCTTCAGTGGCCCAGCCAGAGCCCGGACTTGAACCTGATCAAACATCTCTGGAGAGACCAGGAAATAGCTGTGCAGCAACGCTCCCTATCTAACCCGAGGATCTGCAGAGAAGAATGGTAGGAAGTCCCCAATTACAAGTGTGCCAAGCTTGTAGCGTCATATCCAAGAAGACTCAAGACTAATCGTTGCCCAAGGTGCTTCAACAAAGTACTGAGTAAAGGGTCTGAATACTTATGCAAATGTGATATTTCAGTTTATTCATTTGCAAACATTTCTAAACCTTTTTTTGCTTTGGCATTGTGGGGTATTGTGTTTAGATTGATGGGGAAATTATTTATTTGTATTTATTTACAAGGAAAAGTGGGCAGCTCTTGGGAACTGTGGGGGGGGGATATTGGCCTGGCGAGGGCTGGTGGCCTGGCGGTTGGGAGCTTTGACCGGTGGCTGATGGTTCGGGTCCTCGTTTTTGACCTTGTGGGAGATCTGTCTGCGTGACCTTGAGCAGGGCGTTGACCCTGGTTGGTTCTGTGTGTCGCTCTGGATGTGAGTCTGTTAGATGACTAATGTCATGTAGTTGTTGAGCGGCTTCATTGCAAGTATGTTTTAAATATTCTAAAATAAAAAAACATTTAGAAAAACTTACCGTGTGTCTTTGCACCGCCACCTCCTGCTGCTAACGTTACTATCCGTGCAGGCACTGCATTCCGCTGCCATTCTTCTTTGGGAAATCTAACTTTTTAATTTAGAAAAATGGATTCCTTCCCGGTCGTAAGGACGATCCTATCCGTGAATAATATGGTCAAATGCACATTTTGACCTTGAAAACAACTAGACTAAGTTAGCTAGCTGGTTACGGCCGTGATGGAACAGCTGTTTACACACCGGAAGTTCCTTGGTGTTCCAGGAATCACTTCTGCTGCTCCTCAAAGCAATTAAAAGGTGTACAGTTATGCTGCCATATCGTAGCCTTAGTTGCTGAAAAATAACACTTACTTTGACTGCTTGTCTGCCCCCCTGCTTTGACCATGTTTGCAATGGAAAAATAACATAGCTACTTAGACTACCGGTCTGTCTTGCTTGTGTTTGATATGCTGCTTTTAGCTTGCCTAAATAGTACTCCCTCCTGAAAAAACATGAAATCACTATATCGGGAAGAAGGGTCCAAGGAAAAGTTGGATCCCCAGCCTCTCCATTTCATTATTTTGCCTACAGCCTGTGCTGCAAATTTGTTTGTTCTGCGTATTTTATCAAGCAGTGAAAAGGAATTTCCCTCGTGAGGTGACAACGTATGAATCTGACTCTCTCGCTCTCTCTCTCGCTCTCTCTCTTAGATGTCCCTGCGGCGGAGCAGGAGAAGCTGTTTGTCCAGAAGCTGCGTCAGTGCTGTGTTCTCTTTGACTTTTTGTCGGATCCTCTGAGCGACCTGAAATGGAAGGAAGTGAAGCGGGCTGCGCTCAGCGAGATGGTGGAGTACATCACCCACAACGGGAACGTCATCACAGAGCCCATCTACCCAGAGGTGGTGCACGTGGTCAGTAGACCCAGTGGACAAGGCCTTGCCTCATGCACTTACAAATGCCTATCATGCTGTTTCCCTTCCATGCTGATTGTGTGGTGAACATAGGACTAGTCACAACGACATTGATTCTGTCCTCATAAACTTGCTATTAATGGTCACCAGAGACAACCCAGTGTTTCCCCTAGAGGTCTTGTCGGGTGTAGGTAGACCTATAAGCCCCTCATACAAACAAATATTTTGTGCATGGTTCTGTCTCTCTGGCTTTTATTGACGTCATAACCCTGCCATCCTCAAACAATCACAAAAGCTATAAACCATTTCAATCAATTCAACTGTCAAAAGCTTTCAAATCCCACAAAGTTTCCAAGTTACTTATTATAAAAATTCATTGTTGAGGTTGCCTGTGGCAGGTTATTTCAGTTCTAGTTAGATATTGTATTTTGGTTCCTGAGGCGTAGGGAATGGGATGTGCCTATCAGATGAACTATGTGAACCCAGGGTATGACAAAATACAATTGCTTTAAGGCATCTGCATGCTTCCCAGCCCAAACCGTTCAGAAGAGTGCGTTCATATATTATGGTGACGTTTTGGACTTCGGTGAAGTTTGGTGCTGACATCCTACGCTTTTTCGTCTGTGATTTGGTCAACAGTAGGGATTCTTCAGTCTTTGTTGTCATTCAACGAGAAACGACCTCGTTCTCATGCACATTTTTTCATTGAGAAATACTGCACCATGTAACATTAGTCAGATGTAAAATTGCGCGATTTAAGATCTACTTGGCAAAAAAACGTCAAAATGAATGACATTTCTTGAGTTGTCATAGATTAATGACTATTTTAAGGAAGTGTATACTGGCTACGGCGTCTCAGAATGGACAAACAGTACCTACTGCTTTTTTTCTAGTTTCTCAAGCCAAGGTCTTTTAAGGGAGTATGTGAGCACACCCGTTCCGTTTGCCCAGCCGACTTCGGCTAGCCGCCAGCTGAATTGAAGCATACTGACGCCTTTACACTCACTGGACTTAAATCTTATCGGTTAGCACTAGGCCTTTTATCTACCAGTATTAACTTGCTAGCTGTTATCAGCCACGGGCTACCACTGTGAGCTCAATCTGTTTCAGTCCACATAGTTGACAAAAATTCGAATTGGTGTTCGTCATCATGGGTTCACCTACCTCTAACAGATATAGCCTCCTCGTTGTCCCTTCAGTTCAGCCCTGGTTAGCAGGCCAGGCCGCCTACTAGCTGTAGCTGAGTGAATGAAATACTGGGTCTTTGGGGTAGTCTAAATGTAAATGAGTCCAGTGTGGACATGGCTGCAGATGTTAAGTGCTGCCTGCGTGCCTGTCAGCCAGCCAGGTCTTAATTAAAGCCTTTGATGTTTATCAAAGCAGGCCTTAATGCTACGCAGGAAACCGAGGATGATCGAGGTGCAAATTACCCCCTATTCTCCTGATCCTGTCTCTATTTGATCAGTGCAGTAGAAAATGCAAGGCTGCTGCCAAATCGGCATAACAATGTTCTTGGTTTACTTTAGTTCTCCCCTTCTTGCCCCTTCACTTTGAAGTGTTCACTGCTTTTAACATCAAAGTATGGAGAGAGATGGACGAAGCGCACTGTAAAAGGTGTTCTTTATGGTTATAATAGGCCACAACGGACGGCTCTTTGATAAGTGCGCTGTTGTTACAGACGTATCAGCTTCAGATTGGTAAAGCGCTCCATGTTCATGTGACTTGGTGGTCCATTAGACTGACAGTGACACACTCGGGGAAAATAAAAGGGGATCTTAGAACGTAAACATTGACAAGTGAGTGCACGCTAACCTCAGGCCTGCAAGGAGTGTGGCAGGATGTAGTCTTCTCTGAGAGGTGAGAAAAGGCTGTGAGATAAAGAGAAGCCTGCGTCTACTCTGACAGACGGAGTGATGAGAGATGTCTGCTGCTTATTCGTTGTGGGAGATGGAGAGACTGGTGAAAAGAAAGCAACTATCTAGGCTACTTGTTTTTTTTTTGACAGGGCTGGAGAGAGAGAGGCCAGGTAAATGTCATCTTGACGGTCGTGTCATTCCTTCCTCCTCTCTAGTCTACAGCAGTAGTGGTTTGTGCTTCATCTTTTGGCTGCGTTGACAGAAAATGTTTTGAAATCTAAAAATGAGCACATAAATGAACAGGAAGAAACAGGCTGATGGGTAAAGAGGTCTGATGAATGTCTGTACCGTTATCTTCTATTTAGTTTGATACACATTAACCAAAATGTCCGTTTTCACGTTTGTGTGAAAGTGCCGGCGTTGGTTTGAAAGCTAATCTTTGACCCCTGTCGTGATTCGTTTTTTCAATAGCTCTGATGGTGGTAATGTGTGGCGTTCTGTGTAGTGACTTGTCTGTCTCTCTGTCCGTCAGTTTGCAGTGAACATGTTCAGGACGTTGCCTCCATCGTCCAACCCCACAGGGGCGGAGTTTGACCCGGAGGAGGATGAGCCCACGCTAGAGGCAGCGTGGCCACACCTACAGGTACACACACACACACACACACACACGCACACACGTGAATGAACACACACTGTTTCATACCGCTGATGTGTACACCTCTGCTCCTCTTTCTCCAGCTCGTTTACGAGTTCTTCCTCCGGTTTCTAGAGTCTCCAGACTTTCAACCAAATGTAGCCAAGAAGTATATCGACCAGAAATTTGTGATGCAGGTAAGCACTGGTCCTTTCTCACTGGAAGTAAAGCAACATGGGATGTGAGGTTGTCTGTGTGGGACTGGCTGTGTGTGTTGTGAACAGGTGTTGTAAGGTCACTGTGTTGTCTCCACAGCTATTGGACCTGTTTGACAGTGAAGACCCTAGGGAAAGGGACTTTCTAAAGACCACTCTGCATCGCATCTACGGCAAGTTCCTGGGCCTGAGAGCGTACATCAGGAAACAGATAAATAACATATTTTATAGGTGAGTAAATAGCCCTAATACAGCACTGTGAGATTAGTTATATGTTGAGTCGCATCATCATCGGAAACACTTGACATGAGTGGCAATGTTTTTAAATGACCATTTATTTCACTAGTCTGTTTCGCTTGGGTCTTTGGTCATTTTAATTGATAGAACTGTCATTTCTTTGCAGCTTCATTTATGAAACGGAACATCATAACGGAATAGCGGAGTTATTGGAAATATTAGGAAGGTATGTCAAATTGTAATTATTTCAAATAGTTTTTGTGCCTACGTTGTTTTGCCGATCTCCCTGTATTAGATTTGCTGATCACAACCCTTTTGTCTTTCTGTTTGCAGCATAATCAATGGGTTTGCCTTACCGTTGAAAGAGGAGCACAAGATGTTCCTGTTGAAGGTGTTGCTGCCTTTACACAAAGTCAAGTCCCTTAGTGTCTATCACCCACAGGTATAGCATCTAGACCCATTTCTGTTAAAGAAGCCGTAGGACTACTTTAGAACAAAACCTTTTGATATAGGCCTACAGTGTTATAGGTTGGAATACACGTTCAGTCCAGTTGTAGTTAGCATTGTTAACATGATAGTTGTAGCTAATATGCTCTTTTATGTCTGTCTCTTTCTAGCTGGCATACTGCGTGGTGCAGTTTCTAGAGAAGGACAGCACCCTCACAGAACCGGTAAGACATCTTCCAGTTCGCTGGGCAAAAAACACCAGTGCTGGTTCAGTGTTCATGTGCAAATCATCTCCATAGGCAGTGATGGCTCTGTTAAAGTACTGGCCAAAGACCAACAGCTCTGTGTGTGACTAGTTAGTACAGTGTTAAAGTATGGCTCTACTCTTCTCTCCTACAGACAGTGATGGCTCTGTTGAAGTACTGGCCAAAGACCCACAGTCCAAAGGAGGTGATGTTCCTCAACGAGCTGGAGGAGATTTTGGACGTCATCGAACCCTCTGAGTTTGTCAAGGTCATGGAGCCCCTCTTCAGACAGCTGGCCAAGTGTGTGTCCAGCCCACACTTCCAGGTGTGTTATGTTGTTTGCTCAGGTAGTGTGTGTTGTGTGTTGCGTGCTTGTGTGTGTGTGTGCTAAGACGTTACCTGACCAAGCATTCCTCTTGTGTCAGGTGGCAGAGAGAGCGCTGTACTACTGGAACAACGAGTACATCATGAGTCTGATCAGTGACAATGCCGCCAGAATCCTCCCTATCATGTTCCCCTCGCTCTACCGCAACTCCAAGACCCACTGGAACAAGTGAGTCACTCTGCTAACAACTAACTACCACTATGGAGCTGCCTCTCTTTCTGCTTATCGGTTTTCCGCCCTATTATAAGGAAGTTAACAACCGTATGTTTTATTGTTATGCATTCCTGGGTTCATATGAATTTGTGTGTGCGTGTCTCTCTGCATGTCTGTGTGTACAGGACGATCCACGGTCTGATCTACAACGCCCTGAAGCTCTTCATGGAGATGAACCAGAAGCTATTCGACGACTGCACACAGCAGTTCCGAGCAGAGAAGAACAAGTAAGAAGCCTTAAACTTACAACGTTCACCCACGTGTTGCCCATGACTCTGAAATGACTGTTCCCCTGTCGTCGTGTGTGCGCAGAGAGAAGGCCAAGTGGAAAGAGCGAGAAGAAGCGTGGGTGAAGATCGAGAATCTGGCCAAGTCCAACCCTCAGGTGAGCACGCATCGTCACTATTCGTCTCTGTGCGGGCGTGTTACTCCAGCCCCGGTGTCTCTTCCCCTCTGAACCCAGTAGTACAGCACCTAGTCCCCCATCTCAGGACAGAACAGCCCAGGCAGCAACAGATAAATGGATGTACGCTATGGCTGTACTCTGTGTATTGCTCAGAGCCCAACAACAACCTAGCAGAACTGGACACACAGCCATCATATATTTTGACCAAATTATCTAAAAAGGTATATTTATTATTTTTGGTTCTGGGAGTCCACCTCTTTCTCTTGCTGGGTTTACTTCCTGGTGTCTCATTATAATCCTCCCCCCTTTCTCTCTCCATGTTTAGTTCCTGGTGTACGTGGACCCGTCAGGCCTGGGTAGTCCCATGGACACAGACGGACCAATGATAGAGGACTTCAACATGCTGAAGAAGACTATAGAGGTAGAGGCCACACAGGTACTGTGGGTGTGGGACTGTGTGTGTTCCTTTCCGCTGACCACCTCCATGCTGTCGTGTGTTCACGTGAACGTCCAGAGCAATGTCTTCCCCACTGTGTGAAATGTAGCACCAGTGTGACATTAGTAGAACTAATCTTGTGGGTCCTCTCACATCTTGTTGCAGTTTTTAAATAGGTGGAGAGACAGACGTGTGTATGAACAGGAGCAGGGTAGCATGTGCCCTGGTCAAAAGTATTTCACCACTTGGGGAATAATGTGCAATTTGGGATGTAGTCTAGGTTGTAGCTGAAGAACAGATTCAGGGAGAGGGCGGTGAGTGCCGCACTTATTGACAGGATCAGATATAGGCAGACTCACATTTCAAAGGCAGCGGAGAGCTGACATTAATTAATAAACACCGTACTGTAGTGTACACCCTACAGCAGTTGTTTTCAACCTGTGTTCCGCAGGGGTACTGCAAGTGGTATACAAATTATTATATTAAAAAATAAAGGTTTTTCTTCCAAAAAATATGTTTGGAGTATTAATAATATTCTAAGCTTTTTTTACATAACTTATCACAATGCACATTTGTTTATTATAAAAAGAATAGGCCTTTAATTTGTTACATTCAATGCAAATATTTACAAAATATGCCTGCCAAGACATTTCATGTAAAAAAATATATATGTTGACTCGTCAAATGATTGTCCTCGAGAGCTTTTGACAGTGATTTTGTGGTCCCCGAAAAAGGTTGAGAACCGCTGCCCTACAACGCACAGCATAGTGTACACTTCCTACTAGACTACTACATGTCTAGGAGGGTTTAGTGATCACTGATGGATTGGGCTGAGTTGGTGATACAGTATGAATCACTGAGTTGAGATCTCGTCAAGACGTGATGGACCTAGTGAAACGTGCTATTAGAATTTTAGCGCCACTGAAGAGTTAAGGACTAGAGAACGTTTGTTTTGAGGGGGTGAACTCACTCTCTGTGTAACCGTTCCCTTGTCTCTTGGTGCAGAGGAACCAGTATGGTTGTGTGACCAGTCCAATGCTTTGATTACACCAGGCACCATCTCTAACGATAAACTGCTGGAGATAATTTGTTTTTCAATGGGGGGAGACACAAGGATACATTCAGCAACTTAACGGTTGACGACTATGAGTCCCATGTTTATGCAAATTAGCAGCAACCAATAACCAATCGGGGGAGGGTCTCGTTAGCTAGCTTCCGCACTGTGCTGGATAGGCCAACAGCCAACGTGAAGTTGTGCATGCTATTTGGAAAATACACCCAAAAATGGGAGCGCTTGGCAATTTCTTACTATTTTGTAACTTTTGGTATGACTGGACTATGCTTAACTGTTCTCTCTCTGTTCCTGCCTGTCCCTGATAGCTCCAGAGGAATGAGCGTAAGGAGCGTCCGCTGGTCAGGAGGAAGTCTGAGCTGCCTCAAGACATTTCCACCGTCAATGCCCTGGAGACGCACCGGAGGGCCGAGGACATGGTCACACCACACGACGGCCACTAGAGACCACACACAGTACAGTCCGATTCACACTGACAGTTCGATGCACACTGACAGTCCGATACGGACGGAAGGACATGACGGACGGACCAGCACAGAAGAGAACAGAATGACCTGGCTGAAAAAATCTGGAGCTCAAACCAAATCAGCACAACTCTACTTAGCCCAGTCCAACTATGACAATTGATCCCCAGCCCAGTCCACTCCAGCCCTGCGCAACAGATGTCAATGGCACAGGACGTTATGGCATGACCAAACATGACATTGTTTCCCTCGCCTCACCTCCCTATCCCTCTGTCCTGCTCTCGCTGTCTTGTAAAAGCGCTTTAGGGTGCAGTGGTGCCCCCTTCTGGTAATTTCTCTCAGGTTTTCTTTTCTTGTTTTTATTTGTTGGTTTGTTTCTGTTCTTTTTCTCTCATTAATGATGTCATGTGCTTTGGCAATCGGACTGGCGAACAGACATGTATTACAGGCGCATGCTGTACGTAATGGGCGGAGGAAGAAGCAGCTTGGTTGAGGACCACTTTTTATTTTCTTCCCATCTCTCTCTACTTGAGCATAGAAAGGAAAGCGCCGTACTTCTTCCTCAGAGCCCCATTACAGCTGCTTTTGTCATGAGCTTTACCCTTCTCTCTCTGTGTGCATTTTTCTTTGTTCTGCTATGATTTGATAGGAGGAGAAGCAAGGGGGACAGTCGGCGGACTGTCTGTTGGTTAACAGACGTTGTTGTAATGAAGTTGTGGGGATTTAAATGTGCTTGCCTGAGGAAGGTTGAATGCTGAGGGACAGGAAGGGGTTCTTCTGTCCTCCACTGGACATATGCTGGTCTGTACAAACATAGTTTGGTGCCAACTTCACTTTCTTTCTTTTTTTTATCTGAATGATATTGTAGGCAATAAGTTGACCCAGGTTGCCGTGTGTTTGGATTGTTCACACAATGGTCAATGGTTTTCTGGATCCATTGGAGTTTAGTGTCCGTGTAAAAACAAAAGACACATACTCCGTCTGTGCACTTCACGATCCCCATCAGTCTTTCAGTCTTCATTAATATTGATCAATGTTATCCAACTCCTGTCATGTTATTGATGTGAAAACTCCAAGGTCTAATTTTGTAGTTCTGTGTTTAGACTCCCATTTTGAGTTTTAGTGTGTGTGAGTGGGACAAGAGGAACTGAACTGGGCTACACAGAGGAATAGTCATCGCTGGTTTTTCTACTCTTCATAACCAAAACCCCTTTCTTTCTGATGTTGCTGTTATGTGTTAGCAAGTAGTAGGCTAGTTCAGTCATATAAAGACCATTCTGTCTGGAGAAACCGAGTTGAATTTGAACACAAGCCTTTCTTTTCATAGTGCCTTTATTGTACATGGGGGACATCGGCTAAACTGGGAAAGATTAGAAGAGTAACGTTATTTGAAGGCCAAACCATGTTAAATTTATCATTAGCTTCTAAACAGACCAGAGAGAGAGACGTTGAAACACACACTGCCCCAGAGTATTCTATATTTATTTACATCCGTGTCGAGTGTAAAACGCATACGAGCTGTTTAGCGTCAGTTACATGCCTTGTTAAATCTACAAAGCTGATGATGATGATGGTGGTTGTCAAGCTAGAGAGGAGTGGAGTAGCCCCAATGACTTTACATGGAAGGACTTCCTGATTTTTAAAACATGAACAATAAAAATATCCAAAATGAGTCAGTCATGCTGTGTGGTCTGCTCGGTTCTGTCAGTCCCTCTGTGTGCCTGATAAATAACGTGTATAGAAGGATGCTTCCCAATTAACCTCTCATTCCCCGTTCCATTTAGGATCTATCCCAAATGGCAACTTATTCCCCTAGAGCCCTATAGACCTTGATCAAAAGTAGTGCACTATATAGGAAATAGTGTGCCATTTGAGATTCTATCAAGAGTATTGATGTGTCTGTTGCAGTACCTTTGTTTGCGCCCCCAGTCAGACAAGGACTCTGGCTGTATCCCTGAAGAGAAGTTCACCATCCAGGTGGTGCTGCTGTGTATGTTTGTGTGTGTGTGTGTGTGAGACACTGCTTCGGGATGCTTGCAAGGTCTATTCCTTTGCCTGCAAAAACTCTGTGCAAATTGTAAAATATACTACAATTACTACCATGATCACGTTTTGCGGTTTCTTTTTCGTTTCTTTTTTAAGGAATAACATTCACCAATTTATGCCATCCCCTTCCACTCCCAACTATTTTGCTGTACAATTACTAAAAGGAAGTCTAGAGTGCTTTATAGATGGCACAAACAACTGGATGGCTCCAGGGTTGTGATCAATTTACTTACAATTTCATAGATTAAGTAAGTAAACTTAAATTCCAATTCATTGCTTCTCAAAGAGGAGAATTGGCTCCTCAGTTGACTTCCTGAATTGACAAATTAGAATGGATCCCAACCCTGCCTGTTCCAATGTCCTGAGAACAGAGGACTTCACTTTGGTGACTGTTCTTCATCAAATGGCTTTAATATTATAGTTTCTTTGGAGCCCTCTTATTTTACACAAGCAATTTTTTTATTTCAAAAGAATAATACTACAAGTGTCCTTTTAGTAGACATCCTGTACTAAATGGCTTAATCTACTATTGTACATATAATGTACTTTATTTGATGTTCTGTGTATTATTAAATGGTAGATGCCCCTGTGTACATACAGGAAACAAAGGTTATTAGCTACTGCAGACAGTTTGGATGTGGCACAGACTACAATACGTGACTATTTTGCATTTAGAGCAGTTAAGAATTTGAATTATAATATTTTTTTATCGCTTTGTAATTAAACATTTTGTTTTACAGCATTTAAAAAATGTGAAGAGATCCTACATTAGCATTTTGTGAGCGCTTTTGTAAATAAAAAAAACAGCTGTGTACATCAACATATATATGGTAAATAAAGAATGTGTTTTTTTATATTTTCATCCAACAACAGCCATTGAGTGCTTTCATGATTTGCCTCATTCTTCCTTGACTAGCCTTGGAAGCCCACGAGATGAGATCAGAAAGGATGGCCACGGGAGACTCTTATTTAGTTCTGTATCCGTGGACACGGATCACTTAACAAGGTTTCAGTCTCAAATCTCCATCACTCAGAATCTGGAGATGACCATTTTTAATACATCTCTATACCACAGCACATTAACCCTGAGAGAATATTTACAAGTCAAACACCAGACTTGTTTTTATTGGTTCTGTCCCAAGCCTATCATTTAGAATGAGCCCATGGGTAGGATTTCAGCCTGCAGTCATGATGCGTTGTATGAGATATTTTATTTCATTTAACCTTTATTTAGGTAGGCAAAGTCAGTTGAGAACAAATTCTTATATACAATGACGGCCTGGCAAAAGGCCTCTTGCTGGGATTAAAAATGTATTAAATAAATAATATAGGACATAACACATATCACGACAAGTCAGACAACACTACGTAGAGACCTAAGATGACAACATAGCATGGCAGCAACAGTTATTAGTGTTTGACACCCTTAGTGTCTTATAATCAAATGCATGGTCGTGTATTCTGTACGAGGATATTGGAATGTAGGCAATTATTCTCACGTTAAAAAAATATATAAATTTGTTACACCACCTACAATTTCCGGAAGCAAGCAAGCATTTTCCTAGCTTTGAAACGGGGCCCAGGATCAAGCTGCTAGACTAGAGATTCCTACTGTAACCCTCTGCTACCATCTTGTGGTTTAAAACGGTCACTTTAACACTGAGCTCCGGAAATCAAATACTTAAGCTTTAGATCAGTGAACTCACTGAACCAGTGACATTCTGAAGCGATTTGCTAGTCTGCCATTTGGTGTACTAGACAAGGGGCCAGTTGCATAAAACTGATTCAGTGGAGCAGACAGGGAGGGCCTTGTTATTGTATTGACATACTAGACTAATTTCAGTTAGCCTGTTGCGTGAATGGGATGACCTATTGACTGTTAGAGGACTTAGTCAAAGTCTGGGGGCTACACAACTGAATAAGACCTGGGTACAACCAAATACTCTCGAGATTAGTCCAGATTAAAGAGTTCACTCACATTGGGTAAGAGGTCTCTGTTCACGAGATTATGTAGGATGTGGTCAATCAGGCTCCCTTCCATTGTCCATAGCATACCACTTATTGTGTATTTGATACACAGTGAACAATGGACATTTGTCACCCAGCCCAGGATTTGTACCGGCGACCTTTTGCCTACAGGTCTGCCTACTTAGCCTTTGGGCTATGTGACCAGAACCTCAGAACACCATAACCTTGAGGCAAAACCTCTACCTCTTAGCTGTTATTGACCAATGTAACCTCATAGATGAGGTAAGTGTAGGCTATTTCTGTGCTGTGTTGTCCCTGTGCACTCTCAGTAGTGGTGCAGTGAGACAATTGGCTACACGGTGCCAGCTCCTGATTTAATTGGTTGTTCTAGGGTCATGCAGTTCCCCAGCCCCTTAGAGAGCAGACAGGGCTGACTGTCGTGTGGCGGACGCTACCTCTACGCACACTGTGTCGAGCACATCTGCTGAGCCCTGCTCTGCTCCCACACCATCCAGCCATCCAACAGACCAACACACTCAGCCACTCAGGGAATTATGTATATAATTATTATGCTCATTCAAACCCATGATCATTATCAGGATGATAATAATAATAGTGATGGTTGTGATTGACATAGTCATTTTTGTGTTCTGGCCTTGGTATTGTGGAGGTGATGCCTCGTGTGTGTGTGTGTGTGTGTGTGTAGAGCCGTCGTCGAAAGACAGTGTGGATCACTCCCAGTAAGAACAACCTTAGGCATAGGCAAACAAATCGTTGTAGGCTAGCAGGGGAAAAGGAATCGGTGGTCAACTTCTAAGAACTATTCATCTGTGTCATAATCATTCATTTACGTAAGTGAATTGTGTCCCCGTTTTGACCCTTATTTGAGGTGTTTATTATGAACAAATAATTAGCTTTATCATCAACACATTGCTTCCCATTTATCCCAAAACATATGTGCTTTGAGGAAACTGAGATGTAGAAAATAACTAAATAAACTGGTTGTCTAATGGTTCTCTCTCTCTCTCTCTCTCCCTCCCCCGTGGTTACCCTCTCTTTCCTCTCTCGCTCTCTCCCCCTGTAGGTACCCTCCCTCTTTCCTCCCTCGCTCTCTCTTTCTTTCTTCATCTCTGTCTCTCAGACGAGGTCGTTTAAGACGCTGAATTTTTTTGCCGACAGCTGTAGCGTTTTGTTTAGGCTACCAGAGATTTTCAGAAAGGATCATGTACTAGTTATGTGCCTGTTCTCCTGTATACCTCCCTCTACCTCCAGTGTTAGATCTTACGGCTGCGGCGCTAACCCAGGTCTCTGTATACAAAGACATTTTGTCACGACGGGATGGTGTCAGCTCCTATTGCCATGGAAACATGGCTTGGAACTTTTAAGCGTCGACTCCATTGTGATTGCGTCCAATCATATTTTAGGAAGAGCATTTGACAGTGAGCATTACTTTCGTTGCAATTGCTCTGTGTGTGTGTGTGTGTGTGTGTGTGTTACTCCCCCGCATCTCCATGACTCAGCACCCCTCTCCAGCAGTCTGTGGATGAATGGGATAGGGAAGGGGGACGGAGGGGGCCAGCTACCAAGGAAGGAGCTACTGAGAATCAGGAAACTGACTCACACTGCCCTGTAGGTCTGGAACGGTAGTGATGTGACTCCCTCTTGTTTAATTCTCTGTCTTCAGCTGTGCTGCTTCTTAGAGAGGGATGTGCTTGTTTTCCCTTACTTACTTTCTGTCTGTTCCCTCAGTCATCATGGGACCATGCGATCCATTCACCACCAAAACAGCTCTCTCTGTGGTCAGCATACTGACTGGAGTGGTGTGGCATGGAGCAGGGAGGGTGAGAGATGGGCACACAGACGGAAGGAAAGGGGGAGGAAGAGAGGGATGGAAAAGGGAAGAATAAGAAGGAGATAAAGTGAGGGAAAGGGGGATATCTAGTCAGTTGTACAACTGAATAGATTCAACTGAAATGTGTCTTCCACATTTAACCCAACCCCTCTGAATCTGAGAGGTGTGGAGGGCTGCCTTAATCAACATGCACGTCTTCGAGAGGTGAACAGTTTATGACACTGACAGGGGCGTGAATTGATCAACCCAGAGAGGAAGTGGGGGGGGGGGGAGTGGTAGAGCAATAGAAAGATATAAGGAGAGGGAGAGTGTAAATGAGTGGCTTAAGGGGCATATCTAGTTTAGGATTTGCTACCTGTGGTGCTCTTGCTTTAATAATAACCATCCTTACTGGTGCAGGAGCAAGGTCCTGCGTGTCTCTCAGCTGAGGGGTTATATTTGTAGCCTCCACTTCATGAAACACACTTTTAATTGACCCTGAAGAAAACAATGAAAAGAAAGAGGGAGCGAGGTGGAGCGAATGAGAGAGAGTGAGCGGCAGCATCGACTTAATATGAGCTTCAACAGAGTGGGTGGAGTCGAGCCAACGTCCCTCTCTCACCCTGTCCGAGGCCACAACAGGACAGCAACCTCGAGACTGGCTTTTGGTCCAGTCTACATGTAGATAACATTACACAAGATGTCTGCTGAAGCCTCTTAAGTCAGTCACGCCTTATCATAGCTTCAAAGTCTCCTTCTTTGTCTCCGTATTGAATAAAAGAGGCTGTAAATTCAGAAATAGGCTTCAAAGGGTTATTCAGACTGAGACTTCAGTAGCCTATTTCAATGAACTATGCCTTCAACAAATAAATGCATTTCCTGCTGAAACCCCCAGTATAGACCAACCTACATTTCAAGCTGGTCTAGCTGGTTAGGCTGGCCGACCAGCTGTTCAAGCTAGTGATGCTGGTGACTAGCTCATGCTGGTATGCTGGTGATGCTTGATATGCTAGACCATGCTGGTCTAGCTGGTCAAGATGGTCTGGCAAAACCACACCCATAATATTTCCCAGCATGCTCTATTGCTGTTTGATTTACAATTGTTTGTTTCAACGTCTGTTTTGTTTGTTTTTGCATGTACATTGATTGATTCGTTAATCTTATCATACACAAAGATGAATACCATACATTTTTATAAACTAATCCAATCTGTTCGTTGGACTTATTGCACCTGTTACTGAAATGGTTGTTCCAGTTTAGATGGTTTAGGAAGTCTATGACCCTGGCAGTCATTCTGAATGCAGATTGTGGGTGACTAAAAGTTCCAGTTGTTGGATATCCCCACTCTGGCTGGATTCCTATAGGAATTAAACATAACTTTGCAAGCCAGTGGAAGGTACCCTAGCAGATAGTGTTGGGCCAGTAACTGAAATCCCTGAGCCGACAAGGTGAAAAATCTGTTGATGTGCCCTTGAGCAAGGCACTTAACCCTAATTGCTCCTGGGTCGCTGTTGATAATGGCTGACCCTGGCTGTGACCTCACTCTCAGAGGGGGCCTCAGGGAAAGAAGGGATACTCAAAAAAACACATTTTCAATTCACACATGCGTATAATACACACTTGTACATAAAATAGGACAAATATAAGCACTCTAAATGATTTCTTATTATAATGTGACTTGCAGGCCAGATGTGGCCACTGTATTAGGGAAAAACTAGGCCTTTAAAGTAAGGCTGTATGTAATGTGTTGTCCTAAATAATTAAGCACTTCGATGCTGGTTTTGCTGGTGGCGAGCATATGTTTGTATGCTGGTGACCAGTGTCCAAAACACAGTGAAGGCTGGTCACCTGCAAAAACACAGTGAAGACACCAGCAAAAAAAACTGCAAAGGCTGGTCACTAGTGTCCAAAACAGAGAAAGCCTATGCTGGTCTATGATGTTTTTTTTCAGCAGGGTTATACAGAAACAAACATTTTGGTGAGCTACAGTATCAATTCAGTATGTTAAAGTGGGTGTAGTTACTCCTGACAGGTTTTTATACTAGGAACAGATAGTTGGGGATGTTTTGTTCTGTCCTGAACGGAGGGTTACATTGCTATTAATACGTCGCGAATGAGGTCATTGTGAAGGCCACACAGAGAAAGGACAATAGATGGAAAGCAGAGAGTCCATGGGGTTGGGGTCTCTGAGAGGCCATTACAGTTCATTGGTTTATGAATCTGCTGTTAAGTGTTATGATGGTGCTCTATGAACTTGGTTTGAACTCACTCAGAGTTCACTCTAGTCATAATAATAGAAATTGGCCGGTGACAGGCTAGACTTGCAGTTCACACCTCCCCTTTCCCTACAGAATAAGAGTGATACTTGGCTCTGAAAAGAAAAAAAGACAGCTCGACAATGTTCTAGTCTAGTTCTTTTCCTCCCCACAGTCTTGGAAGTGATTACTTGGAAATGTTTACTGATCAGAGCTGACTGGGTAATGAAATGTCGTGGCATCTTGGCTATCTAATTGTGTTCTCTAACTATCCAAGAAAGGAAGGGAGAAGCATGTCTATAGTATTAGAACAGGCTCATTGTCTAAAACTGCTCTGTAATACCCATTGGATGTTGACTTTGTACATTGTAATTACAAAGTAATAAGGCATACAACTTTGACAAAGTACAGTTATTAGCGACTATGCTGTTTTTGTTAGGAAATCTCTTGCTTCTTAATAAGAGAAGATGTGACTTCCACGAACTCATGTCTTCTAGGAGCAGAGAGGTCTTCTGTGAATGGTGGATATTTTCTTGCTGAACTCTTGCCCAGGAACTGTCTTAAAGATTTGTTCCAAGAGCTGTATTTTGTGCTGGAGTGGGAGCCAGGAGGGTGGGGGGAGTATGTTTAAAACTTGAGTGCTGAGAGTTCATCTGAGGTAAGGCGAGGTGAGAGGAGGGGAGACGCCGTGATCTGAGTTGAACTGATAAGGCGGGACAGGCAGTGCATTTTGTGTGTGTGTTTGTGAAGTGGATAAAGCTGTGTTGGTATCCTCAGCCGTAATCCAATCAACAGGGATGCTGGGACCGCTGTCTGTCAGGATATGACAGAGTTACAACAGGACACTCTGCTGCTGTCACCCGCAGTAGCAGAACACACATGCACAAGCACACACACACACACACACACACACACACACACACACACACACACACACACACACACACACACACACACACACACACACACACACACACACACACACACACACACACACACACACACACACACACACACACACACAAAATGTTGAATCGGAAATGTTTACTGATCAGAGCTGACTGGGCTAATGAGTGATGGGCATTCCAGGTATTTTTGGTGAGCCAGATCTTTTGGCACCGTTCACCAAAATGAGCCGTTAATTTGGCTCCTAAAAAAGCTCAATGGGGTTAAAACGGATGAAAAATCATGAAAAATAGCACATTTCTAATGTAAAGCATGAAAGATTGTCTACCCTTATGTCAGATTGTGACATGTGAGTTCCAATACATTTTACCTGCCAAAATTTGTTTGCTTGTGACAAGAAAAAAAGTTATTATTTTACACACTGCAAAAAATTGATCATGGACCAGAATGAGGCTCTCTCCTCAGTACTTATTGTTCCTGTAGTGAGGAAATGCCATCTTCAGATAATGTTTTTATAACACACACCCACACCCACACCCAGGGACTATGCTATTGTCCACCAGAGTCAAATGGGAACAACAACAACACCCTCTTTGTGTGAGAGTCTGAGGGACAGGTAAGTGTGTGTCTTGCTGCCCCTGCAGCTGTACTGTATAAGGGCCAAAGGTACATTCAGACCACACTGGAAAACCACAGGTAGCCAAGACCACACTCTGACTGTCAGGAACAGGAGTGGGCAATCTTATTCTGCCAGTGTGTGTGCGTGTGGGTCCAGGCTTTTGTTCCAGCCAAGCTGTAACACACCTGATTATATTACTCAAAGCCTTGATTAAAGACTATGATAAGTTGATTCGAGGAATCCGGTGTGTGTCTGCTTGGATCGAGCATTTGTACATTTCAGTAAGAAGAATTACACGTAGACTGATGAGTATTTGTAACAGCCAAGTGCAACATCTCTAAGGTGCATTGACAAATACATGATATTTCCAGCATGATGATGAACTAATTATCAATTTGATACAATGACATTTTATTTCAGACACCAAAAGATCCGGCATTGGGGTGGAACGAGATTGAGAAGACAGCCCAGAACAGGGAGCGATGGAAAGGAGTTGATTGATTGCCTATGGTCCCTATGAGCCTACGTATTAAGTAAGTAAGGCATTTTATCACAGTTTTTACCATCCAATTGATCAAGATGATCACACTATTGGTAAACGTGCTTCATTGTTAAGCTGTTTGAGCAGACAATGAACTTGACAGATCTTCCCTAATGAATGTCTTTGATGTGTTAAATAAAGGGAATAATGGATAAATGACCATTTTGCCAGGCTCACAGTGAAACTACTTTAATGCAATTAATTTTGGTCTTCCCTCTGTCAGTAAATTTAGCAATTTATTAAATGCAGATAAAATCCAAGATGCCTCAGACTTGCAATAATCTGTCAATCCCAGGGTGTTTCTTCCGTGTTGAACAGAACAGAACATATTCTCCTGATTAATATTGCAACAAGCTATCTCTCCATCTCTCTCTCTCAATTTCTCATGGGGGGATGCAGTCAAAAGATTGAGTGGCCACATGACATCAGGGGTGTAACCTCTGGCGACAGGTTCAGATGTTCAGCTGTGAGCCATGGTTACAGTTCCTTCAGAAAGTTTTCACACTCCTTGACTTGTTTTGTGTTGTTGTGTTACAGCCTGAATTTAAAATGGATTCAATTGAGATGTTGTGTCACTGGGTTTAATGGCTGCGATAAGAGAAAACTGAGGAGGGATCAACAACATTGTAGTTTCTCCACAATACTAACTAAATGACTGAATGAAAAGAAGAAAGCCTGTACAGAATACAAATATTCCAAAACATGCATCCTGTTTGCAATAAGGCACTAAAGTAAAACTGCAAAAAATATGGCAAAGAAATTCACTTTATGTCCTGAATACAAAGCGTTATGTTTGGGGAAAATCCAACACAACACATCACTGAGTAACACTCTTCATATTTTCAAGCATGATGGTGGGTGCATCATGTTAAGGGTATGTTATCGGTAAGAACTAGGGAGTTCTTTTTTTAATAAAAAGAAACGGAATACAGATAAGGACAGGCAAAATCCGAGAGGAAAACCTGGTTCAGTCTGCTTTCCAACAGACGCTGGGAGACAAATTCACCTTTCAGCAAGACAATAACCTTAAACACAAGGCCGAATATACACTGGAGCTTCAATGTTCCTGAGTGGCTTAGTTACAGTTTTGACTTCTTGAATCGGCTTGAAAATATATGGCGAGACCTGAAAATGGCTGTCTAGCAATGATCAATAACCAAATTGACAGGGCTTGGAGAAATGTAAAAAGAATAATGTACAAATATTGTACAATCCGGGTGTGCTAAGTTCTTAGAGACTTTCCCAGAAAGACTCACAGCTGTAGTTGCTGCCAAACGGGATTCTAACATGTACTGACTCAGGGGTGTGAATACTTATGTATATGAGATATTTATTTATTTGATTTTCAATACATTTGCTAACATTTCTAAGAACATTTTGTCATTAAGTAGGTCATCATTGTAAATAAGAATTTGTTCTTAACTGATTTGCCTAGCTAAATAAAGGTTAAATAAAATAAATACATCAAATATAATGAAGGGGTGTGTAGATGGGTGAGAAAAAAATATTGAATAAATGTTTAGTTCAGGCTGTAACACAACAAAATGTGGGGGTGTATGTATAGGGGTATGTATACTTTTTGAAGGCACTGAATGTCATTAACACCAGACAGGAGAAGTTTAGAGTCCATGGCGGGCTATTGGAACAGAGACTGTAACTTTCAGATTGATTTTGTGATATCCACAGATTGATTCTGTTGTGACGCGTTATCACTTCCCTGAGGCTTAAACTCTAAAGAGAAAAGCCGACCAGAGACTCAGAGTTCCTGCATAATGTCTTGAAGACCTGGATCCTATGCCTCCGTATTCCACTCACAATCCAACTTCTGACAACAACCTTCTTCAGATTCAGGTGGGATGGTACAGGCTGAATTATGCTACGTAGAAGACTTCAGTCACTTTACTGAAAAAGTCAAACAGTTTGTGTGCTCCCCATTTCCCTCCAGAGTTTGGTTGATAGCCAGGACCAGAGGCACTTTCTGTGTCTGACCCTGACCTTTGACCCATGACCCTAACCCTGAGGTCTTCTTAAATATGTGTGTGTGTGTGTGTGTGTGTGTGTGTGTGTGTGTGTGTGTGTGTGTGTGTGTGTGTATGTGTGTGTGTGTGTGCGCGTGCGTGCGTGCGTGCGTGCGTGCGTGCGTGCGTGCGTGCGTGCGTGTGTGTGTGTGCGTTAAATTTCCATTGTGTGTCCAATTTCCGTTGTGTGAAGACCAATTTTCAAATGTGACAAGTGGACAATTACATTATATTGTATTGTATTGTAGACTCTGCCAACAGCTGTGGCTGTGATTTATATCTCCTAGTACTACATAGGGTCAGTCGTATGAGGCCAGAGGCTCTAACATTCATGTAACATGAGACTATCTCGAGGCCAGGCCCACGCGTAGCACAAAGCCTTGACAATCAAACTCTCTCAACCCCACCTCCCTCCTACACACACACACACACACACACACACACACACACACACACACACACACACACACACACACACACACACACACACACACACACACACACACACACACACACACACACACACACACACACACACACACACACACACAAATAGTTAAACACATCCACAGACACAAGCTGACACACACACAAGCTGATTGGTGGTATTACAGTTGAAGTCGGAAGTTTATATACACTTAGGTTGGAGTCATTAAAACTCGTTTTTAAACCACTCCACACATTTCTTGTTAACAAACTATAGTTTTGGCAAGTCGGTTAGGACATCTACTTTGTGCATGACACAAGTCATTTTTCCAACAATTGTTTACAGACAGATTATTTCACTTATAATTCACTGTATCACAATTTCAGTGGGTCAGAAGTCAACATACACTAAGTTGACTGTGCCTTTAAACAGCTTAGAATATTCCCCAGAATTATGGCATGGCTTTAGAAGCAAGGAGGCCTACAAACCTGACTCAGATACACCAGCTCTGTCAGGAGGAATGGGCCAAAATTCACCCAACTTATTGAGGGAAGCTTGTGGAAGGCTACCCGAAATGTTTGACCCAAGTTAAACAATTTAAAGGCAATGCTACCAAATACTAATTGAGTGTATGTAAACTTCTGACCCACTGGGAATATGATGAAAGAAATAAAAGCTGAAATAAATCATTCTCTCTACTATTATTCTGACATTTCACATTCTTAAAATATAGTGGTGACTGACTGACCTAATACAGGGAATTTTTACTAGGATTAAATGTCAGGAATTGTGAAAAACTGAGTTTAAATGTATTTGGCTAAGGTGTATGTAAACCTCCGACTTCAACTGTAGGTAGTTGAGTGTACTGTATGTTGACAGCTAGCCAGGGCTCTAACACCACCCCATGTCAGAGGTACTGGGCCAAGCGTCATACGGGGACACCATGATTCGCAGTAGAGTCCCTGGGATACGCAGGGAAGGGGGAAGAGAGGGAAGGAAACGGGGGAAGGGGACAGTCTGTGTTGGGTGGAATGCTATTCTCAATGGGCACTTGCAGATGGCCAGACAGACAGGTCTTGGTTGTGTAGTAGATGACTGCTAATCATAACTAGCTACGCATCGCAGTCTGACTGTTTATTTTGGTATGACTGATGCTGTTGTCAAGACAAGTCCTACCAGTTGTTTTTACCTGGAAACTGTGGAGCGTAGGCCCTATTCTATATTGCAGTTAGTCACTGACCTCACTCATTATGAACCAGAGGATGAGGGGAGAAACAGTGGTTAGGAGATCTATAAAAGTCCATGTTAGATTTAACACACTCTAAAATGATGCTTCATTAAGATAAATGCTTATGGAGAATCAATCAATCAGTCATTCCTTCTTTCTCTTTCCTGCATGAGCATTACCATTAAGGCTATAGATTATTCTTCCTTTAGAAATATATATATATATACAGTGGGGCAAAAAAGTATTTAGTCAGCCACCAATTGTGCAAGTTCTCCCACTTAAAAAGATGAGAGAGGCCTGTAATTTTTATCATAGGTACACTTCAACTATGACAGACAAAATAAGAAAAAAAAATCCAGAAAATCACATTGTAGGATTTTTAATGAATTTATTTGCAAATTATGGTGGAAAATAAGTATTTGGTCAATAACAAAAGTTTATCTCAATACTTTGTTATATACCCTTTGTTGGCAATGACAGAGGTCAAACGTTTTCTGTAAGTCTTCACAAGGTTTTCACACACTGTTGCTGGTATTTTGGCCCATTCCTCCATGCAGATCTCCTCTAGAGCAGTGATGTTTTGGGGCTGTTGCTGGGCAACACGGACTTTCAACTCCCTCCAAAGATTTTCTATGGGGTTGAGATCTGGAGACTGGCTAGGCCACTCCAGGACCTTGAAATGCTTCTTACTAAGCCACTCCTTCGTTGCCCGGGCGGTGTGTTTGGGATCATTGTCATGCTGAAAGACCCAGCCACGTTTCATCTTCAATGCCCTTGCTGATGGAAGGAGGTTTTCACTCAAAATCTCACGATACATGGCCCCATTCATTCTTTATATATTGTACATGTAATAAGTGATATGATTCTGTTTCAGTGACAAGCCAGAGTGTAAAAGCTAGGAGGTAGAGTTTTAACTGTATGTAACTGAGTCCGTTTTGAGTGGAGAGGAGAGGAGAGGAAAGGCATCCGCAAGACACTGTGTGATCTAAAGATGGATTGATCTCATAGCAACCGCGTCGCCATGGCAATCCGGGATACAGATTCCACGCTGAGGTGACCTGACGAGTGATTGGATGCTACATAACCCAAAAAACTGACGACATCTTCTCGTCTTCTTTTCGCTTCCTTCTTTTCTTCTGTTCTCCATCTCAACATTCATACCATCCCCTGACAGTTCTCTAATAGGCTATCATTAGATTACATCCACTTTAGACTGTTGTGTAATTGTCATGTGTGCAATTACCTAAACTTCAACTTGTGCCTTACATTAACTGTCTTAGACATATTTTTCGCACCATTCTATATTCACCAGATTAGTTAGAGAATAGATATCCACTTAAAGGTGCGTTACGGCTTTCATAACAGCATAAGTTCCTGTATCCAATCAGGACACTGGTCCTGTGTTTTACAGACAGAGTCTGAGGGACTGGCTGGAACAACACTTATAGCCACCTCTCCTGTCCATGTGTCTTCCACCCAGGCTTTCATCTATCTTTAAGTCACCCTGGAGGAGAGGAGTGTTTGATCAAATGAAATATTATCATAAAAGGTCAACACATTATCGAGGGAAATGTCATCCCACCAGAAATCTGCTCCTCTCTCGCTCTCTCGCTCTCTCGCTCTCTCGCTCTCTCGCTCTCTCGCTCTCTCTCTCCTCCATAGGTTGTCTGCCGTGTGTGTGTGTGTGTGTGTATGTACTGGTTCTGACTGATTCGTTTGAATGCCATATAGTACATACCTTTGTGCCACAAGCGGAGTGGATGAGCAACAAGTTCTGAACATGTCCTGTTCGGTCCTGTTCTGTAACATGCACATACGTGTTACCATTTTGATACATAACATGTATTCAACCAGGTAGATACAATGCCATATTTGAAAGTAATTGACCAGTGAAATTCTCACTTTTAAAGTTCATATCCTGTTAACTCATACCCAAATAATGTTGTTGACTCATCCTATACTGGTGTTTGTAGCCAAAGCATAAATTGAGTAAGACCGTTAAACAGGTCAACATTCACAAGGCTGCAGAGCCAGACGGACTACCAGGACGTTTAATCCGACCAACTGGCAAGTGTCTTCACTGACATTTTTAACCTCTCCCTGTCTGAGTCTGTAATACCAACATGTTTCAAGCAGACCACCATAGTCCCTGTGCTCAAGAACACTAAGGTAAGCTGCCTAAATGACTACCGACCCGTAGCACTCACATCTGTAGCCATGAAGTGCTTTGAAAGGCTGGTCATGGCTCACATCAACACCATTATCCCAGGAACCCCAGACCCACTCCAATAAGCATACCACCCCAACAGATCCACAGATGATACAATCTCTATTGCACTCCACACTGCCCTTTCACATCTGGACAAAAGGAACATCCATTTGAGAATGTTATTCATTGACTACAGCTATATACTACAGTATTCAACACCATAGTGCCCTCAAAGCTCATCACTAAGCTAAGCTGGGACTAAACACCTCCCTCTGCAACTGGATCGTGGACTTCTTGACGGGCCGCCCGCAGGTGGTAAGGGTAGGTAACAACACATCCGCCACACTGATCCTCAACACAGGGGCCCCTCAGGGGTGCGTGCTAAGTCCCCTCCTGTACTCCCTGTTCACTCATGACTGCATGGCCAGGCACAACTCCAACACCATCATTAAGTTTGCCGATGACACAACAGTGGTAGGCGAATAGCACTATCCATGACCAAAATCCCCAAGTCTACCAGTATTTAAAAAAATGTTTCCAGTTAATTTTCTGTTCCTTCTGAAAGCCCTAATCTACTCACTTAAATGAATAGAGACCCTGGTTATGGTGCTACAGTATGTTGATTCAGCATAATCAAAGTGAGGACAATCGGCGATGTCATGTGTGCTCCCTCTCCGGCCACCAGGCTGCTTATTATTGCGCACCTGTCACCATCGGCTCGCGCATCAGCGCCTAATGACACTCACCTGAACTCCATCACCTCCTTGATTACCTGCCCTATATATGTCACTCCCTTTGGTTCCTTCCCCAGGCGTTATTGTTTCTGTTTCTGTTTCATGTCTCTGCGTGTTTCTTGTTTCGTATTATGTTTAGTTCATTTATTAAATGATTCACTCCCTGAACTTGCTTCCCGACTCCCAGCACACACGTTACAGGCGATCTGCTGTATACTTATGGCCTATTGTAACCTGAAAGTCACACCTTTCCAGTACTCCTCACCCCGCCCCAAACTCAAACTCCACCCTTAACATAGTTACCATTCAAAAACGAGCTGTTTATCTCAAAAAAATGACATTGCAACCAAAGAGAACAGACTAAATGGACATCAAGCCAGCTTCTTTCTATGGTGCTACCTGACCGGTCACGTTGCACAGCACCATTATATGACGGCCGACTCTGGCCAAACCCGGACGACGCTGGGACAATTGTGCACCGCCCTATGGGACTCCCAATCACGGCTGTTTGTTCTTGGTAAGAGTCTATTGTCATGCTATCAGAAAGAATGTTGGTACTTATTTATTTTGATTCAAAGCCATGAATTTTTTATTTTACCTTTATTTAACTAGGCAAGTCAGTTAAGAACAAATTCTTATTTTCAATGACGGCCTAGGAACAGTGGGTTAACTGCCTGTTCAGGGGCAGAACGACAGATTTGTACCTTGTCAGCTCAGGGATTTGAACTTGCAACCTTTCGGTTACTAGTCCAACGCTCTAACCACTAGGCTACCCTGCCGCCCCTGCAGTGAGAATGAGTGAGTCTCTCAGCTTTATGTAGGTGCCGAGGCCATATGACTGCGCCATCAACTTGATAATTTAACAGACATCACTTGCTTATGTTCAGTAAACACATACTGTATATCTTAAGAATATTATGGAATATAATTGAACAATTTTGTTTCTCTTAGAATAAAAACCTTAGTGTAACGACAGTTTAAGTAAGTAATACTGATGAGTAGAAAGAAAACAAATCAGTGTCTTTTCTGGGTGTGCACGTGCAGGACAGAGGACAAGCAATTCTTACACTATTGTTCTAAATTCAACCACCTTCTTCATCCTCCTCATTCAGTTGATTGAAATTCAATTTTGAAGTCATGCACAATTATCAGTTTATATTTGGTTTATACCGCCCATTCATTGTCAGTTAGAGACACATTAGTGCCTTGGGACCCAAAAGCATAATCAGTGCTCTAACTCCCCCTTGCGCTGGTCTGGAGCAATGAAGCAATGATGCAGGGTAATGTACTAAAACACAAATTACCTCTAAATCCTGCAGCATAATCTCAAAACTTTTAGTTGAGCAACCACTGTACACTACCAGTCAAAATGTTGGACACACCTACTCATTCCAGGGTTTTTCTTTATTTTTACTATTTTCTACATTGTAGAATAACAGTGACGACATCAAAACTATTAAATAACACATATGGAATCATGTAGTAACCCAAAAAGTGTTAAACAAATCAAAGTAGCCACCCTTTGCCTTGATGACAGCTTTGCGTACTCTTGGCATTCTCTCAACCAGCTTCATGAGGTAGTCACCTGGAATGCATTTCAGGTGTGTCTTATTAAAAGTTTATTTGTGGAATTTCTTTCCTTCTTAATGCATTTCATGCAATCAGTTGTGTTGTGACAAGGTAGGTATACTGAAGATACCCATATTTGGTAAAAGAACAAGTCCATATTAAGAACAGCTCAAATAAGCAAAGAGAAATGACAGTCCATCATCACTTTAAGATATGAAGGTCAGTCAATCAGGAAAATTTCAAGAACTTCAAGAACGTTTCTTCAAGTGCAGTCACAAAAACCATCACACACTATGATGAGGCTCACTTGAAGACCTCCACAGGAAAGGAAGACCCAGAGTTACCTCTGCTGCAGAGGATAAGTTCATTAGAGTTACCAGCCTCAGAAATTACAGCCCAAATAAATGCATCACAGAGTTCAAGTAACAGGCACATCTCAACATCAACTGTTCAGAGGAGACTATGTGAATCAGGCCTTCATGGTTGAATTGCTGCAAAGAAACCACTATTAAAGGACACCAATATTAAGAAGAGACTTTCTTGGGCCAAGAAACATGAGCAATGGACATTAGACTGGTGGAAATATCTCCTTTGGTCTGTTGAGTCCAAATTTGTGATTTTTGGTTCCAACCGCCATGTGAGACACAGAGTAGGTGAACGGATGATCTCCACATGTGTGGTTCCCACCGTGAAGCATGGAGGAGGAGGTGTGATGGTGTGGGGGTGCTTTGCTGGTGACACTGTCTGTGATTTATTTAGAATTCAAGGCACACTTAACCAGCGTGGATACCATCGCATTCTGCAGCGATACGCCATCCCATCTGGTTTGCGCTTAGTAGGACTATCGTTTGTTTTTCAACAGGACAATGACCCAACACACCTCCAGGCTGTGTAAGGCCTATTTGACCAAGAAGGAGAGTGATGTGGTGCTGCATCAGATGACCTGGCTTCCACAATCACCCGACTTCATCCCAATTGAGATGGTTTGGGATGAGTTGGACTGCAAAGCGAAAGAAAAGCAGCCAACAAGTGCTCACCATATGTAGGAGCTCCTTCAAGACTGTTGGAAACGCATTACAGGTGAAGCTGCTTGAGACAATGCCAAGAGTGTGCAAAACTGTCATCAAAGCAAAGGCTGGCTACTTTGAAGAATCTAAAATAGAAAATATATTTTGATTTGTTTAACACTTTTTGGGTTACTACATGATTCCATGTGTTATTTCGTAGTTTTGATGTCTTCACTATTATTCTGCAATGTAGAAAATAGTTAAAATGAAGAAAATCCCTTGAATGAGTAGGTGTGTCCAAACTTCTGACTGGTACTGTATGTAATAAAATGATCCAAACAATTAGTTTGATAGAACTCAAAATCTATCTGCAACATTGAAGCTGATCAAATAAGAAATAAATAGATTTTCAGTATGTAATCGTAAAAACAAACTTAACAATCACTAACTCTGAGTTACACAATTCAGCAAACCTCTACTGTGCGTCACTTAATTGGAGCATGTTCCATGTGAAGCTGTTTCATAAGATCCAATTTATGCCAGAGACGACAAGCAATGTACAGACCACTCACACAATGTCAGTGTAAGTTCACAGTGGTCCGCATGGGGCCGGAGAATTACACGCATGACACACACACACACACACACATACAGATAAGACCGTTGTTATGGCTTTCTGATTCCATCCTACTCTGGGACATATACTGCTGGTGTATAGGTTCTAGTTCTGTCCAATTTCTTGTTTGTCCATCCTCTCAAATAGGGACGGATCATTACATTGTAAAAACGTAATAACATTTTTTTAAATGATTGTGATGTAATATTTTTTGGGGAAAAGGGGTTAAATCAGTTGGTTTGTACTCAGTTGGTTTGTGCTCATTCCAGCACAGATGTCTCGTGCGCACTGTCCCGTGCACACTGCCTGGTGTGCCCTGAGATGTCCCAGATCTGTGACCAACACTTTCTTATGACTCCAGTCACCTGGTTCTGTTCTACCCACAGACGGTGACGCTGTCACTGCCGTTGATGGTTCAGGGTGTGGGGAACATTTTATATCCCCTGCTTCTCCAAATGACAAAGATTTGCATATACAGGTACAGAGCACTGTTTCTCAAACTCAAATGGCTTTATATGACGCAGGTACTTAATGTGTAACAACCACCTGCGTGATGCACACTGCGCAGTGGCCCTTTAGCACCAGAATCCTCTCCACTGATTGGCTTAGTAAGCGGCTGGGGGGGTTGGGAGAGTTGAAGGGAGTTGATTTCAGTTCACCCTCTCAGCTGAGACCATGGGAATGTGGTTTTCTAGGAACTCAGAGACAGATATGTCAAAGGAGCCACTGTTCAGCAGGAGGAGCAGTGACGAAGGTTTTAAACACATTTTACGACGTCAATGATCTGATTTAGATGTTTTGATCTGAATTAGATGTGTGTGTGCGTGTGCGTGTGTGTGTACAGTATTTGTATGGTTCACGCCAGATTTTCAGTGGGCTCCACTAAAAAGGATTCTTCTGGAAAACCCCATTAACCAGTCAGCTAAATGTAATGTTCATCAAGTGAGTTTATACGTTTACCATAACCATTGACCATAACTTTTGATGCTGTGTGAGGACACTTATTATGGGGTAATCACGCGCTAAATGAAACAGCAACAAGAGTGCATCTAACACATGCCTAAATAGTTTGAAGGTCTCTGTCTGTTGGGTATAGTACAGCAGGCAGACATGTTCTTCATGGCACCAGAGAAGAAGAGTGAACCCAACATAGCCTGGAAATCTGCTCAGAGTTTATTAAAGGGATGCAGCCTACTGTGGTTCCCATTGTATTAACTGTCCTCCTTAGTCTCTGCTCTGTTATAGTACTCTGGTCCACGATGTAGAATCATTTTCTATCAAATGAATGATTTTTTATCAATAAAATGTACCCCTCTATCAATAGAATTTCATATAAATTAATATTTGCTTAATATCAATATACCTAATCATATCTTTTTTTTGTTTGACATTATTCCTTGTTTTTTTAAGAACCTGCAAAAGTACTGCGTGATTGATAAACGAATAAACAACCAAAGTACTGCTATTGTTTTCTTGTTTTGACTGTATGTTTTAAACCAGTGGTTCCCAAACTTCTTATCGTCCCGTACCCCTTCAAACACTCAACCTCCAGCTGCGTACCCCCTCCAGCACCAGGGTCAGCACACTCTCAAATGTTGTTATTTGCCATCATTGTAAGCCTGCCACAAACACACTATACGATACGTTTATTAAACATAAGAATGAGTGTGAGTTTTTGTCACCATCCGGCTCGTGGGAAGTGACAAAGAGCTCTTATAGGACCAGGGCACACATAATAATATAATAATAATCAATAATTTTGCTCTTTATTTAGCCATCTTACATATAAAACCTTATTTGTTCATCAAAAATTGTGAATAATTCACCACAGGTTAATGAGAAGGGTGTGCTTGAAAAGATGCACATAACTCTGCAATGTTCGGTTGTACTGGAGAGAGTCTCAGTCTTAAAGCATTTTCTGTGCCTGTATTTAATTTTCATGCTAGCGAGGGATGAGAATCCACTCTCACATAGCTACGTGGTTGCAAAATGCATCAGTGTCTTAACAGCGCGATTTGCCAAGGCAAGAAACTCTGAGCGCAGCCCTATCCAGAAATCTGGCAGGGGCTTCTGATTAAATTAAATTTTCACAGAACCGCTTGTTGCAATTTTGATGAGGCTCTCTTGTTCAGATATCGGTAAGTGGACTGGAGGCAGGGCATGAAAGGGGTAACGAATCCAGTTGCTTGTGTCGTCCATTTTGGGAATGTACCTGCGTAATTGCACTCCCAGCTCACTCAGGTGCTTCGTTATATCACATTTTACATTGTCCGTAAGCTTGAGTTCATTTGCACACAAAAAATCATACGATGGAAAGACCTGTGTGTTGCCCTTGTTAATGCAGACAGAGAAGAGCTCCAACTTCTTAATCATAGCCTCAATTTTGTCTCGCACTTTGAATATAGTTGCGGAGAGTCCCTGTAATCCTAGATTCAGATCGTTCAGGCGAAAAATAACATCACCCATCACCCAGATAGAAACTCGTCATCGTGCAAGCGGTCAGACAAGTGAAAATTATGGTCAGTAAAGAAAACTTTAAGCTCGTCTCTCAATTTAAAAAAAATGGTCAAATCTTTGCCCCTTGATAACCAGCGCACTTCTGTATGTTGTAAAAGCTTTACATGGCCGCTACCCATATCATTGCATAATGCAGAAAATACACGGGAGGTCAGGGGCCTTGCTAGAACAAAGTTAACCATTTTCACTGTAGTGTCCAAAACATCTTTCAAGCTGTCAGGCATTCCCTTGGCAGCAAGAGTCTCTCGGTGGATGCTGCAGTGTACCCAAGTGGCGTCGGGAGCTACTGCTTGAACGCGCGTTACCACTCCACTATGTCTCCCTGTCATGGCTTTTGCACCATCAGTATAGATACCAACACATCTTGACCACCAAAGTCCATTTGGTGTCACAAAGCTATCCTGTACTTTAAAAATATCCCCTCATGTTATCTTGGTTTCCAATGGTTTGCAGAATAGGATGTCTTCCTTAATTGACCCCCCATAAACGTAACGGACATGTACCAGGAGCTGTGCCAGGCCCACCACGTCTGTTGACTCATCCAGCTGTAACGCATATAATTCTCTGGCTTGTATGTGTCACAGTTTCGGTGTTATTTGATTGTTGTTTCCTTAGGTTACCACTGGAGGGCACCCTTACCCTGTTTTCTAGGTTCCAGGTTACCCTGATTATTACTTATTGGATTCACCTGGGTTTTATTAACTTCTCTGTTCACCTGGTTGCCTTGTTATTTAGGTTCCTCAGTTGGCCTGTATCTTTGCTTAGGTCTCATGTTTTATTAGTGTGCTCTTGTGCGGTTGTAAAAGTTCTGGATTTACCCTTACCTCTGCTTGCTGTGTTTCTCTGCGCCTGGGTTCGAATTCATACTAGCATTATTGTTACAGTAGACCTAAGCCTACAATGGACCCAGCAGAGATTTCGCAGTCGTCCGAGGAACATTACAAACTCCAACATTTACGGTCGGCTCTCACCCACCATGGAACTGTGATTGGTCGCCATGAGGCGCGGCTGCAGACATTGTCGGATGATTTAAGAACTCGTGTCCACTCTGCAGACAGAACAGGCGGGAGCAACGGCTTCCTCCCTGCAGGAGCCTCATCTCACGGCACCGGAGCGCTACGAGGGGCATCCTGGGAGGTGCCGTGGGTTCCTGCTCCAATGCTTGCTGGCCTTTGAGCTGCAGGCATCAATGTTTCCCCCCGAGCGTTCCAGAGTGGTATACGTCATCTCCTTGCTCTCAGGACAAGCTCTGGCCTGGGCCACGGCCATATGGGAGCAGCAATCAGACATTTGTTTTAATTGGCAAAGCTTCACCCAGGAGATGAAGAGGTTTTTGATCACTCCATCAGTGGCAGGAATGCTGCTCAAAGACTCATTGCGCTTCAGCAGGGCCGCCGGAGCGTAGCTGATTATGCCATTGACTTGGGCAGTTGGACATTCCTGCTTTCATAGACTCTGGGGCTACCGGCTGTTTTCTGGATCGCATATTAGCTTGCCAACAGGGGCTGCCTCTCACTAAGTTGGACATTCTATTGTTGGTCACTGTACTGGATGGTCAACCCCTAGGGTCTGGGATGGTGAAACAACTCACCATGCCTATTCAGATACGAGTTCTGGATTACCATGTGGAGTTTATCCAGTTACATATGGTGGACTCTCCTGAGCTTCCCCTGGTTCTTGGACATCCGTGGCTTTCTATCTATAATCCTAAATTGATTGGCCCTTGGGAAGAGTTCTCGGATGGAATCCTTCATGCCAGTCCACCTGCCAGCAACTCTCTCCACACCTTTCCGGCCCTGCTCGTCTGGAGGCTTCCGATTCTCCTGTTCCCCTGGCTGGGGATGACAAGCCTTATCTTTCCCACATACCTCGGGATTACTGGGATCTGGGTCATGTCTTCAGCAAACGAAGGGCCAGCGAACTGCCTACTCACAGGTCCTACGATTGTGCCATGGACCTTCTGCCCGGCACCACTCCTCCGAGAGGAGGGCTGTATTCTCTCTCAGACTGCAGCCATAAACAGTTATATTACGCAGGCGCTGGCGGCTGGTTTTATTCGGCCGTCCACTTCACCTGCAGGAGCGGGATTTCTCTTTGTTGGAATGAGGGATGGTGTATTATGTCCCTGTATCGATTAACGGGGATAAATAACATTACCATTAAGAGCCGCTACCCTCTTCCTCTTATGTCGTCAGCCTTTGAGAGACGCCAGGAAGCTACGGTTTTCTCAAAATTGGATTTACGGAACGCCTACAATCTGGTGTGCATCAGACAGGGAGACGAGTGGGAGACAGCGTTCAACACCCCAAATTGATATTATGAGTACTGCGTCATGCCGTTTGGACTTACAAATGCTCCAGCCATTTTCCAGGCCCTGGTTAATGATGTGCTGCGCGACTTCCTTCACCAGTTCGTGTTGTGTACCTGGATGACATCCTCATCTTCTCCAGGTCCATGGTTGAACACATTCAACATGTTCGCCAGGTTCTTCAAAGACTCCTCTCTCACCACTTGTTCGTGAAGGCTGAAAAGGGAGAGTTTCACATTCCTCAGATCTCCTTCATGGGGTGTCTCGGGGCTGTGTACAGATGGACTCCCAAAAGGTAGAAGCCGTGGTCAACTGGTCAAAAAAAACTAGGACAGTCAAGCAAGTCCAGCGTTTTTGGGGTTTTGCTCATTTCTACCGGAGATTTGTGAGAGACCTTAGTTTGGTGGCTGCGCCATTGACAGCGCTCACCAAGGGATCGGCTGGGCATGTAAGCTGGACCCCTGCTGCTGAGAAGGCGTTCCAGGACCTGAAACGTCGGTTTTCTTCTACACACATTCCAGTTCATGCGGATCCTTCTCTTCCCTTCGTGGTAGAGGTGGATGCCTCTGACGTTGGCGTGGGTGCAGTTCTGTCTCAGCGCTCTGCTAAAGACCAAAAGCGTCATCCCTTCATTCGAGTTCATACTAGCATTAATGTCACAGAATGCAAAGCAGTAATTGTTTCAAAACATCTCCTGCCTTGTCACTGATGCGTCGTGAAACAATGTTTGATGAAGGCATTGTCTGTATAGTTTTTTTTGGCCTTTCCCCCCCAGCATTGTCCCAGCCATATCTGCAGCAGCAGGAAGAATTAAGTCCTCCACAATAGTATGGGGCTTGCCTGTCCTAGCCACTCGGTTGCTCACCATATAAGACGCTTCTAGCCCCTTCTTATTAATGGTATCTGTTGCTTTTATACATGTCTTAATACTCGAAAGTCGTCTTTATTATCGCTCAAAAAACTCCTGTGGCTTATTTTTCAAATTGTCATGTTTAGTTTCTAAATATCTGCGCAAGAGTGAAGGGTTCCTGCGAGAGAGTAACGGTTAATGTGATTGGATGTAAATTATTTGACTAGGCTTCCTTAAACTAGATGGTTTAATTTCATTTTTGGCAGTGAAACGAGGCTACTTAAGCGAGGAAAAAAAACTCACCCAAATATATAGCCCCGTTGGAAAATATTAAATATAAATGTACTGTTTTTTAATCACATTTTTATTTGGCGTACCCCCTTACAGCATTGTGCGTACCCCAGTTTGCCAATACCTGTTTTAAATAAAATAAAACGTTACCTCATCAGTATAGCTGGTAGTTTTAGGGTAGTGTTTACAATGCTTCCTCATGATCCTAGCAGATAAAATGCATTTTATAACATAAGGAAAGCGCGTTTTCACCCATTCCAGGCAGAGTGGGTGGACACACTACCCTTTCATTTCCTTTTATCTGTTCCTGGTATTGTCGTTCCTGGTTTTGTCATTCCTGGTTCTCTATCTGTATTGGCAGATCCAGGGCCAAGAAGCCCACTGTTCTTCTGAATTCCTTAATGACAGTTACTGTTGGTACGCCTCTCTTTGATTGGTTGTGATGTCTTCATTGCAACACAAAGAGCAGCTCTGTTGTTACAACTGCATGGGTCAAGCAGATTCACCTTTTGAAAGGGTTAACAAGCCCCAGGAGTATAGGATGAGGTCTGGCCATGGGGGTCAAGGTTCAGGTCAAATAAGGTATACACACAAAGAACATTAGGTGAATATAAACACTGTGTGAATGGTGTGGAGATGGAGTGAGTTGTACAGGTGATTATGGGGATGAAGGAGCACTTGAATTCGGGACATGAACTAGATATGACGAACAATTTGTCACAAAATCACCGTACAGAGCTGGGCAAAAAAGCATTCTCTGGCCCTTCCTCTTCCAATTAGCTATTAAGGGACATTAAATTGCAGGAGCTCGCCTCCTTAAATTGGTTTAAAGTTAGGGACAATGAAGTCGGGGGCTGTCAATGTTTTGACCCCTAGATGCATCACACCTCCCCAAATAATTTGTGCCTTATTGGCATCCTCATGCTTCCCATCCGAAACAGTTTGGAACAGTTTGTGCATATATTATGAAGACATTTTGTGATGTTTATGTTCGTTTTGGACTTCGGCAAGGGTTTTTTCGGGTGGTCGTGCACACGAAGTCTTTGCCCCTTCGATGGTCATTGGTCAACAGTAGGGATTCTTCAATGAAATGTCTGTTGTCATTCAACAATAGACAACTCGTTTACATGCACATTTTTTCACTTGAGAAATACTGGACCAAACATATTAGTTAGATGTAAAATTGCATGACTAAGATCTCCTCTGCAAAATGTTTTAAAATGTACTGCTCTGTGTTTTATGTTGTAGATGGGTCTAAAACTTTGTGTGCTGCTATTTTAGTCAGGTCTCTTTCGATTTTTTTTTTTATATCAATGAGACTAACCTGGTATAAATAAAGCTAAAATAAAATGAATACATTAAAACACAAAACATCAACAATTTTCACTTGAATTTGAACTGATTTCTTGATTTGGTTGAATTAAAAAGGAATGTAATGGTTAACATACACCTACTTAATCATTGCCACCTACTCAATGAGAACCAGAGACACATCAGAGCTATTAGCTGTCTTTCTGTCTCTCTGAACGTGCACGTGAAGTGGAAAATTTGCACTGAAAAGATAAGGATGACAGAATGTATGATAATGAACAAATAGGCCTAGACCTACTTGCCAGTAAGATGCTTTCAGGAGTCATAAGATCAATGTGTTCTAACATTTATTACAAATATTTGTTCAATAAAATATAAACAATTTACAGAACGTTTGGCAATTTGTTCGTTGAAGACATCGCTAGTCGCCAAGTACTCTAGTATCAAACAACATCAGTATCAGTTTTCTGGTTTAAAACCCTTTAAAAACCGAACTTCACAACAACACTAGAGTAAAAGGTATTAGCCATTTAGACGCACACACACACACACACACACACACACACACACACACACACACACACACACACACACACACACACACACACACACACACACACACACACACAAACACACACACACACACACACACACACACACACACACACACACACACACACACACACACACACACACACACAAAGTAGAGACCATATAGTATAAAAATAAAGTGATCACAATCAAATGAAGGTCAAACTGAAATAAGCAAAACTTTTGCACAGGTTCAAATCAAAGACAGCTCCTTACAAAAACAAACAACCAAACAAATAATGAGTGTCAAGACGAGCACAACTGAACAACTAAGCCTATCGTGAGTTTTACATCATAATATACATTACTGATATGTGTAATAATGCTATAATGCTTCTGAACCAAAACAACATGTATAGGCCTAGTCATATGTGCAGTGTGTCAATAGTTTGTAGCAGCATCTGAATACTTCTTCACCGTGTGGACACTTCACGCGCCTAATGGTTATCTTTAAGTTAAACGTGGATCACCACTGTTCTGCTGGAATTCTCCAAATCATTCCGGTATTGCTCGAGCCAGTTCCCCAGCTCTGATATCCGGTAGCCCTCCGGTCCCCTGCCCCCCTGATACACGACCCGCTCATCCCTCAGGATATAAAGTCTCTCAAAATAGGCTCCGTAAGCCGCGTTGGACGAGTTGTCCATAGTATCCACTACCACATTGCTGCAGGGAACCTCCGAGTGCATCAGCTGAGCGGCTTTCAGTCTGTCCTCCAGACAGCAGTGCTTGGGGATCTGGTATGGCGCGTCGGAGCTCACCCAGCCGTCCGAGGGATGCGCCTCCTCGATATATACAAGCAGGGAGTCGGCGATGTCCGCATACTGGCTCGCGACGCGCTGAAACGCAGCCAGGCGCGTCATGAACGGTGGTCAGGAGCAACTGCCGAAGTTGAGGATGAGAGGTCTCCTCCCTTTCACATAGTCTAGGACCCTGACCGTGCGCCGCTCCTGCAGCTGCACAACCTCAGTGTTGGGCGCGATAAGTCCAAGGTGCGCCGATTTGAAAAAGTCTAATTTCTGCCCGTACCACACGGCCCTGAGCGACTCCAGGGTGAACATCTTGTTGGAGTCGGAGACGCAGACAGGCGGGTCTTCGGGGCTGCTGCCCTCCATCTTCAGCAGCACTTTCCTCCTGATGCACAGGACGTCCAGGAGACACAGCATCAGCGCTGCCAGCAGGAACCGGGGCAGCAGAACCAGACATAGAGCTGTGTGTTTCAGGGCCAGCACCGTCAGGACACCTGCAGACTTCTGCATCTCGCCCTGCCGATGATGTCTGGCCGGCAATGTAAGCAGGCAGATATAGACAATCGTATCATTCACCTTTTCCCATCTGTTTTCAGCCTCTGCCTATCAGAGTTGTGCTTTTTATAGGTGCAGCAGGATTTGAATGAAAAACAACCCACCTCCACAGCCCGTGCCGCCCTCTCACATGGCGGGGATTACCTCCCGTCAACTGAGAGAGAGAGATGGATAGAGGAAGGGAGAGAGACATAGAGATAGAGAGAGAGTGTGTGTGTGTGTGAGGGAGAGGGAGAGAGAGAGAGAGGGGGGGATCACGGCCATGGGTCCGTTTTTTTGCAGACTCAAACCTGTCACGTCGATATCTGGCACTTCTTTTGGGGTGAATCATTGTGGTTACCGGTAAATGAACTCCAAATGAAGAAATAGCATGATTTACAACAACACCCGTTTGTGGGTCAGAAAGTGACGTCAAATGAACATTAGCCTATGGTGAATTTAAACGTGACATAAATGTGATCAAAACTCACACATTTAGGGTTAAAAAAACATACCCACCTCTTCAAATCAAACACGATGATAAAGACAGAATCTGTAATTTTTGTGATTAAAACAAATTAGACTGTTGTGATCAGTTTGAGGAGAAATACATATTCCATGTTCATGCTGTTGAATCGGTGACATATTGAATATAAACTTATAGGAATGAAATAGGTCTAGAGCAATTCATTCTTTTTGTTGATTCATTTTAATGTATTGCCAATCGTTACATGCCCTTTGATTCTACACCTGCATTGCTTGCTGTTTGGGGTTTTAGGCTGGGTTTCTGTACAGCACTTCGAGATATTAGCTGATGTACGAAGGGCTATATAAAATAAACTTGATTGATTGACTTGATTGATTACTTGTTTCACGAACCGGGGTGAATTGAAAGAACACGAAAAGCCTTGAACGCTTATTCTTCTTTGTGTATTTCAGATAAGGGGTTTAACGTTCACAAAATCTTTTCACACTAGACGGCGCTCTCGCATACCAATGATGTGCAGTGCGCATTGGGCACCTCCAAAAAAGCCTCGGTTACCTGAGGTCAGTATCCTCCCCTCTCTCGCAACTTTCCCAATGCGACTGTTACGTACCTGATTCCTTCTCAGAGCAATGAGAGAGATTACTCACCCCTATAAAACGGAGTTATGAAATGATATCCGGTATGACAGGTGGTGTTACAGACAAGGGAAAGGATAATAATACTACTACTATTATTATTAATAATAACCATAATAAATATTATATTTTACTTATATGAAGCTAGCTATTCACTACATCAAAACATCTCCAAGCGCTGTAAAGCTAAGCAGTAAGCAGCAACAACAGGAAACAAGCAACTTAAAACAACAACATAATTAATCACGAGTTGTCGACGGTCAAGAGACTGAAGGTTGAGACAGTTAATGGCTTGATTGAGGTCAGCGGACAGAGGAGGTGGTCAAATAGGAGAGTCGGTAGCAGGCAGGTAGCACGTTGTCATCGCGGTGTCTAGCCATCCACGCCGTCTGTGGCTTCTTAGTAGAACTCAGTCAGATCAGATGAAGTTAGAGTAACGTCTAATTGCTGACAACAAAACCTAAGTTGAGAGAATTTTTGGGGGGTGGATGATGGCCATGCTTAGGGTAACAAACTATAAAGGAAAATACATGGCTACATCTGACTGTTTTTTTGTTTAATAACATTATTTGTTTTAGGAAAGGGGCATTTTGATCAGCTACCAGGGTAGGAAGATGCCACCACCCCACCTCCACTCCTCTATTGGTGTCAATTTACCCCAATAGAGGATTGTGCCATAGGGTTTCACAGATGTGTCCCTATTTTTTACCTCACTTGCACATACATTCTCTTTTTTCTTTGACCTTTTCCTTACACACATTATGTACAGTTCATCTAAACTCACGATCACTTGAATAAGGCAAGATTTTAAATCCCAGCAGACTTTAAAATGAAATTCAAGAGCAAAACACATTTATTAGAATATAACTGATTAAATATTGATTAAACACACACATTTTCAATAGCATTCAGGGCACAACAAAGTACCTCTTCGCCATAGCCACCCCAATCAGATATTTTCTTGTAAACTTTCATCTGAAAAGAAAAACAAGAAAAGTATTTTAGGATGTGGAGAACTGACCCCTAATCTAACCCTAACCCTAACTCCTATTCTAAACCTAAACATATTCAGTTGTTGTTTTCTGTTTTCCTTTGTTTTTCTCTTTTCTTGTCTTCTGTTCATTTTGTTGGTTGTTGGTGCATTGGGGGGGTGTAGTTATTTAAAAAAAATATGTTATTATTTTCCGAGGGGGGGGGGCTGTGTGTGTGTGGGGGGGGGGCTTCTCGGATGGTTGAGGGGCAGCTCTTGGGGAACTGTGGGGGGTATCTTGGAGGGCTGGCGGTTGGGAGCTTGGGCCGGGGGCTGATGGATCGCTGGTTCAGGTCCCTGTTTTTTGACCTTGTGGGAGATCTGTCAATGTGCCCTTGAGCAGGGCATTGACCCTGGTTGCTTCTGTGTGTCGCTCTGGATGGGAGTCTGTTAGATGACTAATGTTATGTAGTTGTTGAGCATCTTCACTGCAAGTATATTGTATGTTTTAAACATTCAATAAAATTAAAAAAATAAGTTTGCCAATGAACTTTGACCGTCATCTTGAACTTCTTCCATTTTATAATAATTGCGCCAACAGTTGTTGCCTTCTCACCAAGCTGCTTGCCTATTGTCCTGTAGCCCATCCCAGCCTTGTGCAGGTCTACAATTGTATCCCTGATGTCCTTACACAGCTCTCTGGTCTTGGCCATTGTGGAGAGGTTGGAGTCTGTTTGATTGAGTGTGTGTACAGGTGTCTTTTATACAGGTAACGAGTTCAAACAGGTGCCATTCTGTGAGAGCCGGAATTCTTACTGGTTGGTAGGTGATCAAATACTTATGTCATGCAATAAAATGCAAATTAATTACTTAAAAATCATACAATGTGATTTTCTGGATTTTTGTTTTAGATTCCGTCTCTCACAGTTGAAGTATATCTATGATAAAAATTACAGACCTCTACATGCTTTGTAAGTAGGAAAACCTGCAAAATCGGCAGTGTGTCAAGTACTTGTTTTCCCCATTGTATATAATAATCCTTTTCTGACCCTAACCTAACCCTAAACCGTAACCCCTAATTTGACCCTAATTTGACCCTAACCCCTATTCTAAACCCAACCCCTGTTCTGACCCTAACCCTTATTCTAACTCAGACCCCTAACCCTAATCCTGCTAACTGGGGGATAGCTAGCTATGCTAGCAAACATTATCTTATGCTAACTCGCTGGCTATCATTTATTTTACCTCAGACTTTCTACTATTGAGGTTTCTAGCTAGCTAACTGGGGGCTAGCTAGCTATGCTAGCAGATGTTAGCTTATGCTAACTAGTTGGCTAGCATTTATTTGACCTCAGACTTTCTGCTAGTGAGGTTGCTAGTTAGCAAATTGGGCTAGCCAGTGCCTAACCTACAGCTAGAAACAAATGATCAACCATCATTGTATCATTGTGCCCCCAACAGCTGCCTTCACTGGTTAGGCTGAGGGGAGGACGGCTCATAATAATTGCTAGAATGGAGTGGTATCAAACACATGGGAAACCACGTGTTTGATGTGTTTGATACCATTCCATTGACTCCATTCCCCTCAGCAGCCTCCACTGATACTAACCTAACATATTACTACTTTAGTCAAAAACAATACAAAACAATTCTCTAAACAAGTGGATTTATCGCTTCCCTACATGTATATTTAATTGAAAAAAAAAGTATGGATCTGACTTCATTGGATTATATCTACAACTTTTTGTAAATTACCAAAACTTTGATCAATTTACCTCAAAATTGTTTTGATGGAATGACTTCAAAATGTTTTTTGAAACAGGAAATTTGTAGTGGCAGCCAGAGGAACTGTTGAATTTTTATTTTTTGGGGGGACATCTCATGTTTTTTGTGATAATTGCAGGGGTGATGTCTTACCCCAAGGGGCCCCATACTACCGTACTAACCACTGGATTAGAATCTAGCTAGCTACTCTTCACTACTATCAAAGTACAGCACACACTTGAGTGATGCTACGGCAGTCACGAGGCGCCAGAAAGCACACCACAATCCATCATAATAACACCATAATCCAGTTATTGCGCTGAGGAACTAATCAATCATACGTGTCTAGTCACAAAATATGTTAAATAAATGGATCAAATAATTTAGGAAACCTGTAGGCCTACATTTAAAAATACTTTGATCTTTTTATTTCCCATGAACTGATTCAGACTCACTTATATTGTGGTGAAATAACTAATCCAAATAGGCAAGAATGTGCTGATTCGTGTAGATGTAAAATGGAATAAAGCAGGATAACATGCTTTATTGCTAATCACAATGGTTGTTAAACAACAGGTGGGTCTAATCCTGAATGCTGATTAGTTAAAACCGCATTCCAGCCAGTGTCTATTCCACAAGTTACCACCGGCTAAATCTATTACGTTAAAATGCCTATTTACTCTGTTCCATCTGACTGTGCAAACCACTGTCTCATCAGCCCAGCCAGGCAATTTATAAACTTGATCTCCAGTATAAGAAACAACTAGACATTATCTCACATTCTTTTAGACTAACATTTAGCTTTCAACAGTGGAGATTTGTATAAACCTTGCTGTCTGTCTCTCCGACATTTGAAACATTGTTTCTATGTTCAAATTCGATCTCCAGCTGTCCCATACTAATGAACGTGTCGGGAGTCGGGATGAGGCAGACAGGCAGGCAGCGTTTTTTCAGCCAGTCGAAATCATGAATCAACTGGCATCATTTTATGGATATATACAAAGAAATGTCAATTGAAAAAGGTAAAACGGAACGAAGTGCAGCTAGTTTGCAGTCTATCCAGCTTCATTTGAAGTGTAGTCTGGCTCAGGGGTGCGAATGTGAACAGAAAGGCACTGCAGCGATGGACCGCCCTTGCTGTCTCTGCCTGGCCGGTTCCCCTCTCTCCACTGGGATTCTCTGCCTCTGACCCTATTACGGGGGCTGAGTCACTGGCTTACTAGTGCTCTTCCATGCCGTCAATAGGAGGAGCGCATCACTTGAGGGGGTTGAGTTACTGACGTGATCTTCCTGTCCGGGTTGGCGCCCCCTCGGGTTCGTGCCGTGGGGGAGATCTTGGTGTGCTAAACTCAGCCTTGTCTCAGGGTAGTAAGTTGGTGGTTTGCGGTTATCCCTCTAGTGGTGTGGGGGCTGTGCTTTGGCAAAGTGGGTGGGGTCATATCCTGCCTGGTTGGCCCTGTCCGGGGTGTGTCTCCCGACCCCTCCTGTCTCAGCCTCCAGTATCTATGCTGCAATAGTTTTTGTGTTGGGGGGCTAGGGTCAGTCTGTTATATCTGGTGTAATTATTCTGTCTTATCTGGTGTCCTGTGTGAATTTAAGTATGTGCCCTCTCTCTCTTTCCCTCTCCCTCCCCTCCCGGATGACCTGAGCCCTGGGACCAAGCCTCAGGACTACCTGGCTTGATGACTCTCGGACCTGCTGTTTTTTTACTCTCCCTCTCTACCGCACCTGCTAACTCAACTCTGAATGCTCGTCTATGAAAAGCCAACTGACATTTACTCCTGAGGTGCTGACCTGTTGCACCCTCTGTTGCACCCTCTACAACCACTGTGATTATTAATATTTGACCCTGCTGGTCATCTAAGAACATTTGAACATCTTGGCCATGTACTGTTATAGTCTCCACCCGCCACAGCCAGAAGAGGACTGGCCACCCTTCAGAGCCTGGTTCCTCTCTAAGTTTCTTCCTAGGATCCTGCCTTTCTAGAGAGTTTTTCCTAGCCACCACGCTTCTATATCTGCATTGCTTGCTGATTGGGGTTTTAGGCTGGTTTCTGTATATCACTTTGTGACATCGGCTGATGTAAAAAGGGCTTTATAAATACATTTGATTGATTGACTGATTGTGTTAGCTGTGTTGTTGGCTAGCTCCTCTGAACAACAGTGTCCTGACGAATGAGCACAATTTTTATGCTCACTCGTTGTTATGGATGTATCCAAATAAATGTCACTAGAAAACAGCTTAAACAAATGCAAATCCAGCTACTTTGCTGTTATTCTGGCTGCACTTTTTGACGTGACTGTAAGTTAGCCATAGTTTTTATTTTGTATTTTATTAGGGATCCCCACTAGCTGCAGGTTAGCTAGCAAGCAAGGGACAAGAACGTTGCCAGCCAGTATGGCAATGGAACATTTAGACTGAACGACTGGGTCGCGTCTCTGGCAACCGAACCGTTAGAAGGAATTAACAGCCGGCTTGGGTAGCAACTCTAGATTTGTGTCGGGACTATATCTTGTGGAAGGATGAAATAGTATGAATAAATTCATAAAATGATTTTTTTTTATGAAGATATGTCAATCATTATTTGAATATGTTGGCAACCCGTTGTATAACAGGGATAATGCCCTCGAAGCCGGTGTTTGGAGGATATATTGGCACGGTTTGCCTCAACTTCGTCTAAGCCTAACAACACCCATGCCAATATATCCAAACACCGGCTTCTCAGCATTTTCACTTAGAGATTGATTATGATGTCATGACATTTTGATTAGATGTAAATTGGTGAAATAGAAATATGTTGCTGCTTTGGACAGTGCGGCCTTGACCGTGCATGCGTCATTACGAGCTGGATGCGCATACACCGGCCAGACGTAGGCCTATATAACAATCTCTATTTAGATCATATTAAATTGTGGGGAATCAGGATATCTGTTTCAATGGATCTCGATTTCAGTGCTGTTTTCAACTCAAACAAAATTCGACATATCTTAACATAGATAAGTATAAGAATTAGTTCAACACCCCATTGTTTTCAGCCCCAGAATAATTCATGCCAATATAATGAACCTGTTAAAATAATGCAGTAGTGTCAGTGTCGAATATCTGTATATATGTATCTGTAATATATGTATACCCATCTCCATGTTGCACTTTCCATTCTCCAATAATAGGCTATGATGGTCTATTTTGGTATGCACTCTTTGTAGGCCTATGCACATAGCCGCAGGAAGTAGGGGTATTAAGGGTGCTGCAGCACCCCCTGAGATGTTTAATTGTAATTGTATTTTATTTAACCTTTATTTAACTAGGCAAGTCAGTTAAGAACAAATTCTAATTTCCAATGACGGCCTACCAAAAGGCAAAAGGCCTCCTGCAGGGACGGGGGCTGGGATTAAAAATAAAATAAAAATATAGGACAAAACACACATCACGACAAGAGAGACACCACAACACTACATAAACAGAGACCTAAGACAACAACACAGCATGGCAACAACACAGCATAGTAGCAAGACAACATGACAACAACATGGTCGCAATACAACATGGCGGCAGCACAACATGGTAGTAGCACAAAACATGGTACAAACATTATTGGGCAAAGACAACAGCAGAAAGGGCAACAATGCTAATAATAGAAAAAATATTATATCAAAAGTTATATATTTTAGAATTTAAAAAAAAATCTCACAAAAGCAGTGCACTGGGCCTTTACTAGTCCTGTATTAGCGGACAGATATAACCGTCTGTAGCACGGATTTTTAAAAATAATTCTACAACCCCCTTCACAAAATATTTTCAGCCCCCCCTCTTGTGATTGATCTGTTAATTGATCTTGTTAATTGATCTCATATAGCAGATGTGCTTTGCCAAACAACACTTAGTTGCCTGACCGATCACATGAGACTTTGTGTAGCTCAGGCTAATGCAGTCTTGACTTTTGAAGATGACCTGGCTTCCATGTACCAGTCTGCTACATTGGCACCCGTGACCCGGATTACACAGTGATGTATGTCAAACAGCTGCTAGGTTTACTGCTGAGAGAGAAGGAGGAGGTGTTTCCTTGAACTATGTAACCTTGAAACCTGGGAGGTGAGCAGGGGAAGTCACACACACACACAAACATTATTACTTTAGTGCCTTGTTGCATAAAAAATGCAAGTATTCTGTGTATTTGCATTCTTCATTTCACTCTGTCATTTGGGTCATTATTGTGGAGTCACTACAATGTCGTTGATCCATCCTTAGTTTTCTACCATCACAGACATTGAACTCTGTAGCTGTTTTAAAATCCCCAATGGCCTCATTGTAACATCCCTGAGCAGTTTAATTCCTGCAGATCAGTTCAGAAGGACGCCTGAAGCGTTGATGTGTCTATGTTGTTTAATATACACTGAGTGTGCAAAACACCTTTTGCCCACAGAACAGCCTCAATTTACCAGGTCATGGACTACAAGGTGTCAAAAAGGTTCCACAGGTATGCTGGCCCATGTTGACTCCAATGCTTCCCACAGTTGTGTCAATTTGGCTGTATGTCCTTTGGGTGGTGGACCATTCTTGATACACAAGGGAAACTGTTGAGTATAAAAAACCCAGCAGCGTTGCAGTTCTTGACACACTCATGCCGGTGCACCTGGCATACCCCGTTCAAAGGCCCTTAAATATTTTGTCTTGCCTAATCACCCTCTGAATGGCACACACACACAATCCATGTCTCAATTGTCTCAAGGCATAAAAATCTTTATTTAACCTGTCTCCTCCCCTTCATCTACACTGATTGAAGTGGATTTAACAAGTGACATCAATAAGGGATCATATCTTTCACCTGGATTCACCTGGTCAGTCTATGTCATGGAAAGAGCAGGTGTTCCTAATGTTCTATACACTCAGTGTATAATCCACCGAATCATTATTAACTTGACCATGCTTAAAGATATTTTCAAATGTCTGATTCGTAATTGTTACCCATCTACCAATCACTGCCCTTCTTTATGAGGCTTTAGAAAAGCTCCCTGGTCTTTGTAGTTGAATATGTGCTTGAAATTCAATACTTGACTGAGGGACCTTACAGATGTTGTATTTATGGGGGACAGAGGAAGGGGTAGTTATAAAAAAAAATCATGTCAACACCTATTATTTCACACAGAGTGAGTCCATGTAACTTATTATGTGATTTGTTAAGCCAAATTTTACTCCTGAACTAATTTAGGCTTGCCTAAACAAAGGGGCTAAATACTTGCAATAACTACATGCAATTACTAAATTTTGCAATAACTACATTTTAGTTATTCATTTTTTATTTAAATCCCACTTTGTAACACAATAAAATGTGAAGAAATCCAAGGGGTCTGGATACTTTTGAAAGGCAGAGTCCATAGAAAGCACAGGTAAGAGGGGGATCAGACTGTAAACGTGCTGACACGGACAAGTGGTGTAAAAAATTATCCTATAGCCTCTTAAACTCTGCTAACTCTACTACATTTTTCACACAGCAATTATAATCACCCACTCAACATGTTTAAATGGCAGATTAGTTTCAAAGTACATCCTATCTCTGTGGTCAAATAACACCCTCTTTTTCATTAGGTGTGCTTGCTGAAAGGCAAGCACATCTCTGGGAATTGTCATACTTTTTCTTTTTAGCCTTCTGCAGCCACCTTAAACGCCATAACTGTAAAGCTACCAACACCAAAAAACGTTTTTTACTACTTTTAAAGGCTCAAAATGCCAGATCAGCCTTTGTCTCTCTGAGAAACATCTGGAGATTCAAAATAACAACCCACACAAAAATCGGGCTTTTTAATGTAATGTCAAATCAGTACTGCTCTATGGATCAGAAACATGGAGGACAAAAAAACAAACAAAAGTCAACCCAAATGTTCATACATAAGTGCCTATGACAGATCCTGCACATCAGTTGGTCAGACAAGGTCACCGACATCAACCTGTAGGAGGGCACCAGCCAGGTTCCTGTGGAGGAGGACATCCGAAGGAGAAGATGGGGATGGATCGACAACACCCTCTGAAGCCCCCTCCAACATCACCAGGCAAACCCTATCCTGGAACCAGCGAGGGAAACGGAAGAGAGGTCACCCAAGAAACACCTGGAGGCGGGAGCTCTAGGCAGACACCAAAATATCCTGCATGGGGTGGAACTAGATTGAGAAGACAGCCCAGAACTGAGTATGATGGAGAGGAGTTGTCAATGGCATATGCTCCCTAGGAAGCCATGGGTCTAACTAAGTAAGTATACTTTTAACACTGCAACCAGTTTTGCATAAATCCCAATACATTTCAATGGCCATACACTTGAATGGTAAAATTTGGCACCGTAACTAATCTTCAACCGTTTAAGCTGGAAGGGTCATTCAAACTTTCAAACGTGCAGACTGGTCTGGAATAGGTTGCTTGTATACAGCTTTTTGAAGCATCTAATCTTTTTGAACTGTAACCATGGGCTTGAATGGGAAGCATTTGGATTTGCCACTTCTCTTGAACCGTTAAAGCTACAAATACCAAACCAATGTTGATATGTAAAGACTAACTCATTTTAGATTGCTATATGTACTTTTTGAACTATAACCGTTTTCAATTTGCACAAAAGGTCCAAAGACTTCTGAGGCAAAATTTGGATTTGTCATTGCTCTTGATCCATTTCAGCTTCTAACACCAACCTGACGTTGAAATATACAGGCTGACTCAACTTAGATGGCTTCAACACAGCTTTTTACTACCATTCATACTTCATAAACTATAAAGCTTGTTGTATTCCCATTCATTTCAATGGGGTAATGCAACATTCTGAACTGAAATCCTTTTCACAAAACTTTCAGAATGTTCAAACTAAAACATTTTGAAAGCTTTAAAACGCATCCTATGGTTTATGATGATTTATAAAATGGGTTGTTTGGATCCTGTACGCTGATTAGTTGATAGCAGGGAGTTATTCACCACAATCCCTGGGTAATGCATCTTAACATTTCCATTTGTATTGTCAATGTGCATCCACTGTCCCACAGCGCAGCCAGGCAATCCATACTTCATCTCCCATGGAAAAATTGTCTAGACATTATTTCCCCATGCTACTAGGCTAGCATTTGGTTTGCAACAAGTTCGATTTGTCTAAATCTTGCTGTCTGCCTCTCCACCCTGTGCAACAATATTGCAATTTGCAATCTCCACCCGTGCCATAGAGAGACTGAACGCGCAGAACTAACAGATTCTCTGAGCCAGGTGAATTAATTTATCAGGATGATTATAATGGATATATTCAAAGAAATGGCAATAGAAACAAAGGTAAAGAAAACAAAAATGTACATAGTTTGCTGTCATTTCAGCTTTAATGTGATTGTGTGTAAGCTTTAGTTGGCTAGCTAGCGGAGGAGAAGTAGCTAGCCTGCATGGCAACCTTTTTTGCTTAGAACGTTTGGAAGGGACAACCAGCCTGTTTGTCTAGCAACTTCAGAATCTCACAACTAATAAATGTATTTTGCCTGGACTATATTGTTTGCTGGAAGGATGAAACAAAACAAATGTACTTATTAAAATAACGTTTTTAATGAAAACATATCGTTAGTCTTTTAAAAATATTTTGGCAACCATTTTATATAAGCAATAAGGCACTCGAACCCGGGAATTATCGCAAAAAACACCCTCCTAAGGGCTGTTTCCCAGGGCCTTCGCTTCATGTCGGGCCTAAAAACAACCCTTAGCCAGGAGTTATTCAAACAATAATTCCTGGGTTCTCATGCCTTATTGTTAAATAGTACTCACTCTAGCCTACTATACTAGCCCACTATAGATGCGGTAAAGGCGTCAATGGAACGCAGACGATGCATTGACCAGATTGGCACACATTCAACAAATCTGATATAACAAAGTGGATATCCGTCAAATCCGTTATGATTTATGTATTGTAACAGGCCCACAATGTGGTTACTTAAGTCTGATTTGGATATATTTGTCTGTTTTCACTGCATAACATGTAAAAGTAGTCCCTTTTCAGGTTTAGAAGAAGTGACTGCTAAATGCTAACTCTCGTTCGTTTAAGCTGGTTTGCATAGCTAGCATAGAGAAATCAGTGGTGTTAGTCAAAGTCTTTTCTAACTGTAATGCAGTTGATTAGTAACAATGACATGAACATGTGTTGTGGTTGACATCCATACAAGCATTATACTCAGATATTTATCTCAACATAGTGTGAAATACACATATTAAGAATAGCCTGAATGTAGGGTAATTCTGCTGGGGGACAATAAGGTAATTCAGATCTTTCCTCCATGCATTTCCATGGCAATTACATTGTTTTGGTTGAGTTCAATTGACCTCTGTACTCCATCTATAGAACAAATTACCATCATGTCACAATAGCAAGCACATTTAGTTCCGGGTGGAGAATGCTGCGTTCAGTACATGGTTCTGTGCATGTGTCTGATATGGAACATTTTGATGTTGATGGATTGTTTTTTGACTGTTGTAACACTTACAGTACCTCATCCTCCTTGATATTTCATCAAATATGAAACATCACACTTTGTCACGACTCCGACCGACGGTGACTCCCCTTCCCGTTCGGGTGGCGCTCGGCGGTCATCGTCGCCGGCCTACTAGCTGCCACTGACTCTTTTTCCTCCCCCTCCTTATGGGTTTATTTGTTACACCTGTGTTGAGGTGATTATAATTAGTTGGGCTTTATTAGTCAGCCAGCCCGTACGTTTCTTTGTGCGGGATTGATCAGTTGTACCTTGGTATCGGGAGTAGACGAACGTATTGTTTATTTCGTTCGTAGAGTGTATTTGGACTGTTTTTTTGTCCCCCGTGTATGGGGCATTTGTTTGTACACCCAGTGTTTTCGTGGGGACATTGTTTACCGTGTGTGCATTAAAAGCACTATATTGAACTCTCTGTTGTTCCTGCGCCTGACTTCACACCCCCCGACACCCAGAGCGTTACACACTTGGTGTAAATCTTTTTAGTACGCATTCACCATCAAATGTCTTTGAAATGATATTGTAAAATAAATGTTCATTAACGCTATTGAAACTATGAAATTATTCCAATGTCTCGGGTACCATGTACCTTTTTATGAAATTGAGCACACTGACAGATATTAAGTCAACTTTGATTAATACCATAATAGAAACTGTACCGCTTACGACCTTTGTTTGATGTCAGTCTTCGTTGGAGACTACCTGTGCTGGAAGACATCTGCAAGATGATGCTGGCAGACCTCAATTCTAAATGAATGTCATATCAATTATCCAATTTGTTGTTATTTTTGTTTGCTATAAGTTGTAAAACATTACCAAACTTCATTTGAAACTAGTAATTAAGTCGTTTTTGAAGAGGGCTTCTTTTACTTTTACTTGAGTAAATTACAATCTAAGTAACAGCACTTTACTTAAGTACATTTTTTCAATACTCTACCCACCTCTGCTACATCTACCATTACTACTGCCATCCCTGCCACTGCCACTACCGCAACCACTACTATTTCACAACCATAAATACTAGCAAGCACACGCATTCACTTCAGTAAATGCCCTTTTCTAGTAAAATTTTTGTTGTTTATTATGATCAGCCCTGTTATCTGAACATCAGTCAGGCTGCTTCACTTGAACCGAGGGAATGGACTATGTCATGATTCTGCTTACGTACTACGATCACTATGAGCCGGCAGGCTCTGTCGATTATTCTCTATCATCAAATAATTTGTTGCTGAAATACAGTGCTGGCTCCTCAGTTACCTTTATTAGGCCCCGCTCGGCGCTTGGCAAGGGAACCCAGGTCACACAAGGACAGACCAGAATAGGAAAAACAGCCCAGCCAGAGCCTGCAGCCTGCAGCCAAGCTATAAGAGTGGCAGAAATCCAGCAGCACCAACTACTGTTAGTACATCAGCCAGAGAGAGAGAACAATCCCAAGGCCATTTAACAAGGAACCACTGGGCAGAGAAACACACACTTCAACTACTATACACTATAGGCCTACCACCAGAGCCAGATATGTGATAAGCACCATACATGGCACAGTTACAGTGCATTCGGAAAGTATTCAGACCTCTTGACATTTCCACGTTTAGTTACTTTACAGCCTTATTCTAAAATGTATGAATTATTATTTTTTCGGCCTCCTGAGTGGCGCAGCGGTCTAAGGCACTACATCACAGTGCTAGAGGTATTACTACAGACCCGGGTTCATTCCCGGGCTGTGCCGCAACCGGCTGCGGCCGGGAGTCCCATAGTGCAGCACACAATTGGCCCAGCGTCGTCCGGGTTAGAGGAGGGTTTGGCCGGTGGGGCTTTACTTGACTCAACGCTCTCTAGCGACTCCTTGTGGCGGGCCGGGTGCCTGCAGGCTGATCCCAGATGCCAGTTGAATGGTGTTTCCTCAGACACATTGGTGAGTCTGGCTTCCGTGTTAAGCTGACGGGTGTTAAGTAGCGCGGTTAGGCGGATCATGTTTCGGAGGACGCAGGACTACACCTTAGCTTCTCCCGAGCCCGTTGGGGAATTGCAGCAATGAGACAAGATTGATAAAGGGGGGTAAAATATAAAACTGTTTTTTTCTCATCAATCCACACACAATACCCCATAATGACAAAGCTAAAACAGGTTTTTAGAAATGTTTGCAAATGTATAAAAATTAAAAATTAAATATTTCATTTAAATAACTATTCTGACCCTTTACTCAGTACTTTGTTGAAGCACCTTTGTCAGTGATTATGGTCTCGAGTCTTCTTCAGGTGTGCCAAGCTACAAGCTGTATTTGGGGAGTTTCTCCCATTCTTCTCTGCAGATCCTCTCAAGCTCCATCACTTGGGTTCAAGTCCGGGCTCTGGCTCAGACTTGTCCCAAAGCTACTCCTGCGTTGTCTAGGCTGTGTGCTTAGGGTCATTGTCCTGTTGGAAGGTGAACCTTCACCCCCAGTCTGAGGGCCTGAGTTTTCAACAAGGATCTCTCTGTACTTTGTTCCGTTCATCTTTCCCTCGATCTTGACTAGTCTCCCAGTCCCTGCCACTGAAAAATATCCCCACAGCATAATGCTGCCACCACCATACTTCACTGTAGGGATGGTGCCAGGTTTCCTCCAGAAGTGATGCTTGGCATTCAGGCCAAAGAGTTCAAACTTGGTTTCATCAGACCAGAGAATCTTGTTTCTCATGGTCTGAGAGTCCTTTAGGTGCCTTTTGGAAAATTCCAAGCGGGATGTCATGTGCCTTTTACTGAGGAGTGGTTTCCATCTGGCCACTACCATAAAGGCCTGATTGGTGGAGTGCTGTAGAGAAGGTTGTCCTTCTGAATGGTTCTCCCATCTCCACAGAGGAACTCTGGAGCTCTGTCAGAGTGACCATCGGGTTCTTGGTCACCTCCCTGACCAAGACCCTCCTCCCCCGATTGCTCAGTTTGGCCGGGTGGCCAGCTCTAGGAAGAGTCTTGGTGGTTCCAAACTTCTTTCATTTAAGAATGATGGAGGCCACTGTGTTCTTTGGGACCTTCAATGCTGCAAAAATGTTGGTACCCTCCCCAGATCTGTACTTCGGCACAATCCTTTCTCTGAGCTCTACGGACAATTCCTTCAACCTCATGGCTTGGATTTTGCTCTGACGTGCACTGTCAACGGTGGGACCTTATATAGACAGGTGTGTGCTTTTCCAAATCATGTCCAATCAAATGAATTTACCACAGGTGGACTTCAATCAAGTTGTAGAAACATCTCAAGGATGATCAATGGAACCAGGATGCATCTGAGCTCAATTTCAAGTCTCATAGCAAAGGGTTTGAATACTTATGTAAATAAGGTATTTCTGTTTTTTTATTTTTTTATTAATTTGTACAAAATTCTAAAAACCTCTTTTGCCTTTGTTGTTATGGGGTATTGTGTGTAGATTGATGAGGGGGAAAAATAATTGAATCAATTTCAGAATAAGGATGTAACGTAACAAAATGTGTAAAAAGTCAAGAGTTCTGAATGCACTGTATATACATTTGATGTAGCCTGTAGTGTATGTGTATGTTTTTTCCCTTTGGGCTGAATGATAAAATCCTGCGATTCCCTCCCCTTAGCCACATCAACATGCTACTCTGTCCCTCAGCTTTCATGAGCAGTTGAGAAGGTTTGTGGTTACTAAGCAACCATCATCAAGTCCCACTCAGGCTAATCCAGCTATCAAGGCCAGGATCTCGCCTTGACTGGAGCCTCAGAGACAGCTGATAGGTTACGTAACGCCACCCTCCCTCTCTCCCTCCACCCGTCCCTCTCTCGTTTGTCCACAAGGACATTGCTGCTAATAGATACTGTCTTATGTATGTTACTGAAGGCCAGCTAAAATCATAGCAATTGACTACATTACAGCAGGTATATGATAGTATTTTGCTGAACCTGATAATCTATTTGCACAATAAATGCTGAGTGTACAATAAATGCTAATGAGATTGGCGTTGAAGACACTAAAATGGTGATAACAGTGCTGTCGTTAGCTTGGAAAGAGGCTGTTAAAACCTGACGAGTACTACATAGATAACCTCAAACGCTAACCGCCGTGTACAGTAGACGGTATTGAGCTTGGTGTTTAGAAAGGGCATTAGATTGCAGTACAGTAGACAGTGGTGGAAAAAGTACCCAATTGTCATACGTGAGTAAAAAGTAAAGATACCTTAATAGAAAATGACTCAAGTAAAAGTGAAAGTCACCCAGTAAAATGCTACCTGAGTAAAAGACTAAAAGTATTTGGTTTTAAATATACAGTTACATACACCTTAGCCAAATATATTTAAACTCAGTTTTTCACAATTTCTGACATTTAATCTGAGTAAGAAATTCCCTGTCTTATGTCAGTTAGGATCACCACTTTATTTGAAGAATGTGACATGTCAGAATAATAGTAGAGAGAATTATTTATTTCAGCTTTTATTTCTTTCATCACATTCCCAGTGTGTCAGAAGTTTACATACACTCAATTAGTACTTGGTAGCATTGCCTTTAAATTGTTTAACGTTTCGGGTAGCCTTCCACAAGCTTCCCACAATAAGTTGGGTGAATTTTGGCCCATTCCTCCTGACAGAGCTGGTGTAACTGAGTCAGTTTTGTAGGCCTCCTTGCTCGCACACGCTTTTTCAGTTCTGTCCACACATTTTCTATAGGATTGAGGTCAGGGCTTTGCGATGGCCACTCCAATACCTTGACTTTGTTGTCCTTAAGCGATTTTGCCACAACTTTGGAAGTATGCTTGGGGTCATTGTCCATTTGGAAGACCCATTTGCGACCAAGATTTAACTTCCTGACTGATGTCTTGAGATTTTGCTTCAATATATACACATCATTTTCCTGCCCCATGATGCCATCTATTTTGTGAAGTGCACCAGTCCATTCTGCAGCAAAGCACCCCCGCAACATGATGCTGCCACCCTTGTGATTCACGGTTGGGATGTTGTTCTTCGGCTTGTGCCTTCCCCTTTTTCCTCCAAACATAACGATGGTCATTATGGCCAAACAGTTCTATTGTTGTTTCTTCAGACCAGAGGACATTTCTCCAAAAAGTACGATCTTTGTCCCCATGTGCAGTTGCAAAGCGTAGTCTGGCTTTTTATGGCGGTTTTGGAGCAGTGGCTTCTTCCTTGCTGAGCGGTCTTTCAGGTTATGTCGATGTAGGACCCGTTTTACTGTGGATATAGATACTTTTCTACCTGTTTTCTCCAGCATATTCCCATCCAGCAGCATACCACCCTGCATACCACTGCTGGCTTGCTTCTGAACCTAAGTAGGGTTGGTCCTGGTCAGTCCCTGGATGGGAGACGAGATGCTGCTGGAAGTGGTGTTGGAGGGCCAGTAGGAGGCACTCTTTCCTCTGGTCTAAAAGAAATATCCCTATGCCCCAGGGCAGTGATTGGGGACACTACCCTGTGTAGGATGCTGTCTTTCGGATGAGATGTTAAACAGGTGTCCTGACTCGCTGAGGTCATTAAAGTCCCCATGTCACTTATTGTAAGAGTAGGGTTGTTAACCCTGGTGTCCAGGCTAAATTCCCAATCTGGCCCTCAAACCATCATGGTCACCTAATAATCCCTAGTTTACAATTGGCTCATTCATCCCCCTCCTGTAACTATTCCCCAGGTTGTTGCTGTAAATGAGAACGTGTTCTCAGTCAACTTACCTGGTAAAATTATGAATAAATTTAAAAAAGGTCATTTTCTGGGATTGATTTGCACTTTTCGCACCAAAGTACGTTCGTCTCTAGGAGACAGAACGCGTCTCCTTCCTGAGCGGTATGACTGCTGCGTGGTCCCATGGTGTTTATACTTGCGTACTATTGTTTGTACAGATGAACGTGGTACCTTCAGGCGTTTGGAAATTGCTCCCAAGGATGAACCAGACTTATGGAGGTCTACAATTTTTTTTCTGAGGTCTTGGCTGATTTCTTTTGATTTTCCCATGATGTCAAGCAAAGAGGCACTGAGTTTGAAGGTAGGCCTTGAAATACATACACAGGTACACCTCCAATTGACTCAAATTATGTCAATAAGCCTATCAGAAGCTTCTAAAGCCATGACATCATTTTCTGGAATTTTCCAAGCTGTTTAAAGGCACAGTCAACTTAGTTTATGTAAACTTCTTCTGACCCACTGGAATTGTGATACAGTGAATTATAAGTTAAATAATCTGTCTGTAAACAATTGTTGGAAAAATGACTTGTGTCATGCACAAAGTAGATGTCCTAACCGACTTGCCAAAACTATAGTTTAACAAGAAATGTGTGGAGTGGTTGAAAAATGAGTTTTAATGACTCCAACCTAAGTGTATGTAAACTTCCGACTTCAACTGTACTTAAGTATCAAAAGTAAATGTAATTTGCTCAAATATACTTAAGTATCAAAGTAAAAGTATAAATACTTATACATTTTAAATTCCTTATATTAAGCAAACCATATGGCACGATTTATGTTTTTTTTTTTTACTGATAGGCAGGGGCATACTCCAACACTAATCCTTTACAAACAAAGCATTTGTGTTTAGTTAGTCCACCAGATCAGAGGCAGTAGGGATGACCAGGGATTTTCTCTTGATAAGTGTGTCAATTGGAAAATGTTCCTGTCCTGCTACGCATTCAAAATGTAACGAGTACTTTTTGGGTGTCAGGGAAAATGTACGGAGTAAAAAGTACATTAATTTCTTTAGGAATGTAGTGGAGTGAGTAAAAGTTGTCAAAAATATGAAAGTAAATTACAGATGCACAAAAAAACGACTTAAGTAGTACTTTAAAGTCTTTTTTACTTAAGTTCTTTATACCACTGACAGTAGACTACAGTACTGTAGGCCTACAGGTGATAGCATTTGTTCAAGCTATGCCACTGACAAGGCGATGACAGTGTATAGTAGAGATGATCCAGATATGCTTCATGTGATAGAGCCCTGCCACCACACAGGGATGTTTCTCCTCAGTGACTTTGCTCCCAGCCTTTCTCCTCTTGCATCATCTTCGCTTAAAAAAAAAAAACACTCCTACTACACACACACACATAATACGTTGGCTGGCTGCCACATTCACTCTGCAGTCATATACAGACAGTAACATGCCTAATAGTAAGTTGGAGATGTGGTTTTGATTGGGTGACACTGAGATAACGCCCTCAGAAGCCTGGAGTTTAGAAAGTAAATTTGCTATTACTTTTAAGAGGATGGAGTGAGCAATGTTTTATTGAATTATTCACAAGCCAGATCCCTGCTAGAGCTGCCTTCACCTTACAGCGCTCCTGTATCAGTAGTGATTGAGAGATACGGAACAATGTTTACTGTGAGCCAATGTAATATGTATCCTTTGTGTGAACGTGTGAGTGCACTTAACATTATGGGATAATATAATTTTAATGAAGGGAGTTATTTCAAGAAGAACTGACAGATAGAAATGTAGACATTAAATGTATTATAAATGGGCCAGAGATGTGTTCAGTAGTGCACGTACAGTGCCTTCGGAAAGTATTCAGACCCCTTGACATTTTCCACATTTTGTTAGGTTACAGCCTTATTCTAAAAGTAATTAAATCTTTTTTTTCCCTCATCAATCTACACACAATACCCAATAATGACAAAGCAAAAACAGGTTTAGAAAGGTTTGCTAATTTAATTTTAAAAAATGAAAAAGAGAAATATCACTTACATACAGTAAGTATTCAGACCCTTTACTCAGTACTTTGTTGAAGCACCGTAGGCAGCAATTACAGCCTCGGGTCTTCTTGGGTATAACGTTGCAAGCTTGGCACACTTGTATTTGGGGAGTTTCTCCCATTATTCTCTGCAGATCCTCTCAAGCTCTGTCAGGTTGGATGGGGAGCGTTGCAGCACATCTATTTTCAGGTCTCTCCAGATATGTTGGATTGGGTTCAAGTCCGGGCTCTGGCTTGGCCACTCAAGGACTTTCAGAGTCTTGTCCCGAATCCTCTCTTGCGTTGTCTTGGCTGTGTGCTTAGAGCCGTTGTCCTGTTGGAAGGTGAACCTTCGACCCCAGTCTGAGGTCCTGAGCGCTCTGGAGCAGGTTTTCAACAAGGATCTCTCTGTTCTTTTCTCCATTCATCTATGCCTTGATCCTGACTAGTTTCTCAGTCCCTCTGAAAAACATCCCCACATCATGATGCTGCCACCACCATGCGTCACTGTAGGGATGGTGCCAGGTTTCCTCCAGACGTGACGTTTGGCATTTAGGCCAAAGAGTTCAATCTTGGTTTCATCAGACCAGAGAATCTTGTTTCTCATGGTCTGAGAGTCGTTTAGGTGCCTTTTGGCAAACTCCAAGCGGGCTGTCATGTGCCTTTTACTCAGGAGTGGCTTCCGTCTGGCCACCCTACCATAAAGGCCTGATTGGTGGAGTGCTGCAGAGATGGTTGTCCTTCTGGAAGGTTCTCCCATCTCCACAGAGGAACTCTGGAGCACTGTCAGAGTGACCATCGGGTTCTTGGTTACCTCCCTGACCAAGGCCCTTCTCCCCCGTTTGCTCAGTTTGGCCGGGCGGCCAGATCTAGGAAGAGTCTTGCTGGTTCCAAACTTCTTCCATTTAAGAATGATGGAGGCCACTGTGTTCTTTGGGACCTTCTATGCTGCAGAAATGCTTTGGTACCCTCCCCAGATGTGCCCTGTCACAATCCTATCTCGGAGCTCTACGGACAATTCCTTCAACCTCATGGCTTGGTTTTTGCTCTGACATGCACTGTCAACTGTGGGACCTTATATAGACAGGTGTGTTCCTTTCCAAATTTATTTTTATTTTATTTTACCGTTATTTTACCAGGTAAGTTGACTGAGAACACGTTCTCATTTGCAGCAACGACCTGGGGAATAGTTACAGGGGAGAGGAGGGGGATGAATGAGCCAATTGTAAACTGGGGATAGGTATTATAAATCATGTCCAATCAATTTAATCTACCACAGGTGGACTCTAATCAAGTTGTAGAAACATCTCAAGGATGATCAATGAAAGCAAGATGCTGTCACACCCTGATCTGTTTCACCTGTATTGTGCTTGTCTCCACCCCTCACCAGGTGTCTCCCATTTATACCTGCTTTCTCTGTTTGTCTGTTGCCAGTTCGTCTTCTCCCGTCAAGTCCTACCAGCATGTTCCCGTGTTTCCTGTGCTCTAGTTTGAGTTTTTCCTAGTCTTCCCAGTTCTGACCTTTCTGCCCGTCCTGATCCTGCCTGCCTGCCGTCCTGTACCTGCCTGACTCTGATTTGGATTACGACTCTTTGCCTGCCGCTTGTACTATAATAAACTCTGAGACTTGTACTATCCACCTCCTGTGTCTGCATCTGGGTCTTAGCCTGAGCCGTGATAGATGCACCTGAGCTCTATTTCGAGTCTCATAGCAAAGGGTCTGAATACTTATGTAAATAAGGCATTTATGGGTTTAAAAAAAAAACTGTTCACATTGTCATTATGGGGTATTGTGTGTAGATGAGGATTTTTGTTTATTTAATCCATTTTAGAACATGGATGTAACATAACAAATTGTGGAAAAAAGGGAAGGGGTCTGAATACTTTCCGAATACACTATGTATTCATTAATGTGTGGCCACACACATGGTTCATTATGCAGCATTGGTTAGGTTTCTCAATAGCCTACATACATTTTTATTCATTATTATTGCTAGGTATTACTGCACTGTTAGAGCTAAAATCACAAGCGTTTTGCTGCACCTGCAATAACATCTGTAAATCTGTGTATGCGACCAATCGACTTTGATTTGATTGTAATTCATGCTGTTATCAAAACCATCTGGGGAAAAAAACATGGAAGTATATTTTTTTATCTTTACAATAACAAAGAAAAGCTGAACTTACAGTGTGTCCTACAGGCACTTCTTCAATTTGGGGGGCGAAGCATGTATATTCTTAAGTTACAATATAAGATATCTTATACATGTTACGTGTAATTTAACTTTCATTTCCCACAGGCATTTGGAATAAATATTTTTATTTGTCTGCTGGATGCCCTCGCTTTGTATTTTTTTGTCAACCAATTGTGTTTTTTGTTAGCCAATCAGCTATTTGGTTCCTATTCGGTTATATCCTGGATTTTGAACTGATTGGCTTGTCAGATGCTCGTATCAGTGGAACCATGTCTTTGATTGGTCAGATGTTGGTGAGATACACATTCCTTTCCCTGCACTTCCAACAACAACATATAACCTTGCTTACTGACCCAATTCAGTGTTTATTTTCAATTAATGGGTAGATAAGGTCTATGTTGTTATTCAAGGTTCCAGTTTGAGTCTGGCTCTTTATCAGTAATCAAAAAGGGAAGCGGATCCAGTAATTGCTCAGGCGTATTTGTTTTGGCTCTATTATTATGCTGCTCCAGAGTGAAGACACACTGACAATGCTGGACTCCACTCACTGGTCTCTTATGCTACTGTTCAATACCCATTTATTTCTCCTATGTCACATTCTGTTTCTGTTACTCTTCTATCTTCGTTCCCGTGACAGATTCACAAAGTAGGATGAAGTTGCTCTTAGACACTGATCTATGTTGGGTTTATGGTTAAGACTGGCTAGAGCAAACGGATTTTACATTTTTGCATGGAGTGGGTAAAGGCAGAGAGGAATAAGAGGAGCGAGAGGGTCTCCGCCAAAAATCTGTCTGCGCAGATTAAGCACACTTGGTCTGCTTATGCTTATAGCATTAAGCAGACCAAGTGAGGAGTTTTTGTATGGGGGGCAATGAGACACTGTTGAATTTGGTCAAGATAAAAGTGAACTGCTGTTTTGATAGGTGAGGCTTATTTGACGAATAGAAGTTTCATAATGCTTAGGTTACTACGAGTGTACTAATATGTTTTCTACAAAAGATCATTGGCTTGAATGTTCCCACCTGATCTCGCCTTCTCCCGCCTGCCTTTTGCCTTTGCAGACATGTATTTCCATTGTAAGAGCGGTCAGTCAACCATCTTGTCAATATAATAGATTATCGTTGATAGAGGCCTCAAATGTCATATGACAAGCAATTTCAGTCACATGTCCTGGTGACGTCAAACTAGCTGGGGTCAAAGGTCACCTCTTGTCATGTGACTTCTGCCTGCAAGCTACTGACATCAGACAGATGTGTCATCTGTCAGTGATAATGTGCAAATGTAAAATGTGCACTGATCATAGTGTCTGTGCTTATGAATATGACACAGTTTCCACAGTGTATCTCTGGATGAACTCTGGATGAACTCTGGATGAATGGGGCAGTCTGGACTGGGTCAGTAGCAGCAGCAGGCTGCTGTATGGGCTGTAGAGTGAAGAGACTTGAGGAACCGGCCGTCTCTCCGACCCAGCTGCACTGCTGCTTACCGAGCTCTTAAAATAAGGAGCCGTTTAAGGTAATAAAATAATTAGAGGCCCGAAATCAGCACTCTACTTTTAGGTCTCTCTCTCTCTCTCTCTCTCTCTCTCTCTCTCTCTCTCTCTCTCTCTCTCTCTCTCTCTCTCTCTCTCTCTCTCTCTCTCTCTCTCTCTCTCTCTCTCTCTCTCTCTCTCTCTCTCTCTCTCTCTCTCTCAGTGCATGCTGGGTGTTTTTGGAGGTTGAGTGTTTGGTGTGGAAAGCTCTATCCTAACTAACTTTCTTGATTATTTTCTTTACATGTTATTTTCTATGGTGGAGGGTTAATACAGTATTTGTTTTAGCGGTATCCAAAGTTTTTTTTCAAAGTTAGGGTGGAAGAGGACAGAGTAACTTTCCTGGGGTTTGGAAGGTGTGGTGCGCGCAATGGCTTCTCAGCCTAGTGCGGAGGAGACGCTGTCGATACAGCATGGATTCAGGTGTGTTCCTGAGAATGGAGTTAAGGTGGAGGAGGTTCTGCTCGCGGTCGGTGAACAGGTAGGAGCTGAGTTTATACATTCTGCTTCTAGAATGAACAAAGCTGTGGTTGTGTTCATGAAAAGGGCTAATTTGGTTGGTAGGCTAATTGCTAGCGGAATATTTGTAAGGGATGTGTTGGTGTCAATTTCACCTCTCTCTACCCCTTCAACAAGAGTTGTAGTGGCAAATTTGCCTCCGTTTATTACGGATGATCAAATTAGGAAAGAGCTGAGTCATTTTGGTAAGTTTGCTAGCGGTTTCCGTGTACTATCAGCAGGGTTTCAGGCAGATGCCGTTAAGCACGTTGTTTCGTTCCGGAGGCAAGTGTTTATGTTTCTGAACAACAATGAGCAACAGCTAAATGTGCACTTTAAAGTGAGACATGGGGAGGGGCTCTATGCAGGTTTTGCCAGCACAGATAGTCTACGGTGTTTTGAATGTGGGGATTTGGGGCACAAGAGTTTTGCGTGCCCACACAAAGGCCGTAGACAAGGTGAGGGTACAGGCGCCAGTGGGGGAAATCGAGATCAAAGTGCAGGGGGTAAGGAGATGCAGACAGCAGAGGCTGGGCCTAGTCAGGCTAGAGATGGTGGTGTAGATGAGGCTGGGCCTAGTCAGGCTAGAGATGGTGGGGTAGCTGTAGCTGAGTTTAGTCAGGCTAGAGATGGTGGGGTAGTGGAGGCTGGGTCTAGTCAGGCTAGAGATGGTGGGGTAGTGGAGGCTGGGTCTAGTCAGGCTAGAGATGGTGGGGAAGCAGAGGCCGGGTCTAGTCAGGCTAGAGATGGTGGGGTAGCTGAGGCTGGGCCTAGTTATGCTATGGAGGGTGGTGTAAAGGGTGCTGGGTCTAGGCAGGATATGGATGGTGGTATAGCAGAGGCTGAGTCTAGTCAGGCTACGGATGGTGGGGTAGATGATACTGGGTCTAGTCAGGTTATTCTAGAGGATGAGGAGAGTATAGTGGGGAAGTGTAAGAGATTAGGGGGGGGAGGAGGAGGGTGTCAAGCGGAAAAGGAAAAAGGGTGTGGACAAAGGCACCATGGAAATGTTGCCTGTTGCTGTGGGTGAGGCCCTAACCAGAGAGAAAGGGCAGGTGGTCAGGGTGGGAGATAGAGAAGAGGAGGAAAGTGAGTCTGAGGAAGAGGATGAGGAGTTATTTTTTTCAGACTCCTCTTCAATTGGCCCGGAGCTGACAGCCAGTCAACCAGAGGGGTCTAAGTACACGTTGAGAGAACTGACAAGGTTCCTGAATGAGACTAAGGGGAAAAAAGTTAATCTTGAGGCTTTTTTTCCTGATCCTAGAAAGTTTGTAAGATCAGTACAACATGCTATGAGAAATGAGGGGCATGGTGTCCTCTCACCCAGGAAACGGTTTAGGTTGAGGAAGTGGGTCACAACAGTGCGTAAAGGTTTACCTTCAGACACTGTTTAAATGTTTAATTTCTTTCTGACACTGGGGCTTTTTGAGCTTTGCTATTGGTCTATTTCTCTGCTGGCTTTTCTCCCACTTCTTATGGAGACTCTTCGGGTAGGCTCGCTTAATATAAATGGCGCCAGAGATGCGGGAAAGAGGAGTGTGTTGGGTGAATATGTCAAACAAAAAACAGTACATGTGTTGTTTCTGCAGGAGACGCATAGTGATGTGGTGAATGAAGTTGATTGGGGGCTCTGGTGGAAAGGGGCAAGTGTGTTGAGCCATGGGACAAATCTTAGTGCAGGGGTGGCAGTCCTTTTTGCACCGGGTCTGTCTGTAAAAATTTGCTCCTCAAAGGAGGTGTGTAAGGGCAGGTTGCTTGTTGTTAAAGCAGAAATTAACAGCATGGGTTTTGTTTTTATAAATGTGTATGCGCCTAACACAGGGAGAGAAAGAGGGGTTCTATTTGGGAGTCTTAGACAGGAACTCTCACAAGTAGCGCCTGAGGAGACGCTGGTGATCGGAGGTGACTGGAACTGTACAATGGATTTTACAAAAGACAGAAATGGGGAAGAGCCTCATTCAGTGTCAGTGGGAGTGTTAGGGGACATCATTAATCAGTTTGACCTAGTGGATGTTTGGAGAACTAAACATCCAAACACAAGACAGTATACATGGGTGAAGGTCTTTGGGGCTAGGGTGAGTGCAGCCCGACTTGATCGTTTTTACATGTCCAGGAATCAGAGCAATAGGCTGCTGGGCGCTACCATTCTCCCAGTGGGGTTTTCGGATCACCACATAACCATGGCTCGGCTGTCTATTTCACCAGGGCCCGGCAGGCATCTTATTGGAAGTTCAATGTAAAGCTCTTACAAGATGCCACTTTTTGCTCAGGTTTCCAGACTTTTTGGGAAAGGTGGGGGCAGCGAAGAGAGGAGTATGAGTCTCTGAGTCAATGGTGGGATGTGGGGAAAGTGCAAATTCGGCTTTTCTGTCAACAGTACACAGCTCTCTCATCCTCAGAGGCTAGGAGAGTATTGGGGGAACTAGAGCGGTGTATTAGTGAGATGGAGGTAGAGAGGGTGGGGCAAGGCAATGTAGGCCTCCAGGCTAATTTAGCCGAATTACGTAGGGACCTGGGCAGTTTTTTCCAGGTTAAAGCAAAGGGAGCACTTGTAAGAGCTAGGTTCTCCATGCTCAAGGAGATGGATGCTCCCAGCTCCTTCTTCTTTGGTTTGGAAAGACAGAGCAGTGAAGCCAAGGGTATGCATTGTTTACGGCTCTCTGATGGGCGGGTGACCTCTGTGGTGGGGGAGATGCGGGAGCGGACTGTGGAGTTTTATACTGAATTGTATAGGGCAGAAATGTGTGATCCTATGTGTGCTCAGGTCCTGTTCGCAGGACTCCCTAAGCTCTCTCGGGCACAGAGGGATGAAATGGACAGTCCTCTGTTGTCACATGAACTGGCAGAGGCCGTAACCCAGATGTCCCCCGGTCGTGCACCGGGGGTCGATGGACTCCCAGTGGAGTTTTACAAAAAATTCTGGGGAACAATTGGACAGGACTTCTTTTGCGTCTTGCGTGAATGCGTCGGGGTAGGAGAGTTGCCGATGAGCTGCCGTCGGGCGGCTCTGACTCTCCTGCCCAAAAAAGGGGACTTGTGTGAACTTAAGAACTGGAGGCCTGTGGCATTACTCTGTGCGGACTACAAGATTTTTGCCAAGGTCCTCTCTAACAGACTGAAGTCCCATCTGGACTCTATAATACACAAGGACCAGACATATTGTGTACCGGGACGCTCAATCACGGACAACTTGTTCTTGATTAGGGACATGTTGGACTTGTCGAGAGGTTCTAATGTGAACTTTGGACTGGTCTCTTTAGATCAAGAGAAGGCCTTTGATAGAGTGGATCATGAGTATCTGTTTAATGTGATGTCTGTGTTTGGGTTTGGGAAGAGTTTTGTGACCTGTGTGAAGCTGTTGTATGCTGGGGCGTCATGTATGGTTAAGGTGGGAGGGGGGCTCAGTAGGCCAGTCTGGGTGAGACGGGGCATTAGACAAGGATGCCCTCTATCTGGGCAGCTATACACACTAGCCATTGAGCCTTTTTTAGGACTGCTACGCAGGAGACTGCAGGGAGTGTGCTGGACAGGCATGGGTGTGGTGACAGGAATAGCAGTCTCAGCATATGCAGATGATGTTTCTGTGATGGTCAGGGATGGGCAAGATATGCAGGAACTAGAGACTAGTCTGAAGGTGTACGAGGGAGCTTCATCAGCTAAGGTAAACTGGGGAAAGAGCAAAGCTCTGTTATGTGGGGCATGGGGGGATAGGGCTCCTCCTCTCCTTACAGGGGGTTTGCAGTGGGGTTGTGAAGGGCTTAAAGTGTTGGGGGTGTACCTGGGCTCGGAGAGGTGGGTCAGGAAGAACTGGGAGGGGCTGTCACAGGCAGTGGTGTCAAGACTGGCCAGGTGGAGGTGGCTCCTATCTCAAGTGTCATATAGAGGGAGGGTGCTGATAATTAACAACCTGGTGGCATCTTCCTTGTGGCATAAACTGGCTGTCCTCAACCCCCCCGCCGGTCTGCTTGCAGACCTGCAACGCAAGCTGGTGGACTTCTTTTGGTCGGGACATCACTGGCTGAAGGCAGCAGTGTTGTACATGACCGTCCACGAAGGAGGACAGGGCCTGGTGGAACTGGAGAGCAGGATGGCTGCTTTCCGGCTAAAGGCGGTGCAGAGACTGCTGTACCATACTGATGTTGGCTGGAGGGAACCAGCATGCGCACTGCTGAGGAGAGCTGGCGGATTAGGGTTGGACCGGCAGCTGTTCCTCATGAAGCTGGAGAGGCTGAGTACAGCAGGTCTCTCAGAGTTTTACTCTGCGGTGCTGAGGACCTGGCAGCTATTAAGGCCCACACGAGAAGGGGGTGTGGAGCCTGGGCAGTGGGTGTGGGAGGAGCCTATTTTCCACAACCCAGCCATCCCTTTGAGATCGGTTCAGTCTGCCACCCTGCAGAGGCAACTGATGGCAGGGGGTGTACAAAGGCTAGGTGACCTGAGAATGCTGGGAGAGGAGGGGTGGAAAACCCCGGAGGTCTTGGCTCAACAAACAGGAATAACGTCTCTTAGGCTGCTGGAGAGATTCCTGGAGGAGGTCCAGGAGGCACTGTCTGAGCAGGTAAGGGGGGTGTTTGAGAGGCCAAAGGGAGAGGGGCCACCAATGTTTCCGCCACTGCAGGTGACGGCAGAGACTGGAGACTGGCAAGGGGGTCTGGAGGACTTATTAGATTTTAACACTCCGAGCCTGGGGGAGTTTGAGGGGGTGGGAGGTAAAGCCCTCTACAACCTCTGCGTTAAGGTTAGGAACATTAGAAGCCTAACAGGAGTGAAGGCACATCAGTGGCAGGGGGTATGTGGGGTGGAGAGTATGGTGGGGTTTAGATGGAGGGCGCTCTACAAACCCCCAGTACCAAAGAGGTCAGGGGACCTCCAGTGGAGGGTTCTTCATGGAGCCCTGGCCACTAACAGCTGGTTGGCACGGGTTGATCCGGGAATTGGGCAGGGGTGTCCTTTCTGTCAAATGAAAGAAACTGTGATTCATGTGTTTTCTGTGTGCACCAGGTTAATGCCATTAATGTCTCTGTTGGAATGTCTGTGTGAGAGGTTGGGGGTGGTTTTTGCTGTTGGGATGTTTATAATGGGATACAGGTATTCGAGTAAGGAGAAAGCAAAATGTGTGTTGTTGAATTTTCTGTTTGCTCAGGCAAAGTTAGCTATTTGGCTAACAAGGAGAAACAGGGTCAAAGGTGGGGGGATAACAGACCCTTTACTACTGTTTAATGGGATGGTCTCTGCGCGCCTTAGGGTTGAGTTTGAGTTCTATAAAATGATAAAATGTGTGGAGATGTTTGAAGAGATATGGTGTGTTGGGGGGGCTGTCTGTATAGCTGGGGAAGATGTTTTGGATATACGGTTGTAGGAGAGGGTATTGTTTTTGTGTATGGTGATTTGTATCATTTGGTAGATGGAAAGGTGAGTATGGTACATGTATGCAGTACAGGCTATATTTTGGTTTTTTTATTTTGGGGGGGGTGGCGAGTTTGAAATGAAATGAGAATGTTTCAGTAAAGAAAGACCAAAAGTCAAAGTTTTGGATGGTAGTTCAACTGCCTGTGTCTCAAATGACAACCTATTTTCTATATAGTGCACTTTCTGAATTGACTCTGAAATTAAGTGGAATTGACTACGATCTTGTTGGCTAGAGACTTTGCTTATTTCTGCTTGGCGGGTCACAACAAGGAAACTAATACATCTCTAGGTGGGTCACAGCGCAGAAAGTTTGGCCACCTCTAGTGTGGTGAGGAGTGGAAATAGAATGTTGTTGTGGTTGAAGAGATGTTTAAATGGTGGAAGATCAATCTGGTTGCTACTGAAAAGTGGTGCCAAAGTAAATGTTTTGTCAAAATTAAGGCTTTACCTTGTATTGCCCAAAATATTCAACCTGACCTGGAAAGGGGGTGGTCCTAACAGGGACTGACCTCAATTATGTTTGTTAGTGACATGGGGAACTGGTTTGATATCCAAGAAGTCATTCTGTGGGACAATATATATGGTAGTGCGTTGGGAAACTGACCACCATCTGCGGTCAGTTTGTTGCAAGAGGCTTGTAGTTCCTTCATTGACCAGGGAATGAGGATTCAAGGGCAGTAGTGTCACAGTAAAAAAAAAAAACATGTTGAATGGCCTTTCAATGTATCATTTATCCTGTTTTCAGACTATGAGCTGCAGTGTGTCTCGTTAAAATCCTTTCCAGTTTTCCCCCAGTCAAGTTAAGTTTAGCTTGTTAAAGATAATATAGCCTCTTCATGCTATAGTGTTTCTGTTATATGGAATCAGAAAGTAGTAGCCACAAGATTTCACCTTTCTCATAGAATAAAACTCTAAAGTAGGTAAAAAAAATTACGTTGACTTCTGGAAGACGGCTTCCTATTCAATAATGTTTATTTGCGCTGAGCAGTTCCAGAACTATTCTCCTTCATCACAGCAATGTTCTGCCAGAGCAAATAAACATCACAGAGGCAAAGCCGGCATCTTACACTCTCTCTGTATTTACAAAACGTGTGTTCTGTTCCCTTTGTTTTTAAAACCCTCTTAGTTTCTTTTTGACAGGTCAGAGAGAGAGAGGGAGAGAGAGATGAGAGAAAGAGAGTCTAAAAGAAAGAGAGAAAGAAAGGAAGATACTTGAAACAAACCTGACAGCCTCGCTCCCCACGATGCCGGCTCTAGGGGTGTTTATATCGCTGTTACCATAGAGACGAGCCTCTCCATTCTCCTTTATGTAATAAAGTTTTAAAATTCATCTTTGTGAGGATGAAAGAATAGGGAGCTCCGAGTTTTCGGGAGAGATTTAAACAACCTTTAAGACTCAATCCCTTCCAGGTCCTCAGAATCTGTTTCAAATAAGGATCTGTTGTTATCTGTTAACAAATCAGTTTGATTCATTGTCATAAATGTGTCATTTCAGTGAAGACAGATAGATATTGTGTTGATGTTTCCATCACAGCAGCATTAGACCTGGCTTGGTATATTTCAGTCAGCAGGGAATGGGTTAAGAGGAATTACTCATCAATGTTTCAATGAACGAATGATTGATTCATGTTCCCGGCTGCTGAAAGAAAGAAAATAACTGAAAGAGATTAAATGAGGACGAGCAGAGTGTTCTCTCTTTCGCTCGGTTGCTCCCTCTCTCTCCTGTCTCCCTCCCTCCCTCTCACCCTCTCCCTATCCTGCCTCCCTCCCTATCTTTCCCTCATCCTCTCTCTCTCTCTCTAAATCACCCACCACACCCCGCTCTCTGAGTCTCAGTGGGCCCTAGCTGCATGGAGCAGTGAAGGGGGGAAATGTGTTACACAGCATAAAGCAAGAGTTGCATGGAAAGAGACTTTTAATCTGACAGCAGGCCCTTTGGCTTATACACATGAGAAGGAGAGGAGAGGGAGGGAGGAAAGGGATCTAGTCAGTTGCACAACTGAATGCATTCAATTGAAATATGTCTTCCGCAGTTAACCCAACCCCTCTAAATCAGAGAGGGGCTGCCTTATTCATTATCCACTGCGCCCGGGGAGCAGTTGTTGTTGGGGGTTAACTGCCTTGTTCAAGGGCAGAACGGCAGATTTTTGCCGCCTCTGGGATTCAAATCAGCGACCTTTCGATTACTGGCCCAACACTCTTAACCGCTAGGCTACCTGCAGAGAGGAGAGGAAGGAAGGAGCGGTCATACCATGAGGGGTCATACCAGATGCAAGGAGGGGTCATACCAGGTCAAGGAGGAGGTCTGATCTTAATTCATACTATGTCCTCAGAGCCTCCAGGGTCCTCCAGTCCATTATGGCTTATTTACAGCCGGCAGATGGCTGCCGTCCACAGGGGTCTTGTGGACTGATCGTCGTTGGATTTTTCCATAGGATGTATGTGTGAATGCAGCTTTCGGCTGTGTGAACGCAAATCCGCCTGTAAATATTCAGATTTGTTTGAAATATACTGCAGTGGGTGAAATACAAACGATTAGGAAGACAAGTGACGTGATCTATTCTTATTATATTATACAGACAATCCATTCTTAATATATAAACTTAACAGAAAACAGTGAATTTCATACATTGCTAATGATAGATTTGAACATTGAGATACAAACTCACCTGTTTTTCCAGGAGAGGTAGAGTTCTGTACACCACTCACTCTGGCTAATGTTTATCCAGCATCTAAAATTGGTCAAGTTGTTTTTTACTGCTCAGCAGCAATGTTTTTCCCATTGTGGAATTCTCACATTGATTTATTTTCTTCATAAGGACTTTGCAGCAGATGGGTTACATTTAGTGTGCTACTTTTGACCAGGTCCTATTGGGCTCTGGTCAAAAGTAGTGCACTACATAGGGAATAAGGTGCCATTTGGGATTCACCCGAGATTATGAGACCATGCCATTGACAGTAAGAAGAATGTCAATATTATATAGTGGAGTGCCTCCATAACAAAGAGCTAGCCTTCAACCATGTCAGGTTTAATAGTAGCAACACTACTGACATATATACGGCTATATGTAAGCCCATTTACTACCCTGTCTCGTAAGAGAATTGATCGTATTTCTCATGAAAATATATTCGAATGAATGTAACTTGTGTTTATTTGCTAATAACTGTAACGAGTAAGTTGGTCAGGACTGTTTTTAAAAGGTTAATTACTTGAGTTTACCGGTTCTTACTTAAGTTTACTAAGTATTACTTAGTATTACTTAGTATTACTCCTTATAGCAGCACGTGATATCATTGCTTAAACTGAGAGATAAATCCCTCTAGGAAGTTGCTTAAGCTACCCAATGAGAGAAGAACCAGGTCCCAGACAGTAGCTGTATATAAAACTCCCTGACTACATAATCTTAATCAGGTCTGGGAAAATAACCCACGCCAACTATAAATATGCCAGGCGGAGAAATGGCGTGGGATTATCCCACTGTCTGGGAATAGAATACAAGGGGCCATTTAAAGAGCTGTTCCTAGTAGTCGGCCTCTCAAGTAAGGGGCCCGTAATTGCTGAGTGATAATTGGGAGTTAAAACTGTATCACGCCTTAAGGCCCTGTGTAATCTATTTAAGAAAGCAGTGTGACAGATGCCTCGCTGACCCACTTTTCAGACCACTCTACGGAACAGCACTGTTAGGCACGTAAATGCACATCTAGAGCTGCCTGGCTGCATATCTGGTTGTGGCTGTCTGGGTGTCTGTCTAAAATGACCTTACTAAGAAATACAAATATAAATAAATACAAAATAAGTCCCCTTACTGAAACACCTAATATTGTTGGGAACTTAATAACTCACATGTGAAGTGCTTGAATCAGAGATGAGATTGGACAACATAAAAAGGTTTAATACAATGCTTTGGAGATAGGGAGCAGATGTGGACCTCACCTGGGGATGGCAGGTAGCCTAGTGGTTAGAGCGTTGGGCTGACAAGGTAAAAATCGGTTGTTCTGCCCCTGAACAAGGCAGTTACTGTAAGCCACTGTTCCTAGGCCACCATTTGTAAATAAGAATTTGTTCTTAACTGACTTTATAAAAAAACGGCAGTGTACCATTAAGTGGGTCTCACCTGTACCACGCAGTTGGAAGTTAATTTTGATTTGTTTACACCTGTTTTGAAAGAGAAAAACAAATCCAGTCCCAGCATGCCCCCCCCCCCCCCCCTACGCTGCTGCTACTCTCTGTTATTATCTATGCATAGTCACTTTAATAACTCTACCTACATGTACAAATTACCTCAATTACCTCGACACCGGTGCCCCCGCACATAGACTCTGTACTGGTACCCCCTGTATATGGCCTCGCTATTGCTATTTACTGCTGCTCTTTAATCACTTGTTATTCTTATCTCTTACTTTTGGAGGGGGGGGGGGGTATTTTCTTAAAACTGCATTGTTGGTTATGGGCTTGTAAGTAAGCATTTCACTGTAAGGACTACACCTGATGTTTTCGGCGCATGTGACCAATACGATTTGATTTGATTTGATACCAGATGTGAACATGGTCAAGACGTTTCATTACCGTTTAACTGCAAGTCAACTCCACCTCCATAAGACATGTCGGGACATGGAAGTGAAAGGAAAGAGAAGTTACAACAGAGTACCACAGGCTATCATGAGTCCCATTTGGAGCCATGTAAGACTCATGTTTGTATAGAGATTTGTGTTGGCGCTGTGGTTCAGTTATTATGCAACTGCATCAATCAAGAAATGGGAAAGGCAATTCATCGGCTAACTAGCAGAAAATCACATCTAAACTAATTCCAAGAAGTGGAGACAGCAGTTGTTCTACTAAATGCAAAACCAAAGCCACATTGTGTGGGCCTACATAAGCATTCATGCACAAACCTCTGCATTTCTATCAGTCTCTGTGTGATGAGTAACAGTAGCACGGGTTCCTAATGAGTGTGTGTGTGTGTGTGTGTGTCGTAAGCTCTGCATGGTTCATCTGAGGTGTGTTTTTGTAACAAATCGAGCGATGGTTTGACAGTGAGATTAGTGGGCAGCGTGCCCAACGATGCCACCGGAGTTTCCTCTTGAAGCACTGCCAAAATGTCAGCCTTTATAGTGTGTGTCGTGATACCCCACTGGACTCTCTGTAATGTGTGTGTGTGTGTGTGTGTGTGTGTGTGTGTGTGTGTGTGTGTGTGTGTGGTGTGTGTGTGTGTGTGTTCTTCCTCTTTAGGTCTGTAAATGTGTCACAGTTTGCAAGGGTGTCTCTCGTTTCAGGGGATGTGTATGCGTGTTGGTCTATCTATTATTATTAAGCTTAGGATTGTTCTCATAAAAGTATATGTCACAGCGTGTACTAGTTTGCTTGTGTGAGTGGGTGGGTGGGTGGATTAGTGGGCTCATGAGTTAATAAAGACTCCAAAAGTACAGTACTGTACATTTGTTTCTATAGGCCTATTATGGGTGTTTTTGATTTCAGGGTGTGTTTGCGTGTGTCTGTGTTGGTAGGGCTACCCTGTTTGAACAGTTGCCATGCTTCATCAACCTCCGTGAGAGCACGTCTTGTGTTTTTGTACAAGCATTGAGCAACCATTGTTAAGCAGCAAAACATACCCACTGTTCGACATAACCTCTTCTGGCACCATTTTGTCGATGCCCTGACCAAAACACTTTTTCTCAATCTGTGATGATATCAGACCGTGTTCTAATCACAATGGCCTGTGTACTAGTTCATCATGTCATTGTGGTGTGATAGCTTTGTTTATTGTTATTTTCTTTGTGTACTTTTTACCCCTTTTTCTTCCCAGTCGGCATCCTGGCCGGCATCCTGGCCCCTCCCCTAACCTGGATGACTCTGGGCCAATTGTGCACCAACCCATGGGTCTACCGGTTTGCAGCCTCAGACCACTGACCCACTCGTGAGGCCCCTTTGTTTACTATTTTTTTGGAACAAACTAATCGATTGATAACCAAACTTACAGGACATTCTATGATGAAAGTAATATGTGAAACCCTTTAAAAAGTTATATTTGTTTGTAGTCTTCAAAAAGGGTGTTAGGGGACATTGAGAAGGTGGGGCACGCCGGGGCATGGGACACACACACACACACACACACACACACACACACACACACACACACACACACACACACACACACACACACACACACACACACAAAGCTTAGATAAACCATGTACATTCCCTTAATCATTAAGCCTGTGTGCCTCTTATTCTCCTGAACCCCTGCTGTTCACTGCACTCTGCTCTGCCCCCACTCCCAGAGAGACATACGTTTCACCATGGGTTCACCCACATAGGACAGACACTGTATTATCTATGGGTTAACCCTCACACCTCAGGCAGGGTATGGCATGGTGTGCACGTGTAATCTAGGCTTAACCTAACAACACCTTCACTCCTCAGATTACACTTTTTGTCTGGAGTTATACTGTACCATATTTTACTTGTTAAAAAGTTCAATTTTTCACTCTATAGACCTTTGGCAAACTGAGGCGCATGTCACAATGAAGCTAACATTGGAAAACGTGTAGTTTTTCATGCCATCAAGTTTGATTGGCATTATGAAATCTATAGCAGTACAAATATCTCAAAATAAGTGATTTTGTACTTTGGATACAAGAGTAGCATGTAGGCCTACACATGTAGTATCTTAATTTGATCAATCTACGCCGCTGGAAATTCAAATGAGCCTCGTGATTTACATAAATTCACTGAAAACCTGCAGTTCTCTTTTTCTCACTAGCTCTCTCACCTATCAAAACTCATTTCACGTAAGAAAGTATCACTTTTTTTGAATAATTAAATTCTCATGCTGTAGGAATACAATATTTCACAACTAAAACACATATATACAGTACCATTCAAATGTTTAGACACACCTACTCATTCAAGGGTTTATCTTTATTTATACTATTTTCTACATTGTAAAATAATAGTGAAGACATCAAAACTATGAAATAACACGTGGAATCATGTAGTAACCAAAAAAGTGTTAAACAAATTGTCACAGATCCTCCCGGTACTGCTGCTCATTCCGTTCACCAGCTCCAGAGGTCTACGTCACCGGCCTTCTAGGCGTCACTGAACTGGATTCATTACCACCGGACTGTCTTGTCTCATTACGCACACCTGGTTCCCATTCCCCCTGATTAGTAGGTGTATATATGTGTCCTCTGTTCCCCATTGTCTTTGTCGGTTATTGTTACCATGTCCGTTGGTCCTGTGTGTACCTGTGCTATTGTATCGGCTTCCATGCTACGTGTTATTGTGCACTTGTTTTACGAGTCTCGTCCCGTGTATTATTTAGAGGTTTACACCTTGCTCTTTTGTTTAGGTGGTGAAAATAAACCCCCCTATTTCGTATTCCTGCACCTGTCTCCAATCATTAGACAACGTGACAGAATAACCAACCTCCAAAATGGAGACAGCAGGAAAGACCGAGCTGTCGACCATCATAGAAACAGTCCAGCATCAAGAGGACTGTCTCTCCAGACTCAGCAGCGCCATGGACAGCGTGCTGGCAACCATCCTCTGTTTGGAGGGGAATGTGCAGTCCCTCCAGTCTCCTTCACCGGTTCCGGCACCAGACCCCCCGCCACTATCTGTCTCCACCCCATCTGAGCCGGTCCATGGAATACACCTCTCCCTCCCGGAGCGCTTTGACGGCACGCCAGAGAGATGTAAGGGATTCCTTCTGCAATGCGACCTGTACCTAGCTCGCTACGCCGAGGCTTTCTCTGGGAGAGACAGGGTTGCCACTGTCATCTCGACACCGACCGGACGGGCCCTGGACTGGGGTGAAATCTGACAACGCGGTTGGATTAACAAGAAGTTAAGCTTTTAAACGATGTAAGACACTTGTATTTTCATGAATGTTTAATATTACGATTTTTGTATTTTGAATTTCGCGCTCTGCAATTTCACCGGATGTTGTCGTGGTGGGACGCGTCCCACCTAGCCCAAAGAGGTTATTAACCAAGGATGGCCCAGGGCAGAGCGAGGGCAGTCGATTATGTGGAGACGGATTCTTTCCTGGTGATTCCCAGAGAGACACAGGATGACAGGAACAGTTCTCTCACAGACACGGGCAAGGAGCTGTCCATTGAGAGCGTTGGCATCGAGGGGTGAATCGAGTGGAACAGTGTCCAGGCCCAACTGGATAACAACACCTCGGTCCAGGAAACTCTCGTCGGTGCCCGAGTCGATGAGGGCAGGCAGAGGAAAAGCCTGGCTCTGCCACACAAGGGTGTCGTCAAGCAAGGGTCTGGGGGGAGATGGGCCAGCGATTTGGCTCAACAGTATAACTGCCGAGCCACCTCCCTTAGCTGGCCACAGGGAACAAGTGGAGACGAAGTGATCAACCTGGCCACAGTATAGGCAGTTCCTAGTGCTGATTCGCCGCTGCCACTCCTCAGGTGAGAGACGGGCTGAGCTGCATGGGTTCAGGTTCTGGAAGAGACTTAGGAAGGGAGGCAGTTAGCCATCCGGCGCCGACAGAGATGGCCGCCTCGCTTCACGTTCCTAGGAAACTATGCAGTATTTAGTTTTTTTATGTGTTATTTCTTACATTGTTACCCCAGGAAATCTTAGGTTTTATTACATACAGTCGGGAGGAACTATTGGATATAAGAGCAACGTCAACTCACCAACATTATGACCAGAAATACGACTTTCCTGAAGCGGATCCTCTGTTTGGCCCACCACCCAGGACAATGGATCGGATCCCAGCCGGCGACCCAAAACAACGGCGCCGCAGAAGGGGCAGACAGAGCGGTCTTTTGGTCAGGCTCCGTAGACGGGCACATTGCGCACCGCTCCCGAGCATACTACTCGCCAATGTTCAGTCTCTTGACAACAAGGTAGACGGAATCGGAGCAAGGGTTGCCTTCCAGAGAGACATCAGCGACTGTAACGTTCTTTGTTTCACGGAAACATGGCTCACTCGAGATACGCTATCGGAGTAGGTACAGCCACCTGGTTTCTTCACGCATCGCGCCGACAGAAACAAGCATCTCTCTGGTAAGAAGAAGGGCAGGGGTGTATGCCTTATGATTAACGAGACGTGGAGTGATCATAACAACATACAGGAACTCAAGTCCTTTTGTTCACCTGACTTAGAATTCCTCACAATCAAATGCCGACCGCATTATCTACCAAGAGAATTATCTTCGATCATAAGCAAAGTCGTGTGTATTCCCCCACAAGCAGACACATCGACGGCCCTGAACGAACTTCATTTGACTCTATGTAAACTGGAAACCACATATCCTGAGGCTGCATTTATTGTAGCTGGGGATTTTAACAAGGCTAATCTGAAAACAAGGCTCCCTAAATTTTATCAGGATATCGATTGCGCGACCCGGGCTGGCAAAACCCTGGATCATTGTTATTCTAACTTCCGCGACGCCCTCCTTTCGGAAAAGCTGACCACGACTCCATTTTGTTGCTCCCAGCCTATAGACAGAAACTAAAACAGGAAGCACCCGTGCTCAGGTCTGTTCAACGCTGGTCTGACCAATCGGATTCCACGCTTCAAGATTGCTTCGATCACGTGGACTGGGATATGTTCTGCATAGCGTCGAACAACAACATTGATGAATACGCTGATTCGGTGAACTAATTTATTAGCAAGTGCATCGGTGATGTTGTACCCACAGCGTCTATTAAAACCAGAAACCGTGGATTGATGGCAGCATTCGTGCAAAACTGAAAGCGCGAACCACTGCTTTTAATCAGGGCAAGGTGACCGGAAACATGACCGAATACAAACAGTGTAGCTATTCCCTCCGCAAGGCAATCAAACAAGCTAAGCGTCAGTATAGACAAAGTAGAGTCACAATTCAATGGCTCAGACACGAGAGGTATGTGGCAGGGTCTACAGTCAATCACGGACTACAAAAGAAAAACCAGCCTTGGGGGGCCTTGGCTGGTGAGGGTTTGGTGGAGAGGATCTGAGTTTGCTGGGTTCATACCTTGGCCAGATCATACTGTCACGTGGATCGGAACAGGTGAACCCAAGAGCAGACTCAGACAAGGAGACTGGGATGAGGTAACCAAGGTATTTATTGAAACACAGGTGGAAGATGGGGTGCAGGCCAGGGGAAGCTTGTGCGGGTTGCAGGAAGCCAGGTGTGGAGGCTGAGCATGGAGCGAGGGGGGATGGGACTGGGTAAGCAGGTCCGGAGAGGAATCCAAGGACACAGTGGAGTAGGGGGTCCAGGACAGAGTAGCAGGACTGATGAGACTTGGGACTGGAGACAGTGGCCAAAGTCAGAGCGGAAAGTCAGAACTGTAACGGAGAGGAAACAGCGTCATGCAAGGGAAAACAGCATAGCACGAAAACAGGATCACAGCAGGAACAAATGGCTAAAAAAACGCAGACTGACTGAGCAGAGGTTACGATCTTGCAGCGTGGAAGTGGCAGGGCTGAGTATTTGTAGAGGTATTGATTATGGAACAGGTTGCAGCTGGTGAGGATCTGCTCTGCCTCCAGCACACCTGTCTCCGCCAACACAATCACACAGACACACAGAGGAAGAGGGAGAGAGCACTGGGGGAGTGAAGGTAGGTTAGGGCGACACAGGATGAGAAGTAGAGGGCGTGGCAGGGGAAAATGTAATAAATTCTCCTGCTCCAACCCAGGTAGGATGCAAGATCTCCCCTCCTTTTCTGTCAACTCAACCAGTGTGTTTTCCCATTAAATTACCTGAATATCCTAGCCCCTCACTCACGTGAGCTCTGATAGATTCCGGAGCTGCCGGGAATCTTTTAGACAGCGCCACTGCATTACGCATTCCTTTGGTTCCCCTACAGTCACCCATTCCGGTTCGAGCACTGGATAATCATCCAATAGGGACAGGGCTCGTACATCACATCACTGTTCCCGTTTCTCTGCTGACCTTTGGGACTCATTTAGAACATATCCCCTTTTTGATTATAGACACCCCACAGACCCCGTTGTTTTAGATCTCCCCTGGTTGAGTTGGCATAACCCTGTCATTTCCTAGTCCGAGGGGGGACTGCTGGGTTGGTCTCGTGGTGTCTGTCAACACCACTATGATGGAAAGTACGGAACACGCCCCTCAAGTGGAGTTACCGGAGGAATACCAGGATCTGCACCGGGTTCTCTAAGACACTGGCTACATTCCTGCGTCCTCATTGCCCCTGGAACTGTGCCATTGACCTGCTGTCTGACGCTGCCCCCCCGAGAGGACACGTCTATCCCCTCTCCTATGCGGAGACCTAGGCCATTGAGATCTATGTACAGGAGAGCCTCCAGCAGGGTTTTATCCGCCCTCTATGTCACCAGCCTCATCAAGCTTATTTTTTGTGAAAAAGAAAGATGGGGGACTGCGTCCCTGCATAGATTATCGAACTCTGAATAAAGCAACCGTTAAGTTCTATCATTTACTTCTCATCCCAACCATCATCGAACAAATGCACGGGGTGCAATACTTCACGAAACTGGACTTGAGGAGCGCCTACAATCTGGTGCACATTCATGAAGGCAACGAATGGAAATGGCCTTTTCCATGACCACGGGCCATTACGAGTTTCTCGTAATTCCTTTTGGCCTATCTAATGCTCCTTCAGTCTTCCAGGCCTTTATTAACGAAGTGTTTCGGGGCATGCTGGGATGGGGTGTGGTGGTTTATATTGATGACATTTTGGTCTATTCTGCTGACCGCACCCAGCATGTCTCATTAGTCAGGTCTGTGCTGGGAAGACTGTTGGAGCATGATCTATATGTTAAACAAGAGAAGTGTTTGTTTTTCCAGCGGCCTGTGTCCTTTTTGGTCTACCTCATATCCACGGAGGGAATGGAGATGGCGGAGCAACGTGTCAACGCAGTCAGGTCATGGCCCATCCCCATGGCCCGTCAACGCAGTCAGGTCATGGCTTCAGCATGGTGGTCGTGCCTCTTACCTCCCTGCTGAGAGGAGGTCCCCTGCGGCTTAGTTGGACGGAGGAGGCGGAGAGGGCATTTGAGACACTGAAAGCACGCTTCACCACTGCTCCCATGCTGGCACATTTTGACCACTCACTTCCCTTCATCGTCAAGATGGATGCATCCGAAGTAGGAGTCGAGGCAGTGCTGTCCCAGCGCACCAAGACCCCTCCAAAGCTGCGGCCCTGCGCCTTTTACTCCAAGCAGCTGAGCCCCGCCCAGAGGAACTACGACGTAGGGGACTGGGAACTATTGCTGGTCAAGAAGGCTCTGAAGGCGTGGAGGCACTGGCTGGTCCAACCACCCTTTACTGGTGTGGACAGACCACCGCAACCTGGAGTACATCAGGGCAGCGAAGAGGCTAAACCCGAGGCAGGCCAGGTGAGCTCTATTCTTCGCCAGGTTCCAATTCATGCTTTCTTATAGGCCAGGCTCGCCTCTATGACACAGAGGAGAGGGAGGGAGAGGAGACTCCCATCCTCCCTCCATCCCATATCATCGTGCCAGTGGTGTGGGATGTGGACTCCAACATACAGCAGGCCCTGCACACGGAACCCGCACCTGCAGTGCCCGGGGAACCACGTCTACATGCCCACGAGGTGTGTGGGACAGCCTCCTTGCTTGGGCGCACACGGCGCCTGTGTCGGGTCATCTTGGGATAAGCCGTACCATCGCCTGCCTGATGGAGAAGTACTGGTGACCCACCTTGGCTAGAGACACCCAGGTTTACGTCTCTTCCTGCTCCATCTGTGCTCAGTCAAAGACACCCAGACACCTCCCTTATGGAAAGCTCCTTCCCCTGCCAGTTCCACAACGACCCTGGTCTCACCTCTCGGTGGACTTTGTCACTGACCTTCCCCCCTCCCAGGGGAACACCACCGCTCTCGTCGTTGTGGACCGGTTTTCCAAAGCTTGTCACCTCCTTCCTCTGCCTGGGCTCCCGTCGGCCATACAAACTGCGGAGGCTCTTTTTATGCATGTCTTCCAGCACTACGGGATCCCAGAGGACATTGTGTTAGATCGTGGCCCTCACGTGTATGGAAAGCGTTCATGGAACGCCTGGGGGTCACAGTCAGCCTCACCTCCGGGTACTGTCCTCAAGCTAATGGGCAGGTGCAGAGGGTCAATCAGGAAGTGGGCAGGTTCCTGAGGTGTTACTGTCAGGACCGGCCGGGGGAGTAGTCTGATTTTCTACCTTGGGCTGAGTACGCGCAGAATTCCCTCCAGCACTCCTCCACTAACCTCACTCATTTCCAGTGAGTGTTGGGGTATCAGCAGGCCCAGACACTTTGGCATCCGAGCCAGACTGAGGCCCCTGCGGTGGACGAGTGGTTTCGGCGCGGTGAGGAGACCTGGAATGCTGCGCACACTCGTCTCCAGCGGGCCGTGCGTCAGAACAAGGAACAGGCCGACCGCCACCGCAGTGAGGCGCCTGTCTTCTCTCCAGGCGACTGGGTCTTGCTCTCCACCCGGAACCTGCCCCTCCACCAGCGCTGCCGGAAATTGAGCCAGTGGTTTGTGGGGCCGTTTAAAGTCCTGAGGAGGGTTAATGAGGTAACGTACCATTTGCAAGGCCAGTGGTGCCTGGTCCCTTCGCAGAGGCTGGACCAAGCAACGTCCCACCTCCTCCTCTGGACATCGAGGAAGGTCCGGCGTATTCAGTCGGTGAAGTCCTGGATTCGAGGCGTCGGGCAGGGCGTCTCCAGTACCTCATCGACTGGAAGGGGTACGGCCCAGAGGAGCAGTGCTGGGTTCCTGCGGTGAACATCCTGGACGCTTTGCTGACTAGGGATTTTCACCGTCGGCGCCCTGACTGTCCCCGAGGCCGGCTTCCATGTGATTGTGCACTTGTTTTACAGGTCTCGTCCCATGTATTATTTTGAGATCTCAAAAGGTTTTACGGATGTACCATCGAGAGCATCCTGACTGGTTGCATCACTGCCTGGTATGGCAACTGCTCGGCCTCTGACCGCAAGGCTCTACTACCTGCCATCTAGGACCTCTATACCAGGAGGTGTCAGAGGAAGGCCCTAAAAATTGTCAAAGACTCCAGCCACCCTAGTCATAGACTGTTCTCTCTGCTAAAGCACGGCAAGCGGTATCGGAGCGCCAAGTCTAGGTCCAAGAGGCTTCTAAACAGCTTCTAATCCCAAACTATAAGACTCCTGAACATGTCTACCCAGACTGTTTGCATTGCCCCCCCCCCCCACGCTGCTGCTACTCTCTGTTATTATCTATGCATAGTCCATTTAATAACTCTACCTACATGTACATATACCTCAATTACCTCGACACCGGTGCCCCCGCACATTGACTTTGTACCGGTACCCCCTATATATACCCAGCTATTGTTATTTTACCGCTGCTCTTTAATTATTTGTTATTCTTATCTCTTACTTTTTTAAGATATTTTCTTAAAACTGCATTGTTGGATAAGGGCTTGTAAGTAAGCATTTCACTGTAAGGTGTTGTATTCGGGGGGGCATGTGACAAATAAAATTGGATTTGATTTAAAGGACACCAAAAAGAGGAAGAGACTTGCTTAGGCCAAGAAACACGAGCAATGGACATTAGACCGGTGGAAATCAAATTTTAGATTTGTGAGATGCAAAGCAGATGAACGGATTATTTCCGCATGCGTGGTTACCACCGTGAAATATGGAGGAGGAGATGTGATGGTGTGGGGGTGCTTTGCTGGTGACACCGTCTGTGATTTTTTTAGAATTCAAGGCACTCTTAAAACCTGTTATGGCTGCAAGGGAAAGTATTGAGTAGCCAGATAAAAGATGCCCATTTCAAACGGCCTCGTACTCAATTCTTGCTCGTACAATATGCATATTATTATTACTATTGGATAGAAAACACTCTCTAGTTTCTAAAACCGTTTGAATTATTTCTCTGAGTGAAACAGAACTCATTTGGCAGCACTTTCCCTGACCAGGAAGTGGAATGTCAGAAATATATGCTCTGTTCAACTTCCTGCCTATACATGGTCATGACACGTAGGAGTCTACGTACACTTCTTACGCCTTCCTCTGGGTGTCAAGAGGATGTGAGAGAAGAAATTTTGTGTTTATCTTGGTCTGAGGTGGAATAAAAGCTATTTCTTTGACGTGACCGTCCACTTCCGGTACTCTGAAGCGCGTGACTTGGACATGGATATGCGTTCTGTTTTGCTCCCGTTATGGACGACTAACATCTCCGTCTTAGATTTTATTTGATACATGTCACCATATCATCGTAACGTATGTTTTTTCAATATAGTTTCATCAGATTATTGAAATTTTTTCGGGAGTTTTGCCGTGTTCCGTTCTCTTCCGTTTGTTTACATGGAGAGATCCGTGCAACCCGGCTAGCACGCTTGCTAAATGGAGAGAGAAAGTTGCCATTCTGAATCCAAACAACGACTCATCTGGACAAAGGACACCTTGTTCAACATTCTGATGAAAGATCAGCAAAAGTAAGACCCAATTTATGATGTTATTTCATATATCTGTCGTGCATGTGAACTGGTCGTGGGCGCCCAAGTGTTTCTGGCTATTGTGGCTACGCTAATATAGCGCTACATTTTGTTTTCGCTGTAAAACATTTAATAAATCGGAAATATTGTCTGGAATCACAAGATGCCTGTCTTTCAATTGCTGCACACTATGTATTTTTCAGAAATGTTTTATGATGAGTAATTAGGTATTTGACGTTGGTGTCTGTAAATATTATGGCTGCTTTCGGTGCAATTTCTGATTGTAGCTGAAATGTAAACTATGATTTATACCTGAAATATGCAAATTTTTCGAACAAAACATATGCTATACAATAAATATGTTATCAGACTGTCATCTGATGAAGTTTTTTCTTGGTTAGTGGCTATTTATTTCTTTATTTGGTCGAATATGTGATAGCTAGTGATGGAGTAAGAAACTGATGGAGTTAGAAAAGTGGTGTCTTTTGCTAACGTGGTTAGCTAATAGATTTACATATTTTGTCTTCCCTGTAAAACATTTAAAAAATCGGACATGTTGGCTTGATTCACAAGATGTGTACCTTTCATATGCTGTATTGGACTTGTTAATGTGTGAAAGTTAAATATTTAAATATCTTTTGAATTTCGCGCCCTGCACTTTGAGCTGGCTGTTGTCATAAGTGTACCGGTGTCGGGCTTGCAGCCCAAACAGGTTAACCAGCATGGTTACCACATCATTCTGCAGCTATACGCCATACCATCTGGTTTGTGTGCCCTTCCGAGGGGGAAGGTCTGTGACAAAGTCCACGGAGAGATGGGACCAGGGTCAATGTGGATCCGGCAGCGGGTGGAGTTTGCCATAGGAGAGGTGTCCAGGTGTCTTGCTCTGTGGGCAGGTGGAGCAGGAAGAGACGTCCCGGGTCAAGGTGGGCCATCAGTTCTTGGCGGAATGACAGTTGATAGTAAGGGCTATACCCGTGTGCCCCGACACAGGTGCTGTGTGTGCCCAGGCGAGGAGCCGGTCCCGCACATCAGAGGGCACGTAGATATGCCCCTCGGGACAGTGGGCAAGTGAGGGCTTCTGTCTCAGGGCTCGACGGATGTCCGCTTGCACATTCCACATGTCAGGAGCCACAATGCAGTGTACTTCAAGTTCCTGTGGTCTGTCCAGACAAGGAATTTGTTGTTTAGCACCCTCCAGCCAGTGCCGCCATGTTTTCAGTTTCCGTTTTGCCTCTCCAAAATGGACCTGACATGAGAGACATATTGCTCGCATGTAGTGGAGTACACCAAGATGTCGTCTATGTACACCACCACACAGCGACCAAACATGTCTTTAAACACCTCGTTAATGAATGATTGAAACACAGAGGGTGCATTTGTCAGGCCGTAGGGCATTACCCTGTATTCATAGTGCCTGGTGCTGGTGCTGAAGGCCGTCTTCCATTCATCCCCCTCTCTGAAGCGCACCAGGTTGTAGGCACTGCGTAAATCCAATTTAGTAAAGTACTTAGCATCGTGCATCTGTTTGATCACAGTGGGTATGAGAGGGAGGGAATAACTGAATTTAACAGTAGCCTTATTCAGTGTCAGGTAATCGATACAGGGGCGGAGAGGTGTTCGAAAAAGAAGCTGGAGGCGGCCGGAGAGGTGGACAGACGGATGAATCTTTGGGCCAGCACTTCCTGGACATAGGCCTCCATGGCTTCAGTCTCTGCATGCGAGAGAGGGTAGATGTGCCACCGCGGGAGGGTAGAACCAGACAGTAGGTTGATAGTGCAGTCCCATGGGTGATGGGGGGGCAGGCACGTGGCACGAGTCTTCGAAAAGGCCGTCTGTAGGTCCCAGTACGCCTCCGGGATAGGGACGTGGGTGGCCTGATCCAGACTTTCCACAGAGGTGGCACAGGTTGACATAGAGAGACCCCTCTACTGACACTCCTGCAACCAACCCAACAACCTTCTCTGTGTCCACGATATACTGTAAGTGCAACTGTAGCCAGGGAAAACCTAAAACTACGGGGTGTGCAGGAGAGTCTAAGATGAGGAAAGTGATGCGTTCATGGTAGTTGGGAGTAACTGTGAGGGAAATAGGAATCGTGGTCTGGCACACCAGTCCTGTTCCTAGGGGACGGTTGTCTAGGGCAAGGACTGGGATAGGAGATTATAAAGGGACGAGAGGAATACGTAATTATTCTACTCGCTCCACTTCCGGGTTGGAGCGAGTAGTCGCATTTCGCTTCGCTCCACAGGTAGTATTACATTTCATTTCATTTCATTTCATTACAGTACAACGATTTGATTTGTTTGATCTTAGCACTTTTTTTCTTAGCTAGCTACATAGCCGTCTTTGTATCAAAGATAATTGTGTAGTTTAGATTATTATTGAATTATCGAATCTTCTAACGTTGTCAACACTGCTAGCTAGCCAGCTAGCCAACTTCTACCGAAACATTACAACGGAACGATTTGATTAGTGTAGTGTTAGCTAGCTACATAGTTGTCTTTGCTGTCTTTGTATCTAAGATAATTGTGTAGTTTAGAGTAATTATCTAGCCAGTTATCGAGGTTACCTAGCCAGCTCCACTTTCAAACAAAGTCAGCTAGCCAGCTATTTTCGCCGTCCTAACGTTGTCAACACTGCTAGCTAGCCAGCTAGCCAACTTCTACCGAAACATTACAACGGAACGATTTGATTAGTGTAGTGTTAGCTAGCTACATAGTTGTCTTTGCTGTCTTTGTATCTAAGATAATTGTGTAGTTTAGAGTAATTATCTAGCCAGTTATCGAGGTTACCTAGCCAGTTATCGAGGCTACCTAGCCAGCAACACTTTCAAACAAAGTCAACAACGCAGCCACTGCTAGCTAGCCTACTTCACCAGCCAGCAGTACTGTATCATTTTAATCATTTTAGTCAATAAGATTTTTGCAACGTAAGCTTAACTTTCTGAACATTCGAGACGTGTAGTCCACTTGTCATTCCAATCTCCTTTGCATTAGCGTAGCCTCTTCTGTAGCCTGTCAACTATGTGTCTGTCTATCCCTGTTCTCTCCTCTCTGCACAGACCATACAAACACTTCACACCGCGTGGCCGCTGCCACTCTAACCTGGTGGTCCCAGCGCGCACGACCCACGTGGAGTTCCAGGTCTCCGGCAGCCTCTGGAACTGCCGATCTGCGGCCAACAAGGCAGAGTTCATCCCAGCCTATGCTTCCCTCCAGTCCCTCGACTTCTTGGCACTGACGGAAACATGGATTACCACAGATAACACTGCTACTCCTACTGCTCTCTCCTCGTCTGCCCACGTGTTCTCGCACACCCCGAGAGCTACTGGTCAGCGGGGTGGTGGCACTGGGATCCTCATCTCTCCCAAGTGGACATTCTCTCTTTCTCCCCTGACCCATCTGTCTATCGCCTCCTTTGAATTCCATGCTGTCACAGTTACCAGCCCTTTCAAGCTTAACATCCTTATCATTTATCGCCCTCCAGGTTCCCTTGGAGAGTTCATCAATGAGCTTGACGCCTTGATAAGTTCCTTTCCTGAGGATGGCTCACCTCTCACAGTTCTGGGTGACTTTAACCTCCCCACGTCTACCTTTGACTCATTCCTCTCTGCCTCCTTCTTTCCACTCCTCTCCTCTTTTGACCTCACCCTCTCACCTTCCCCCCCTACTCACAAGGCAGGCAATACGCTTGACCTCATCTTTACTAGATGCTGTTCTTCCACTAATCTCATTGCAACTCCCCTCCAAGTCTCCGACCACTACCTTGTATCCTTTTCCCTCTCGCTCTCATCCAACACTTCCCACTCTGCCCCTACTCGGATGGTATCGCGCCGTCCCAACCTTCGCTCTCTCTCCCCCGCTACTCTCTCCTCTTCCATCCTATCATCTCTTCCCTCTGCTCAAACCTTCTCCAACCTATCTCCTGATTCTGCCTCCTCAACCCTCCTCTCCTCCCTTTCTGCATCCTTTGACTCTCTATGTCCCCTATCCTCCAGGCCGGCTCGGGCCTCCCCTACTGCTCCGTGGCTCGACGACTCATTGCGAGCTCACAGAACAGGGCTCCGGGCAGCCGAGCGGAAATGGAGGAGAACTCGCCTCCCTGCGGACCTGGCATTCTTTCACTCCCTCCTCTCTACATTTTCCTCTTCTGTCTCTGCTGCTAAAGCCACTTTCTACCACTCTAAATTCCAAGCATCTGCCTCTAACCCTAGGAAGCTCTTTGCCACCTTCTCCTCCCTCCTGAATCCTCCTCCCCCTCCCCCTCCCCCCTACTCCCTCTCTGCGGATGACTTCGTCAACCATTTTGAAAAGAAGGTCGACGACATCCGATCCTCGTTTGCTAAGTCAAACGACACCGCTGGTTCTGCTCACACTGCCCTACCCTGTGCTTTGACCTCTTTCTTCCTTCTCTCCCCAGATGAAATCTCGCGTCTTGTGACGGCCGGCCGCCCAACAACCTGCCCGCTTGACCCTATCCCCTCCTCTCTTCTCCAGACCATTTCCGGAGACCTTCTCCCTTACCTCACCTCGCTCATCAACTCATCCTTGACCGCTGGCTACGTCCCTTCCGTCTTCAAGAGAGCGAGAGTTGCACCCCTTCTGAAAAAACCTACACTCGATCCCTCCGATGTCAACAACTACAGACCAGTATCCCTTCTTTCTTTTCTCTCCAAAACTCTTGAACGTGCCGTCCTTGGCCAGCTCTCCTGCTATCTCTCTCAGAATGACCTTCTTGATCCAAATCAGTCAGGTTTCAAGACTAGTCATTCAACTGAGACTGCTCTTCTCTGTGTCACGGAGGCGCTCCGCACTGCTAAAGCTAACTCTCTCTCCTCTGCTCTCATCCTTCTAGACCTATCGGCTGCCTTTGATACTGTGAACCATCAGATCCTCCTCTCCACCCTCTCCGAGTTGGGCATCTCCGGCGCGGCCCACGCTTGGATTGCGTCCTACCTGACAGGTCGCTCCTACCAGGTGGCGTGGCGAGAATCTGTCTCCGCACCACGTGCTCTCACCACTGGTGTCCCCCAGGGCTCTGTTCTAGGCCCTCTCCTATTCTCGCTATACACCAAGTCACTTGGCTCTGTCATATCCTCACATGGTCTCTCCTATCATTGCTATGCAGACGACACACAATTAATCTTCTCCTTTCCCCCTTCTGATAACCAGGTGGCGAATCGCATCTCTGCATGTCTGGCAGACATATCAGTGTGGATGACGGATCACCACCTCAAGCTGAACCTCGGCAAGACGGAGCTGCTCTTCCTCCCGGGGAAGGACTGCCTGTTCCATGATCTCGCCATCACGGTTGACAACTCCATTGTGTCCTCCTCCCAGAGCGCTAAGAACCTTGGCGTGATCCTGGACAACACCCTGTCGTTCTCAACTAACATCAAGGCGGTGGCCCGTTCCTGTAGGTTCATGCTCTACAACATTCGCAGAGTACGACCCTGCCTCACACATGAAGCGGCGCAGGTCCTAATCCAGGCACTTGTCATCTCCCGTCTGGATTACTGCAACTCGCTGTTGGCTGGGCTCCCTGCCTGTGCCATTAAACCCCTACAACTCATCCAGAACGCCGCAGCCCGTCTGGTGTTCAACCTTCCCAAGTTCTCTCACGTCACCCCGCTCCTCCGCTCTCTCCACTGGCTTCCAGTTGAAGCTCGCATCCGCTACAAGACCATGGTGCTTGCCTACGGAGCTGTGAGGGGAACGGCACCTCCGTACCTTCAGGCTCTGATCAGGCCCTACACCCAAACAAGGGCACTGCGTTCATCCACCTCTGGCCTGCTCGCCTCCCTACCTCTGAGGAAGTACAGTTCCCGCTCAGCCCAGTCAAAACTGTTCGCTGCTCTGGCACCCCAATGGTGGAACAAACTCCCTCACGACGCCAGGTCAGCGGAGTCAATCACCACCTTCCGGAGACACCTGAAACCCCACCTCTTTAAGGAATACCTAGGATAGGATAAAGTAATCCTTCTAACCCCCCCCCCCCCCCCCCCTTAAAAGATTTAGATGCACTATTGTAAAGTGGTTGTTCCACTGGATATCATAAGGTGAATGCACCAATTTGTAAGTCGCTCTGGATAAGAGCGTCTGCTAAATGACTTAAATGTAAATTATAAGGCCTCTGCAGCACCTGAGTCCACTAGGGCAGGACTCAGTGGGGGGCCAGGATAGTCAGGGAAAGTGACAGGGAGGGGTTTCGGGCTGGGTGGACAGAGAGGAGCAAGGCACGTCTACTCCTACCTGGGAAGGTGCAGGAGCGCTCTTCGGCCTGTCGCTTCCTCGCCCGGTTCTCCTTCTTGACAGGTGTTCCAGGGATGGTCCGACTCCCTGCAGTAGGAGCAGAGACCCTATTGATGTTCCTCAGGGGTAAGGTGTGTCGTGCCCACCTCCATGGGCTCAGTCTCGCTGGAGGTTCCTGGGGGAGACCCAAACCCCCGGGATGGGCGACGATGGGCACCCAGGAGAGTATCCAGGCGGATGACCATGGCGATGAGCTGGTCCAGTGTGAGGTCCTCATCATGACAGGCCAGTTCGGTCTGGACGTCCGCCTGTAGCCTGCTGCGGAAAACCATCAACAGGGTCTGGTCTGGCCCTCTGTAGGGTGGTCGAAGACGGCACGGAAGAGTTGGCTGAAGCGCTGATAGGACAACACTTCTGGTCTGTCCCTCTCCCAGATGGCGTGCGCCCACTCCAGAGGCCGGCCTGTCAGCACCGAGATCACTAAGGCCACCTTGTCCCTCTCGGAGGCCGTCCTGGCATGACGGGCCAGGTGGAGGTAACACTGCAGGAGAAACCCACTACAATGAAACCCCCTTCAAACCACTCTGGGAGGGGCAGGTGGACGTTGCTGATCGGGCCGGGTGATGTAGATGGTGGTGGGGTGGCTGGAACGACCACGGGGAGCTGGGAAGGTGGTGGTGTAGCCTGCAGTTGGCATACGGCCCGGAGCACCTCGTTCATGGTAGTCCCTAGGAGCTCCAGGCACGAGTCGTGGTGGTGGAGTTTCGCTCCTACAGCAGAGAGGTCGGGATGCCCTGCTGCTTCCTGTTTTCTTAGGTCAGTCATTCTGTCACTGGTGTAGAGAGGAGTAGGCAGGAGGCACTCGCAGGTTTAGAACTACTGAGTTTATTAAAGCACCATAGATCAAAGCGGGACGAAACCCAAAAGCTGTTGTGCTCAAAATATATCTTCATAAACAAAAGGCACAGGGCGAACCCAAAGGGCCAAATATGGAGTACTCGGGAAATAGTAGAAGAGATTCCTCTCAGGAAAACAAGTAACATTAGCAATGACAGACAAAGACAAATGGCAGAGGGAGTATATATACAGTGATAGAGTCAGGATTGGAACCAGGTGTGTGTAATGATGACGAGACAAGTCCGGGGTTGATGAGTGACGGGCGTTTGCCAGCAGTAGGTTCGGCAGCAGCTAGAAGGCCGGTGACGCCGAACGCCTGAGATGAACAGGAGGGGGAGCCAAAGCGAAGGGGAGTGTGACAGGTTTTGGATGAGTTGGACCGCAGAGTGAAGGAAAAGCAGCCAACAGGTGCTCAGCATGTGTGGGAACTCCTTCAAGACGGTTGGAAAAGCATTCCAGGTGAAGCTGCTTGAAAGAATGCCAAGAGTGTGCAAAGCTGTCATCAGGGCAGAGGGTGGCTACTTTGAAGAATCTCAAATATAAATTATATTTAGATTTGTTTAACACTTTTTTGGTTACTACATGATTCCATATGTATTATTTCATAGTTTTGATGTCTTTACTATTATTGTACAATGTAGGAAATAGTCAAAATAAAGAAAAACCCTTTAAAGAGTAGGTGTGTCCAAAAATTTGACTGGTACTGAATATAAAACAATTATTATATTTAAGTATGCAACATAACAATACCTTTCAGTCTCAACTGTCAGTCCTGAGGACAGTTAGTTACTTATTATATCAAATATATGACTTATAGCCCACACCTGTTGAAGTAGGCCCATGTCAGGGGGTGAACTGAGGACGGACATTGATCAATGTTTGCCCATGTAGGTTGGACATGAAACCCTTGCCCTTAAAGATATACAATGACCTTGAGCATTCTCTTCATTGGCAACTGTTATAGGGGGAGGGTCTATATTACAGTTTCTCTCAATTGCTAAAACACTAAAACCCATTGGCTGAACAAAGTTCTCAGTTGCCTGGACTCATTTAGCTAATTATGCAGTCTGTTGTCAATACCTTAAACCATTTCACATGGTAAAACACAATTTGCAGATCTCACTTAGACTTTTCAGCAAAACTCTAAACACATTCTCGTTCTCAAAACACATTCTGCACTCTAATGCACATGTCATCCATACTGGTAAACACAAGTGGCAACAATCAAATACAAATAGAGAACACATGTCATTGATTGAACACAACCACTCAAAATTGATTTAACCTGTTTCAAATGATGCGACACAACCAATATAAGCCAGTTCAGAGAGCAAACAGGTTGTTGAAGGTGGGAAGGAGAAAGTCTGAGAATGGATAGAAGAAACAATGTGAGAGGACGAGGACGTATGCGAGGTGGGCGGCGAGGAGGAGGGCAAGAAAGAGGAAGAGGAGGACAAAGAGGAAGAGGAAGACAAAGATTGGAAATATCTGATGAAATTCAAGCAACAGTTATAGACCATGTTCTTGTCCATGGACTGACAATGAGGGAAGCAGGACTTAGAGTGCAACCCAATTTGAGCCAATTTTCTGTGTCCACCATAGTAAAGACATTCAGAGAAGAGAACATGTACAGTATACTACTGTATTTTCACAGAGACAAAGGACACGTTTGTGAGATGCAGGGTACAGTACTGTAAAAATAGGGGTACAAGGAGGAGGAAGAATAAAAAACCAAAGAGCAAAGCAGAGTAGTAATTTCTGATCAATTTTGAGCTACTATGATAGAACATGTTTTCGTGACGGACAATGACGGAAAAATATGAATATTTTTTTAGATTAAAAATGTACTTCTCCCTGAGAATTGTATGTTTTGAACAATGTGTTTTCTATTTTTCGGTGTATTGTTTACTGACTGCTTGAGAGTGTATATAATTTTGATCACTTTGTTTATGATTTGAGAGCAGTTTTTGATTTTGAACACAGGTAAAACTGTTTTGAGGCGAATGTTTCATTTTGCGAGAGGAGTCAGAGGTTATGTAAATAGTGCTTGAAGATGAGGTTTTGTGTTTAATGTTTTCAGGAAATGATTAGCTAATAACTTCCTTTTAGTATGTAATAAATATGAGGATTCCAGCATTTGCTGTGTCTGTTACTCAATTGAAATGAAATTGCATTGTAATTCAATTGATTAATAATATCACTTTTGTAAATGAGAGAGAGAGAGAGAGAGAGAGAGAGCAAATCAAAAATAACAGATAATGAAAAATGGTTTGATAAAAAGGAACAGCACATTAGAAATCAGCTGGATGGAATTGAGGAATCCATAGAATCAAACCACTTCTGGGAGAATTGGAATAAATTAAACAAACCTCATCATGAGGAATTGGCTATCCAAAATGGGGATATGTGGAGAAATCACTTTGCAAACCTCTACAGCAATATAACAAAGAGCCCAGAACAAAAAGATATACAAGAAAAATTACAAATCCTTGAATTAGCAGTCAAAGACTATCAGAATCCTGTGGATACCCCAATTACAGAAGAAGAATTATTGGGAAAACGATGCACTCTCCAACCCAAAAAGGCCTGTGGTGCTGATGGTATTTTAAATGAAATGATCAAATATACAGACCACAAATTCACATTGGCTATACTCAAACTCTTCAACATTATCCTCACTGCAGGTATTTTCCCCGATATTTGGAACCAGGGATTGATCACACCAATCTATAAAAATGGAGACAAATTTGACCCAAATAATTACAAAGGAATTTGTGTTAACAGCAACTTGGGGGAAATTCTCTGCAGTATTATAAATAGCAGACTACATAATTTCCTTGACGAACACAACGTCCAGAGCAGAAGCCAGATTGGATTTCAATTTTTTTTTCGTACAACAGACCACATTTACACCCTCCACACTCTAATTGATAAACAAGTTAACCAAAACAAAGGCAAAATCTACTCGTGTTCTGTAGATTTCAAGAAAGCATTTGATTCAATTTGGCACGAAGGTCTTTTTTATAAACTAATAGAAAGTGGTATTGGAGGGAAGACATATGATTTTATTAAATCAATGTACACTAAAAACAAATGTGCGGTTAAAATTGGCAACAAGCAAACAGACTTCTTCTCTCAGGGGCTGGGAGTGAAACAGGGCTGCCCAATAAGTCCAACATTGTTTAACATCTACATTAATGAATTGGCAAAAACATTAGAAGAATCGGCAGCACCTGGTATCACCCTACACAACACTGAAATCAAGTGTCTGCTGTACACAGATGACCTGGTGCTGCTGTCTCCCACTAAAGAGGGGTTACAGCAGCACCTAGATCGTCTTCACAGGTTCTGTCAGACCTGGGCTCTGACCGTTAACCTAAAAAAAACTAATATAATGATATTCCAAAAAAGGTCCGGAAATAAGGATGACAAATATAAATTCTATTTGGACAAAGTTATATTAGAACACACCAAAAACTACACATATCTAGGACTAAATATCAGCAACACAGGTAGCTTTCACATGGCTGTGAATGAGCTGAGAGACAAAGCAAGAAGAGCATTCTATGCCATTAAAAGGAACATCAAAATCGAAATTCCAATTAGAATCTGGCTCAAAATTTTTCAATCAGTTATAGAACCAATTGCTCTATATGGCAGTGAAGTATGGGGTCCACTCTCTAATAATGAATTTACTAAATGGGACAAACATCCAATTGAAATATTGCATGCAGAGTTGTGCAAGACTGTATTGCAAGTACAAAGAAAAACTCAAAATAACACATGTAGAGCAGAATTGGGCCAATACCCCCTCCTCATTCGCATAGAAAAAAGAGCAATCAAATTTTACAACCATCTAAAAACAAGTGACCCGAAAACATTCCATCACACAGCTCTACAATGTCAAGAGATGAAACCAGAGAAGAGTCCCCTCAGACAGCTGGTTCTGAGGCTCAGTTCACCAACCCAAACCAACCCCATAGAGCCTCAGGACAGCCCTCAGAAAATCTGGCCCAACCAAATCATCACAAAACAAAAAGAAAAATATATCACCTATTGGAAAGACACCACAAAAAATCAAAGTAAACTTCAATGCTATTTGGCTCTAAACAGACAGTACATGGTGGCAGACTATCTGACCACTGTGACTGATAGAAAACTGAGGAAAACATTGACTAGGTACAGACTCAGTGAGGACAGTCTGGCTATAGAAACCGGTCGTCACAGACAAACCTGGCTGCCCAAAGAGGACAGGCTGTGCTCACTCTGCTCCAGGGGAGAGGTAGAGACAGAGCTGCATTTCCTATTACACTGTGACAAATACTCAGACCTAAGAGAATATTTCTTTCCCAAAATTATAATTCAATACAAAGAATTTGAAACTATAAAAGATGAAGAAAAAATCAAATATTTATTGGGTGAAAAGCCAAAATGTGCAGTTTTGTCAGCCAAATATGTGTCCTCCTGCCAGAACCTGAGGGACAGCCAGTGAAAAGTGCAAAGTAATGTTAAAAATATTTCCCTTTTTTTTTTTTTTCCATACCAGGTCATGTGTCTTCTCAGTCATGTTGAGACTGGTCTACTACTGTTGCTTTAATGTATTGTTGTTCTGATTAATATTGTTGTTGTAGTTGTTGTTAATGGTAATCCCATGTCCACTACTACTATTATTATTGCTGTTGGTCCCACCATTTATTTATATATAAATATATATATATTTTGTATATATATACATATATATTTGATTTTTATTTTTCGATATGTATACTTTGACAATGTAAGTAATAATGAACTTGCCATGTCAATAAAGTCAATTGAATTGATTTGAATTGAAAAAAAGCACTGTCCAGCACATAAATCCCCTCCTATAGACTTTATGGTCTTCAAGATGTCTGGCCCACATTCAGTGACTCTTCAGAGAAACATCAATCAAATATGTCTTTCTCAGCCAGACCCAGACACCAACTGTCTTATGTTACCGTACAGCAAGTCCCTGAACTTCGGGGTTCAGAGCAGTAACCCTCAAATAAATACCCTGGCACGTACAACAATCTGAAACAAAAACAGACACCTTTTTAAGAGCCTAATAAAATAGTTTAGTGATCACACAGCCTGTCTGGTTGATGGAGGTATTTTGAGCTGTGGCAAAATGCCAGTGAGCTGTTTTGAATGCCATTGTCAACTCTTTGATAATATGAAATGATCCTTGAGAGAGAGGATGTTAAGCCAGAGCTCTGCCAACTCACTGGAAAATAACTAACTGCAACAGCACTGGTGATGGCTGGAGGGAGGGATGGTGGAGGGAGGGAGGGAGGGAGGGAGGGAGGGAGGGAGGGAGGGAGGGAAGAAGGGATGGTGGAGGGAGGGAGGTGTTGCGAAAGAGTCCAAGAGGAGGCTGCAGTTGGTTATGAGACAGTGAGCCCCTTTCTCTCCTCTGGGCATTCACTTTCCTCTTCTCCTCTCCCCTCTGTTATTTTCCTCTCCTCTGTTCTCTCCCAGCACCACTCCCTCTGCCAGGCTCTTGTAAATGTAAATAGCTCCATTAAGCCAGACGAGACACACAAATACACAGAGAGAAGGACAGGAAGAGGGCGGGGGGAACATTTAGAAAAACATGTTTTCTACTGTTCTGGTATCCTGTAACAATTAATCTGGAGGCGAAAGAAACGCACACCTGTTTAGGCGAGGTGCTGGCTAGCGGAGTAGAACACTTGGAAAAGACAAGGAGAGCTGTGTGTGGCTCTCCTTTTCATTTTCTAACTTGTACCAATTACCTCTCTCTATCTGGACTCCCAAATCTTCCCACAGGTCTAATTGGTGGGCCATACTGACCTTAAGGTCAACACTAAGTCACCTAACATACAGACACCTGCCCGGTGTCTTGCTGCCACACACACACACATGGACACACACACACATGTTTCTTTTAGTATCCATGTGGGGACCAAACAATTAATTCCCATTCAAAGTCCTATTTTCCCTAACCCTTGACCTAACCTTTACCTTAACACCAAACCCCTAACCCAAATCCTACATCTAACCCCTAACCCCAATTCTAACCCTAATTGTAACTCTAACCCCTAAGCCTAAAAGAGCCGGCAAAATGTCCCAACTTGTCCGAATTTTCCTTGTTTTACTATCCTTGTGAGGACTTCTTCTAGTCCCCACAAGGATAGTAAAAACACACACACACACACACACACACACACACACACAGTAGTGTACAAAACATTAGGAACAACTTCCTAATGTTGAGTTGCACCTCCTCAGAAGAGCCTCAATTCGTCAGGGCATGGACTTCACAAGGTCTCAAGCATTCCACAGGGATGCTGGCCCATGTTGACTCCAATGCTTCCCACAGTTGTGTCAAGTTGGCTGGATGTCCTTTGGGTGGTGGACCATTTTTTGATACACACAGGAAACTGTTGAGCGTGAAAACCCCAGCAGCGTTGCCGATATTGATACACATAAAGCGGTGCACCTGGCACCTACTACCATACTCTGTTTAAAAGCACTTAGATATTTTGTCTTGCCCATTCACCCTCTGAATGGCACACGTGCGCAATCCATGTCTCAATTGTCCCGAGGCTTAAGTATCCTTCTTTAACCTGTCTCCTCCCCTTCATCTACACTAATTGAAGTGGATTTAACAGGTGACATCAATAAGGGATCATAGGTTTCACCTGGATTCACCTGGTCAGTCTATGTCATGGAAAGAGCTGGTGTTCCTAATGTTTTGTACACTCAGTGTACAATCTAGTTCAACAGTACACCTTTAATAGAATACTATTACTTTCAGACCCATTTCCACAGTCTGACCCTAACTATCATTATATTGATTATTAGCAAGCTGGACAGTCGAGAAACTGTATGATTATAGGCCCATTACCATTTCTACACAGTTTCGATTTGGTTTGGATGGAAAACACCTGTCTGACTGGAATGGCCTCACAGCAAGAAACCCCAGCTTCGATGTAAAGCAACTCTCCTCTTGAACCCTGGAAACCGTCATCCATTAACGACTTCTATCAAATCTGACAGAACGGATGTTTGTCTGGCAACTGTTAAAGGGATCGAGCACAGTTCTCTTTGAGGAGATTCCACACATGACACAGTGCCAGCTCAGTTCTAATATGGATGTTAATCTACTGTGTGTGTTTGTGTGTGTGTCCCTGAAAACAGTAAACAAAGCCATCACACCACGATGACACGATAAACTAGTGGTACACCCAACAATGACAGGCCATTGTGATTAGAACATGGTCTGATATCATCCCAGATTGTCAACAGATTGAGAGAATTGTTTTGGTCACAGCATCGACGTAATGGTGCCAGAAGAGGTTATGTCAAACAGTGGGTATGTTTTGCTGCTTAATAATGGTTGCTCAACGTTTGCACAAAAACGCAAATGATGTGCTCTCGCTCTAAAGTTGTTAACACACACACCAACACAGACACATGCGAACGCACAAAAGTGCGCATGTAAGGGATAGAGAGAGCGAGAGAGAGAGAGAGAGAGAGAGGGCGAGAGCACCTGTGCCTTTACCAAGCCTTTGTTGCAGCTGCAATGAGTGGAGCAATGATGTCTCTCTTAAAAAGTTTATCTTCACAACATGAACAGAAGTAAAGATACTCAAGTTGGTCACATGAGAACTTACAAACTCGCTTAAAAGAATGTTCAAGGACAAGGGCATCTGAGGACACAGTACTCCTGAGCACAATTAATTACCAGACAACAAAAAAAAGAAATGGTCTTTGAGTTTTTTTTAAAACATTCTTTTCTCTGCTTTAAAGTGGCAAACTGGGATTGATACACCCATCATTTTAAAAACATTTTAAGTCATACTATATAGCCATTGATTCTTGAAGAATACAACTCAAAAATGCCTTATGAGCTTAGTTCAACTGTCTTACTCCATCACAAGCCAAACTATACGTTTGTTTTGCATACTTTTATGTAAACAATGTAATTGTTAACAAACACTGTATTGCTTCCAAGCTTGCTTAAAACTCCAAAAATAATTTCGATCTCATGGATGTCAGTCCTTGCATCCAATGCTCTGTCTATGAATTTGAGTGGTAACATTTCTTCAGCTCCATCCCTCAGTTGTAGAAATGCCTGGAAAAGCCAATGAAGAGTCATTTTGACTCCAACATTCTAACAGTCTAATAAATATATTTAATATATGCTATTGAACAAATACTCATTTGGTTACATTTAGGAAGGTCTTGGGTATCATTAGAATACAAAAAAGGTTATTATTTCAAATAACACAAAAGCTTTTTCGTGACTTTATTTCATTGTAGGCTATCGGTTGCTACGTGTTAATGTGTGGAGCGCATGGAACAGTAGTTATTCTTGGAAACGTGATATTTTGAAATATTTGAAACATCTCTTCAATTTTGAGTTATTTGGCAACGGTAAGTGTTTTGGAAACCTCAATCTGCTCTTTCTAATACTATATAGACATCTAAATGTATTACCTTCATGTGACTCTGTAGACGGAATTGAAAGTTACTTTTTGCCGCTCCGGGAAAATAATTATGTTCTCTTTAAAACTGCTTAGAACACAAATTCTGTTTGTGATATTGACATTCTAACAGAATACGTGTGTTCAATAGACTTATTAAGAAAAGTCAAGGATGGATGGGGTCCTGACTTTCAAAATGACAGAGATATTTCAATTTGAAATACATTTTGAGTCAAAATGACTCGCTCAGACTTTCGAGTGTTAACAAAATGTGGTGGGGTGCCCGCTTTGTTGTTCTTTGAATCCCAGGTTGCCCCTATAAAAAGCTAGTAGCAGAATCTTTATTTCAGCATACCAAGTACGGTATATGAGGACAACTCCATATCCCTAAGTAGAAGCATCTTTAATAATTCTCTCAACTTATAAGCATTTGCAACATTTTCTCAGCATACACTATTATAGCCTTCCATCGGCTTAACCTAAATTCGAAAGGCATGTTGGGATTTCCAAAAATATGTTTATGCCCGTCCATCGAAGTCGATGATGTCGTTGCTCCCAAATGAGGTTATTGTGGGGGGTTCTGTTTATGTCATTGCATGTGACTGTACAGGCCAATGTGAGACGCACATGGTTTGCCACATGAGGGGCAGGAGAATTCTCCACCAGAGAGGGGTGCCCCTGCTGCAAGCTGGTGTCATTGCAAACACTGTTCGGTTCTCCTCTCTGTGATTGTGTTCTGGAGGTATGTGACACCCAAGTGGCAGGTGGAACGCCAGGTATGGAGGGTTGGTTGCCAGGATCTCCAGATTTAAAGGCTTGATGTCACACCTCTTGAGGAGGGTCTTGGTCCTTGAAGCACTTCTTAGTCTTTGGTCCTTGGTCCTTGAGGGTCTTGGTCTTTGAAGTGCTGCTTAGTTTTTGGTCCTTGGTCCTCGAGGGTCTTTGTCCTTGAAACACTTTTTTGTCCCCCAGCAGATCTATATGCTGGGTTTAACGCTTTCTGATCCCCATCCTGTTCTTTATTCCACTATGTTTGCTGATTTACAGTGTTTCTCTCTTCCAGGAAGGGGCAGACTCAGCTCTACTGTAATGGATGGATACAGTGCCTTCGAAAAGTATTTAGACCCCTTGACTTTTTCCACAAAAGAAATCTGCCTTATTTTAAAATTGATGAAATCGTTTTTTTTCTCATCAATCTACACACAATACCCTATAATGACAAAGCAAAAACAGGTTTTTAGAATTTGTTGCTAATTTATAAAACATAAAAAACTGAAATATCACATTTACCATTTACTCAGTACTTTGTTGAAGCATCTTTAGCAGCGATTACAGCATTGAGTCTTCTTGTGTATGATGCTACAAGCTTGGCACACCTGTATTTGGGGAGTTTCTCCCATTCTTCTCTGCAGATCCTCTCAAGCTTTGTCCGGTTGGATGGGGAGCATTGCTGCACAGCTATTTTCAGCTCTCTCCAGAGATGTTTGATTGGGTTCAAGTCCGGGCTCTGGCTGGGCCACTTAAGGACATTCAGAGACTTGTCCAGAAGCCACTCCTGCGTTGTCTTGGCTGTGTGCTTAGGGTCGTTGTCCTTTTGGAAGGTGAACTTTCGCCCCAGTCTGATGTCCTGAGTGCTCTGGAGCAGGTTTTCATCAAGGATCTCTCTGTACTTTACTACGTTCATCTTTCCATCGATCCTGACTAGTCTCCCAGTCCCTGCTGCTGAAAAATATCCCCACAGCATGATGCTGCCACCACCATGCTTCACCGCTCTTGGTCACCTCCCTGACAAAGCCCCTTCTCCCCCTATTGATCAGTTTGGCTGGGCGGCCAGCTCGAGGACTTTTCCCATTTAAGAATGATGGAGGCCACTGTGTTCTTCTGGACCTTCAATGCTGCAGAAATGTTTTGGTACCCTTCCCCAGATCTGTGCCTCGACACAATCCTGTCTCAAAGCTCTACAGACAATTCCTTCGACCTCATGGCTTGGTTTTTGCTCTGACATGCACTGTCAACTGTGGGACCTTATATAGACAGGTGTGTGCCTTTCCAAATCACATCCAATCAATTGAATTTACCACAGGTGGACACATCTCAAGGATGATCAATCCTGAGCTCAATTTCAAGTCTCATGGCAAAAGGTCTGAATACTTACGTAAATAAGGTATTTCTGTTTTTTAAAGGACATTTAATGTTATCAATTTGCATGGAAAGGGTGATTGTGTGAGTGGCTGTTGTGAAAATAGACATTAGTAGAAGATCCTGCTTTCAAATGACATTATTGTTGAGCCAATGTTTTTTTATTAAGCTATTTTCTCCTGAACCATATGGTCTATCCACTAGAAACTCATGCACAATATAAACACAGATAGGGGTGGAAGGTTGCTGGTTCAAGTCCTGTACCGGGCGACACAAAAATGGGAATGGATCTGAACTGGGAGCTGGAAAGCTGCTGGTCTCAGATTC